>NC_088266.1:3997585-4305092 GCF_036013445.1 Caloenas nicobarica
GTGGAGAGTGGGTCAGCAGATCGTTTCCTCACGTCTTGGTCAGCTTTGAAGGACTCTGAGTTCTTGTGGCTAAGGGGAATGCCAAAGCCCGGCTCCCTCAGGAGGATGGGGGGACCTGCATCTTTGGAATGTGTGTTGGCTGGGTTTGGCGAGAGCATCCAGTGTTACCCTGCCAGCATTCCCTGCTCGTGGATTTTTAGTGGCAGTGTGGTGAGAGGGGTTGTGTTTCCACAGTGAAGACCCTCCCCTTTTGATCTGGCCTGTTGTGAGCCCTGCTAGGCTTGTTCTCATGGGTGCACTAAGCCTGGCTCATCTTCTCCCGTCCGTTCAACACCACTGGTATCCCTTGTGGCGTGGATGCCGTTGGCTGAGGCAGACTGGTGGCTGTGGCTTTAGCCTCACACCGCTGCCACCGCAAGTTTTAATTTCTCTGAGCCTGCGAGGTGATGGGAGGGGAGTTTCCACGTCAAAGGAAGGAGAGTGCCCAGTGTCCACGTCCCAGATAACGGCTCTGTTGGGCAGCGTTAAGCACGTGCTTCCAGAAATGGTTCATTCCCAGTGTGGCTGGCCAATTTTGTTTTCCCAGCTCTACCCCTCATTCTCAGGTGGGGGTATTATGGGATGTTTGTTGCTGTGTGTTTCTAGAGGAGGTTGTTTGCTGTAGTACCTGGCTCTTGTGACCTGCAGGGATGCACAGGATTCCTCCAGCCCCCGGCACGCACTCGCATCCGGGGTGGATCTGGACTGAGTTTTAGCAACTTCCAGCACAGCAGCTCAGGGCCGGAAGTGAAGAAGGGATAAAATATCCAGCTGAAACTCCTGTAGGATGTAATTACCTGAGCTGGAAGCTGACCAGGACAGCAGGTATCGTGCATCATCTGCTGGTGGTATCAGAAGCACCCAGCATTGCGGGAGAGGTGGTCAGGACCGAGGAGTGACGTTGTTCCTGCGAGGACAGGACCGCTCCCTCGGGGCTGCCTCTGTGGGCATTCAGCGTAACGGCTTTTGAAGTCGCTTGCTGTTTGTTTCCATGGTTGTTCTGTGCACGTACCATGGTGCCTATAAAATGCTCTTGGGAAGCTACAGCCTCTGGATGGATGGCTCTGTCCTGATGCTCATTCAAATGCTCCTACTTTTCCATTTAAAAGAGGAAAAAAAGTTTAAACAAAACAAAACAAAACAAAAAAAAGGAAAAAAAACGCAAAGGAAATTGACTTCCCAAAAATTACACTAAGCTAACATTTGAGGCCTGGCACAAATCCATCACAGCCAGGAAACTCAGAATTAACCAGTGCACTCCCATGGCTGCCGGGAGGGGCTGCGCTCCGAAGCTTTAGAAGTCGGGGGCTTGGGGATGGAAGTTCTCTGAAGTGCAGCAGAAGGTGTTCTTGTGCACCTCCATGCATGCAAAAAAGCAGCATTAGGTGCAGAAGAGAGGGTTAGCACCAGGTCCTGGTGCTCAGACCCGACAGCTGATGCCAGCACCTGAGCAGGGTGCGTCCACCAGGGCATCCCCATGGAGCAGGGACAGACGGACACAGCCGATACCTGCGGGCTGCTGCTGAGGAAGCTTGAGAATTTGCACCCTGGCCCAGGTTGCGAGTGAGGACAAAGTTGACTATTCTTTGTTCCCACTTGCACATGACGCAACACAGCATAAATCATTGTGATGGACAGGTTCAGTTTGGGTCAGAGGGGAAGGAGGGGAGCGCAGGCTGGGCCGGGGGCAGCGTGGGGCTGTGCCGGCCCCACACAGGTTGCAGGACGAGGCTCCGAGCAGAACTGGCGGCCGGGGCGATGGGTCAGAGGTGGCCTGAGCTGGCCGGGATGGAGGGAGGCTGCAAACACCTGCCGCCTGCTCCTTGCCTTGGGCTGGTGCTGTCGGTGCCGCGTGTTGGCGAGGACTCGTTTCACTCATCGGTTTTGAAAAAGAAAGGAGCAGGCGGCTCCTGTACCTGCAGCTGCAGAGAGGCTGGCGCCGAGCTGCGAGCGGGACAAAGGTCCGGCTGTGCTTCTGCCGTCCCCAGCCGCGCTGGGTTGCCAACCTGCTTTTGCTGTGAATTTTCACAGCTTTGGGGTAGTGTAGACAGGGGACTTCGTGTCACAGCTTTGATAGCATCTCATTTCAGAGGTTGGAGGAGGTCGGGATGTGTTAAGGCTGAAAATATTTACAGGTTTTGAAGTTGAAACGCAAACAGGAAAAGCCCTTTAAAAAGTGAGTGTAGTGGATATTCAAAACAGGGATTGCCATGGAAACGCCACAATATTTGCTTAAATTGACACAAAGGTTGCTGGTTGCAGGGTTCTGACTTATTTGGCTCCATTTTCTTTGGCCCGGCACCTATCACAAATTGATCTCAACAACCCTCTTTTGTTTTGCTTCTTTTATTTTTGTCTGATGGAAATTAAAAAAAACACCACCAACAAAACCCTCCGGTCCGCAAATCCCACCTCACAGAAGAGTCTGAAGCTTCTGAGCTTCTGTCAAATATTGGAGCTAGGACATTTTTAAATTTTGTAAGTAAGGTAAAAGTTCTTCTTCTTTTAATCTGTGTATTTATCCATTTCCTCCAATGCAGGAAATGGAAGGGAATTGTCTTAACTGTCTAGGGAGAGCGGGGAGGAGGGTGAAACCTGCTGCAAAGGTGGCAGTGTGCATCCCAGGAGCACAGGGAGCGAGGAAGGACTTTTCTTGTCCAGCTCTTGGACCGAAATTTGAGAGATTTAGTTTTGATTCCCAATTCTGCCTCAGATTTGCCAAGTGACCTTTGACAAGTGACTTAATTACTGTGTGCCTCACTAAACTGGAAATAATAATTCTCCCTTCGTCTTGTCTAGTTATGTTTGTAGCATCTTTGGGGCTGGGGGATTACATTTGATGTGGGGGTGTACATGACTGATAGAGCTGCGTTCTACTTGTAGTTGTGAGCGAACACAAGCAGCCGATTCCCCCACAAAGGAGAGATGGCATCATGATCTCACATGTGCACAGATGCTCAGCTACCTATGGGTGGAAGCTCTTTAGTCCTGTAGGCTGCTTCTGCAACTGATTGACCTGGATTTTTTTCTGGCAAAAGTTGGAGTGCGTGGCCCACCGGCTGGTCACCCCGGCGGTTTGTACCGTGACTTTTGGGTCACTATCACCACGCATGGCAGAGAAAGAGTCTGGGATGCGATGCGTTTGGCGGGGTGTGAAATGCCTTGCCGTGCTGTGCTGTTGTGTGACCAAGGGCTGAGATCTGTGGGTGGCTGTGGCATTTGAGGCCGGCGTCATTGCTGGTGCTCGTGATTCACCTGAGCTCTTGTTCTGCTCAGTAGGGAATATTCATTTCCTTCTGAAACTCTCCTCAGGGCAAAGAGACTTCACCAAGTGAAGGGAGGCCATCAAATTCGCACTGTCTTCACCTGAGACCACCTCCAAAACAAAGAACCTGACTTCTCTCCTGGCTTTGTACACTGGAATGGACCTTGAAGCCTGTGACTTCTCAATGCAAGGTACTGCCTTTTGTTCTGTGACCAAACCATCTGCTCTGAAGTAGGACTGGAATGAGTGATTTTGGCTCTCCAGAGCCTCCATTCTAGTTCCTGGGGAATTTCTAGCCTATAATATTTAGAAGAGCTGCTGAAAGTCGTTGGGTAGTTAAATGCATGGTGGGATGTTGATTTGTCTTGGGCTGGCTTACAGGTAGGACTGGGTTTATCCGTGACATCGCTGCCCATTTCTGCGCAAAGGCACCCAGCTGACACAGAAAAGCGCTGGTTTGAGCAGCTCTCTCCCTTAGCCTCCTTCTTCCTGATGAGCTGAGAGCAGTATTCACAATTAGCTAAGTAGTATGCCAGAACAAGCTAGCATGGGAGTCCCCTGGGTAAGTATTGTGTGGGACAGTTTCTGATTGACTTGCTTCACAAAAGAGGAGGAGTTTGAAGATATCTGTGGTCACGGTGGGAAACTCAGAAAGGTTGCGAGGGGGTGGGACTCTGTTTCTAAAAGCCATTTTACTTTCTTCGCTGCTTGGCTCCCATCACAGCTTCTCTACAAAGAAAGGTATGGCACAACATGGCCTAGAAGAAAGCAGCTGTAGGATAACAACAGTGAGATAATGTATTTCTCCTCAATGGTTTGGGGATTTGGGAGGTACCTGGTGGCACTGCGATACTGCTTCAGATAGAAGGGGCTGAGGATCCGCGCTGTGTCTGGGCTTTGTGTGACGTTATGTCTGCTCTGTAGGGCATAGAGGCTTTGTCAAGGGGTATCTCCATGCTGTGTTGTCACCGTTAAATGACGATGATGCTTGAATGAAGATCAGCAACCTGAAGAGCCTGTGGGGATTGTGTATCACCATGTTCCTCTGTCTTTTGCTGCTGTGCCAGAGGTGATACCTGGGCAGAGCGGTGTATCCAAAGCTGTTGTGAATCACAGGTCCAGCTGAGACCTGAAGCAGAAGGATCAGGGTGGAGGGACCGTATTGGCTTAGCAAGAGGGAAAATGAGCGAAGTCACAGGGCTAAGACATTGGGCTGGGGCTTCAGTTATCCCTGTCCATCTCTGGCTGCATGTGGCACAGGGGAATTTACTCGTGTTCCCAGTGCCCTCCCTTAAAGAGCAACAGCCGTGATCCTCTAAGGCTCAGCAGGGCTTAGTGCTTGCCACGTGTTCGGAGCCTACAGACCTGAGTGCTTTCAGTAAACCTGCCAGTAACTACAGCGTGCTTCAGGATGGGATACGGGTGAACTGTGCCTTCCCACACCTTCCTAGTGCTGAAACTCCTCCAGGGTCTGGCATGCTTTATTTGGAAAGCTTGGTTTTGAACTATTAATGTAGGGAACTCTGGCCTTTATCCCTGCATGAGCTGCTCTGGTGCCTGTGTCCCATTTTAGAACAGTGGCACATGCCTTCCCAGGCCTCCAGAGGCAAGAGAGCTTCCCAAATGGGAGCTCTGCCTGAGGGAATGGCATAGTGCAATGTGAAGAGCCTTGAGGTTTTACCAAATAAGATACAAATTCTCAGGTTTGACTGCAGCAGGTGAATTTTCCGCCAAACATCCTTATGTGCCTCTCTAGAGAGGCCCAACATCCAGGGGGAAAAACTCTGCGGAGGAAGCTGCTGTGTAAGTTCTGGGTCCATTTTTCCATCGGAGGGAGCTATTCCTGTGACCCCGCTCACAGGTTTCTGCTGCTGGCATTGAAAGTCCTGCATGTCCATCTGACGTGGACCTGGGATGAGCAGGACCTCTTGAGACAAGAAGGCAGGAGGAGGAGACTTGAGGAGGAATTCCTTAAGTGCTCTAGTGAAACTTAAGGTTCAGATTCTTGCAGATCACTAATTCATTTCGATGTTTGCCTTCTCTTCCTAGTACCTACTGGGTGTGTTGCCTGTACAAAGCTGAGTGTCCTTCAGGGGCTATTTTCTGAGGGACAGAAGCTCATTAGAGACAATAGAAATATTTCCCTGGACTCCAGCTGTTTTCCGAGGTCCCCCTAGTTCTACAAGCATCACTTCAGTGAAGGAAATGCATTTCGCCTTTCAGGCATGTGGCTGTGTGATTGCTCATGCTCTGGACTAGAAATCCCTGTGTTCCAGTCTTCAGCCCTGGAGCAAGTTGTATGGCTTCTACTTTCAAAACAAGCTCAATTTACTTTGGGCTACAGAGGCTCTTTGCACGTTCTCCAGAGCCCATCCCTAGGCTGTGATTGCTGTTTTACTCTCTGTTTATAAGCACAAGCTGGCTGTTTGGTCCTAGAGCTGTAAGGGTTGGAGTCAGTTTTGTTCAGTTGATGAAGGGTAGCCTTTTATGCAGGGGAAAAAAAGCTAAGAAAAATATGGGAAAAGGATTAGAAACACCTGCTTTGCCTGTGTGTGGATTTCCAAAATATTTCCCCTTGCTTCAATCCTAAAGTAAACCTAAATTTGGGGGTTAACTTGGGCTGACTGTGTTATTTTTGCTGGGATCCTTGGGATCACGGTGCGGGCACAAGGGCTGCGGGAGCGAGGTGGGAACTCTGCCTTCCGCAGAACTGCAGCCGGCCCAGCCCCGACGGCTCCGATCCGAGCTGGGGAATATGAAACAGCCTTGCAAAATCCTTGTGGAAATTTACCCGCCTGTGTATGAAATCAACTTGCCTGCCTTTGCCAGGAGGAGTTTGACTTGCCCATTAAAATATACATCTATTTATGTATTACTTGTTCTGTGAGAGAAAATTTTCCCAGGCGGTTACAAAACTCAGTCTAGACTGCAACGTGTGGCATCTGGTGGTAACATGCCATATACATATATCTGAATACACTATCTACTGTATCACCCTGCTTGGGAGTTAATAGCACGTATCTGGATTATAGCGAGGTCTTTCCGTTTACAGAACACTCTTGCCGGATAAAAGTTTGGCCGGGTTCCTGCCTGCACTGATCTGAATGGGGCTCTGCCCTGCCTGCTGCCATCCCGACAAAGCAAGGCAGGCGTTTCCATGCTGCCCATTCTGACCTGTGGCCCCGTGGTCCACCTGGGCTGGAGGCAGGAGTTCTTGGGCAGAGCTGCTCCGGAATGGCTGGCTTGAGGAGAGGGAAGACGTTAAAAGCCTGTCTGGGATAAGAGCAGGGTTGTCACATCCATCTGCTCAGGTCCTGATGAGCAGCTGATCCATATTGTTAACATATTGCCTGCCATATGGGCTAGCTCAGCTCTCCAGGAACGCTTGGGAGACCTGACCTCTAGTGTGACAAGATGTGAGCATGAAGGACGGGTTGACAACAGCCCTTGGGTCTCGGAGTGTGAAACCGTGTTTCAGCCCCTTCCGCTGCCTTCCCCTGCCTTCCCCTGTGCTTGCTCGCGTGCTGGCTCTGCCTTTCTCCCTCTCTTCTCTCTCTCTCGGAGGGTTTTTCCCTCCCTCCCCTGTTTTCCGCATCCCTGGTCTGCACTAGATCAATGACCTTCACTCATAACCAGACTGGACAGTTCTGACTCCCTCCCCCAGGCCTTCGATCAGATGTTTGGTTGGCGGCTGTGGAAAGCTGAATGGGGGAAGTCAAAGGAGGGGAAAGAAGATCATGTGCTCGGCAGGCCTGAGAGCTGTCCTTACCAGGTCTGGCCTGGGAGTGGGACTGGAGCCTGATCCACTAAGGTCCTTAGCGCCTCCTGCTCACTGGGATAACGGCACACGCTGATACAGCCTCTTGATGGACAGCCAGCTCCAGCAATGGGATCTAAGCAGGGTGAAAAGGCTCCGAGGCTCAGGGAAGGACCACGATGCCAGTGTTTGAGGAGGGAACACTTAAAGGCTCCTGAGAGACGCAGAATTATTTCTTTTCAGACTAAAGGTAGGCACAGCCCAAAGCCTTTTCAGAAGCCCCGCTCTGCCCAGCAACTAGTGATTTTCACTTACAGCTGTCCACATGAGGGGGAATAGTTGTCTGAGGTGCAAAAGCCAAAGAGGTTTTCCAGCAATGGGGAGGTCGGCTGGGCACTGAGTACAGAGCCTGCGGGGCAGTGAGGTGCAAGCACAGAGCTCACGTGTATGGATACGCGGGGCAGCGCAGCCCCAAAGAAGCCCAGTGCTTAAACTAAGGCCAACGGTTGCCTGTCATGCAGGAGACCAGCCTGCCCCAAAAACTCAGATGGAAGAAGGATGTTCAGTACTGGAGGAGACAGGACTGGGCCAGGCCTTTGTGGGTTCAGACCTTGCTTGCCGTGCCACCTGCCATTGTTCTCCCGAGTTCAAGGTGTTCTCAGTCTCCTGAGGAACATGGCCATCTCTTTCCTAAGGCTTCTGTCTTCACACTTGAACTTTATGGAGGTTAAACCCTGACGCTATTAAAGCAAGCATGAGTTCTGCTGTAAACCTCAGTGGAATCAGGATTTCAGCCTTGACTCCTCAGAAGAGGATTGGGATGTTTCCCAACCTTTCTTACCAACAGCTCTGTCAGACCTGCAGGCATGACTTACTTGTCTTTTAGTCTTCCCAAGTAAGGGTTGCCTTTTTTAAAAAATGCCCGTCCTGTGAAAGTCAATATCCTCAAAAAGGCTGTGATTTCACCCTACTGCTCTTCATAAAGGTTTTGGATGGTTTAGGTGCTTTTATCGCTCTCCTTGCCCATATACCTGCAATTGCAATGAGCATTAATGGTGTTTATTTGCAGAGAGGAGCCCACTGAGGTATTGCAAAATAAAACACAGTGATGAGTTGTGGTTTATTTACTCAAGCTTCACTGATGTAACCAACCTGATTTTATGCTAATAATGACTCAGAAGCAGAGTTGGGAGGAGAAGCCAGATCTCCTGATTCCTTCAACCATCTGACAGTATTCCTTGCTATCCTAACGAGATCCAGTGGCGGTTCTCTCAGCTGGGGTGCAGGCAGCAATACTGCAGCCAGTTTGCAGGGGTACACTAAATATTTAGGGACACGTTCAGCTTTGGTAGGAACTGAATGTGGGACTGTCTGTCTGTCTGTCTGGTGGCCGTCCAGTGGGAACCGACAGGGACTCTGACCTACTGGAGTTCCTCAAGGAAAACTGTCTGGAAAGCACTTGGAACAATCACTGCGAAGTATGCACATGAGTGTTCAAGGAAATGCATGTTCAAAATGTAGTTCTTAGAAATCTGTTGATAAAACCCCAAAAATTTGAAAAATGAACAAATACTGTAAAGTGAATGTGATCTGTTCTCTGATGTCTTCTACCAGGGGCTCATTCCAGACTGGTGCTCAGCCCATGGGGCAGCACTGGAGTTGAGGCTTATCTCACTACTTGAGCTGAATATGGAAAGACTGTTGTAGCACATTGCCTCTGACAAATTATATATTAATGCTGGGGCTTTTTTTTTGTTATTACTGTAGTTATATATTAACCATTAAGAGCCACAGGTAAGCCATCTGCTTATGTAAAGCAGCAGAGCTGCATTTTCAGCCAGCAGAACGATCCTGATTTTTGCCAGGGCAGTTTATGATCTGTCCCAGTGTCTTTCTTGTGATTCTTGCTGAGTTTGTCTTAGCTGTACATTAATAGAACATACAAGAGAAAAGAGGAGAGGACAAACTAAGGTGAGTTTGGAAGTAAAATGAGCAAACAATATTGCTAGCCTTGTCCTTTCAGAAGTCAAAAGCTACTCCCCTCCTCCCCCCAATTATAAGACTTAATAATACCGAGGTTTCTATGTGTTTAGGATGCACACGGATCACATTTCAGGTTGCTGGGCCCTGCTAGTGGGAGACCAGAGGGAGGGATAGCACTGTACATACATTGCTGTAAGAAACAAAAGTCTTATGTAACTTGCAAGATCTCAGGCTTTAAGAAAAACATGAAGCATTGTGAGGTTGACAAGAGTTGGCATGTGGGAGCAATTCCTGCTTGATTACCATGTCCCTGGAGTGTGCTGACCTAGAGAACAGCCTACTCAGGAACCTGGTTGCCATCCTCCCTCACCAGGGCTAGTTACAACAGGAGCTGAAGTCAGTTGCCCCCAAGGCCAGCAATGTTTAGTAGACTTGTTTTCCCTGGGGCCGTTTGGCTGCGGAGCAGAGCAGATCCTACCTGAACTGGTCAGATACGGTGTGGAGTGGAGGGGGGTTGTCCTCTCTGACATCCCGTCTTTGAGGAACTCATAGGTAGCTGGACATCCTCGATCCCTAAAACAGTTAGGGATGAAGGTAGAGAGCTGACCTGGGGATGGGGTGAGCAGAGCTTCTTGGCATCTTCTACCTTAGCAGCCCAGCACTGCTGCCTGCTCTGCTTGTCTCCTGAGGCAGCCGGGCTTTGGCTTTTTCCCCAGCAGGCTCCTGGCTACCCAAGCAGGGCCTGAAGAAGGAACAGGGACCATTCCAGGCGCCTGCTGAGAGCACTGAGCCCCCAGCTTTTGGCCCAGACTTTGAAAATCCACACACTGTTCCCTTGGCAGAGCTGCCTCTTGCCCCTTTCCCAGCTGCAGAGACAGGTGACGGTGCTTCCCAGGACCCCACCACATCAGTCACCTACCAACTTTGAGCTTGCTCTTCAGCCTTGCCACACTAGCTATCCTCCCTTTATCCTGTTCTCTTCTACCCATTTCTTGCTTATTCCCCTGTGCCACTTTTTATGGGTTCGCCAGAAAGGAGAGGAGATTTTTCTTTCCCTTGTTTGCTTCACTCCATTACTCCCATCTGTTCATCCAGGCCCTTAGTCCCTTTGTTTTTCAGAGTCATGTGGATTTGGGCTCTCCGTTTGCTCTCTGGGATGCTCTTCTGGACCAGGCTGGGAAGGAGGTCTGGTTCACAGGCCAGCGCGAGGGGTGGGGGATATGTGCCTCTTCAAATTAATCAGAATTTTCTCCTCCAGAAATGCTAATGGGGGAAAAGCAATTAAAGCAGCCTGGTTTTTATTAAGTAATCTGTGTTAAGAGCTTGTAATGAAGTTTAGTGCCGTTGTGACTCGATATTTCAGCTTCATCGGTTTGAGTCAAAACAATCCAAAGTGGGGAGGGAGTGAGGAGGTGAGCTGCTCCCCAGCATCGCTCGTGCTGACTCTCGCTCTTCCAGGCATATGAGGCCACTCACTCTTTATCCTGCCCAGGAGGGCTGCACTGCATAAGAAAGGGGGCTTTAAAACCTGCACACGCAAGCTGGATGGCTGCATCTAGTTTAAAACACCCATTCTCCAAGTGGAGATGGCCACGGCCTCTTGGAACAGCCTTTTCCTCGTCTCTTAGGGTAGTTGCAAATAACTGAGTTTTCCACAGTGAGTGATGAGTTGACAAGGGGCAGCAGAGGAGCGGTGAGACCTTCCAGCCTCTGAGCAGGGTCCTGGAGCTTTTCCAACATCTGGAAAAGTTTTGGCTGCCACAGGGCGAGGGTGCGATGGTGCCTGCGGTTCCTGTCCTTTGCACCTCCAGGCCGGTGCTCTCTCCCCTCTGAGCAGCTGTGACCAGCTGTGGAAGCTGCCCGTCTCCTCCTCCTCTCCTTCCTCCCACCCCAGGACAAGGCAAGAGGAAAAAGGGACAATATCCCTTTAAACAACTACATGCCAAGCCTCTGCCGTCCTGTTTTATCTGAAGTCCAACCGCATGTTGTTCCAGGGCCGATCCGCTTTAGCTAATTAATAATCTGACAGGAGCCACCCAAGGGATTAGCTGCTGAGACGAGCTAGACCAAACCCCCAGCAAATGAGCCCCGCGCTCCCTGGGGACTCGGAGGTGACTTTGGGGGGCAGGGGGCTGCACCACATACAGAAGGGTGTCGAGGCCCTGAAGGGGATTTATGGCATCTGGGAGGCTGAAGGGGGAGGCGAGGGGTTACAATTTATGAGATGTAAACTAATAAATCAGTTAGTTGAGGAGGGGAAAGGGGGAGCACCAAATTAAAAGATAACGTCTTAAAGGAACAGTGGAAATTGATGGTGCTCCTTGTGGCAGGGGACACCAGGAGACTTCCCGGTGCAGACCAGTTGTAGCTTCTTCTGCACTGGCTGCCTGGGAGAGGAAGAGGGAGAGGGCAAAGCAGGAGAAAAAAGGATGTTGATGGGAATTGAAAGGAAAAGGTGATGCATCTTTGTGCAGTTTATCTAAACACGATGGGTTGGCTTTTGTGGCAGAGGCACGAGGCCACCTCATTTGAAGACAGAAGACAAGGACTCTGGGCCTGGAGATTGGTGGGTAAGGGGGTGCACAGTCATGCTCCGCACTTAGTCCCCCCATATGATTCCAGTCTTGTAGGGAACTCCTTGGTTCCCTTTTTGTTAAGTGAGATTAGTAGAGTGGGTCAACATGGAGCAAGACAGGTTACTATTAGCAGAGCTGTCTGAAGACAGAGTGGGATATATTTTCTTTTCCAAATTTGCCTCTTCAGTGACTGTTCAGGCCATGACAGGATTTGGAGTTTGGTCCTGAGGCAAGTGTTTGGTTTTATTCCAGAGGCTTGCAGAGGTCTGAAACTTCCTGGTGGTGAAGGTCCATTTCAGATTCTCTTCTGATTTCGGGAGCTGCGTGCCTGCTGGGTAGGCTGGTAGCCTTGAGCGTAGCTTTTCCCCACCTCTTCCACTGACCAGTCCCAAAGCTGTTCTGCCTGTTGTATTTCCATACCAGTCTCTTCTGGTGCCTTCAAACCTCGCTCATGCTGAGGTTCTTTCTCAGAACATGCCCAGGCCTCAGCTCTCTCTAGAGGCTGCACTAATGCAAATGGTAATGCAAGATGGGATTTCCAAAAGCCTTCTTAGGGAGATTTGTAATCCCTGCCCCATGACAGTGCTAGACACAAGCTAATGGAGAAGGACCTGTGTGCACTCTCTGCAGACCCAGAGCAAACCTCTGAACCCTTGCCAAAGGCCAAGATTTTGACGTTGTTCCCTGCAAGGGCGGAGTCTCCTTTATTTTCTCCATCCCCATCCACCCTTCAGCAGACCCAGGGCAGCGTGGCCCCTTCCCTGGCCGGGGCTGGGGACCGAGGCGATGGCTGTGGAGCGTTGGGTGGCCCCTGGAGCCGGGTGAGCTCCTCCTGCCCCACCCCACCCCACAGCACCCCATGGCCTGAAGCCACCCCAGCCCCACGGCCAGCCCGAGTGAGCCACCAGCAGCTCCGAGGGGATTTTTGGGGAACGCCTCTGCTGAAGGGGTCTTGGGCTCCTGTGGGAGCTGCCCTGGGGGAGCTCAGCGCAGAGCCTGCAGATCGCTCTTCCAGTGGGGCAACTGCATTAAGCAAACTATGCTCACCTGACTTCTTCTTCTGAATATTTCCATCTAGAGAGCTCCCTCACAGCTTGCAGGGTCCCCAATACAGACGTGTTGGGCCAGGGCAGAGCGCTGAGGGGGAGCCGTCCTGTGCCTTGCTGGAGCTGAACTGTGCTGCTGAGCCACCCTCCTTTCTGGGCAAACTGGTGGGCAGTAGCTGGAGCCTGGGCTGCCGACGTGGGCTAGAGCTGATGGAAACCTCACTCTGCCCTCCTGCCAGCGCTGCACCATCCCAGTCCCATCCCATCCCACCCCATCCTGCCCCGTCCCTCCTCGTCCCGCTGTGCTCAGGCAGTCTCGCGGTGGGATTGTGTGGGGAGGCTTTTCCGGAGGCTGGGCTGGCAGTCGTGCCGTCGTAGCCTCTCATCCACACAGCCGCGGTTTGGCCTCCCTCCTGCAAAGCTGCCAGTGGCCCACGCTGCCTCCTGACCAACATCATTAGTGCGGGTATTTATATTTCATTAACAACATTAAGCCAAAATGGTATTAAAAGCAACACCAATGATAAATAGCTTATTAATAAACAGGGAACCGGCTGCACCACGCGCAAATTCAATCCCTTCCTAAACGTGTCTCTGCCACTAAAACCAGGCATTTAACTCCTGCTATACTGGAGAAAGTTGAAAGATGCTTTGGGGAGGATGGGAATCAGATAAAAGCAGGGCATGGGGGGACACAGTGTCATGCGGTTTGGCTCTTGCTAAGGCAGCTGCGTGGGGTGGGGAGAAGGTGTAGGTCTCTCAGGGTGCCACTACATTTCCAGTGCTGGGTGGGACTCATTTGGTTCTGTGTTTCTAGGTAATTTTGATTGTGTTAAACCAGTAGTAGTATAGAGAGCATGAAACAAGAAAGTGGAGATATTTAAGATCCCAGTGAGTGTGTCTGCCTTTGATTTTACCATCTGCCCTGTTTCCCCCACACGCTTTCACACAGCTCTCCCTGGCTTGGGCAGCACCATCCACAGCAGCCACCAGCCCAGAATCTCTTGCCTGCACCGAGCCCGGTCTTCCCCGGTGATCTCTGAGGACACCAGCCCTGTCCTTATTCCTCCCTGTGTGTTTATTCTAGGGATTAAGAATGTTAAAAATGTGGCTTTTCTTGTAAGCTTGTCAATCAGTTTATTATTTTTATTTTTTGTTTTTGTTTGCCCCCAACTCCTTATTCTCTCAAATGACTTCCCATGCTCTCTGCCCCACCCTAAGTACAAAGGCTCTTTTACTGCTCTTCCTGCTCCTTCTTTCAGCGGTAAATTAATTGCCTCAGAAACTTGGATGACTTTAGAGTCAGAGGCCCCCCGTCAAACCACCTCTGGGTTTCTCAGAGGAGAGGTTCCCCTCTCCAAACACAGCTCGGGCGCTTTCCCAGCTCGGACTGCATGCACCTTGCTGGCTTAGGGTGCAGCGATTGCAGGTATAAGGCAGCAACTTTGTGGTCTCCCTGCTGCGGATTGGTTTGCTCACCTTTCAGTTTGCATCGTGCAAGGGCTTTATGTGAAGAACAGACATCTTCCCCAGCCCAACTGTGTCTGAGTGTCAGATCTCACTTGTGAACTGTGCAGCATTAAGCACAATTTTCTGCACTTCTGTTCCTAAGCACAGTAGTGGTCCTGAATTTAGGATCTCAGGTGCAGCTGGAATCTCTGTGCCCTCCTCCTCTCCTAGTCCTTAGGTCCTTCTGTGACAGGCTGGGCACAGGCAGGATGGGAAGGGAGCACAAGGAGATTGCAGAGCTGGACTCAACTCCATAACCTGTGTCTCGCACGTGATGGAGAGAACTCAACCAGAAAGGGTGTTTTATTATTTGTTTGCGTGCCAGTGCGGGCAGTATCATGGATCGCATGTCTCCTGATTAGCTGAACTGTGAGTTGGTATGTCCTGACAGAGTCATGTAAGAGAGGAAACTCATCAGAACCTGCCTCTTCCAGACCCAGCCTAACTCACATGAGCCTTAAGATACTCAGATATTCAGAGCAGGGAGGGGAGGAGGAGAGAAGGGAGAGAAACCAGGCGTCAAGATAATCATGATTTCCCCAGAGCCGTGTAGGGAGCTCAGAGTCTGATATCCAGCAGCATCTCTTCCATCTTGCTCCTGCCACAGCATCGAGGATAAACAAAAAAATCGTGGTGTTGCGGGGGGAGCTGATCCATACTCATCTCCCAAACTATTGCACGTGGCACCCACCCCTAGCAATTCTGCAGACTCCACAAGCTGCCTGTTCCATTGCAACTCTTTCTATGGAGTGTCTTCCCTGGAAAGGAATTTAATCAAACTTGACTGAGGAGTGCTGAAAAACATGAGGAAGTAATTAGAAATGTGAATTTACAGCCTGCTGGAGAACCTCCCTCTCTTTCTCTCTCTCTGCATAACGCCTGTGTTCACCCCTGTTTCCTACCGTTAGTAGTCTCATTCTTCAAGCCCTCCTCCACTTCACCACCTTTGTCCAAACCCGGTGTGTCAGATTTGTGACCCTCAGTGCTGCCTTAGAGAGAAAAGGCAGAGCCAGTTCCTGGGAAGACCGGGGCCCTCACTTTCTTCTGCGAGGCAGTAAGAAGCCAGCGGGAGGACAGTCCCAGGAGGAAGTTGCAGGTTCCCTGAAGGAAATTGGCTGGAACAGCCTCCCTGATTGTCTGTGATTTCCCAGCTAGATAGGCCCCAGGGGAGGGGGTAGGCTGGAGCAGGGTGGAATCAGCCTGGAAATTAGGATGGGCTGGATGCTTCCTCCATAGGGTGTTATTTTCTTGTTTGTGCTGTTCTTAAAGTATTTATTTTTTTCGGTTTTCATGCATGAAACCATTATTCTGGGAAGGCTCTGAGCTTGGATGACTGGAGGATCCATAACCAGCTCCTAGGGATGGTCACACACGCCAGTGCCATTGGCAGGTCACATAGTCCAGTGCCATTGGCTCTTGCTCCCTCATTCCAACCTGTGCGTCCTTCTCCTTCCATCCTGTGAGCGCACACGGTGAGTCTGCGTTGCCTGGATGGAACGGAGAGCTCTGAGCAGTCTGCTCAGTGTACACCAGAGATTTTACATGCGTCGCAGAAAGGAGATTGAGCAGAACTGTGTGGGTGAGACTCCAAACCCAGTCCAGTTGCCTTGGGCAGGAATTAAGGGGCAAGGTGTGAACTGTGGCGGGGGGTAGCAGAAGAGCCAAAACACTCAGCTACTTCTCTCATCTTCACTTGGCTTTCTTCTTAAAGCGGCAGAAGAAATGGCTGGCAAGGTGCTGGGCACTTGGGAACGTGGCTGTTTAGACAGTTGCCAACCTGTCTGGGATTAGGAAAAGCTCTGAATTTGTTGGTGGAATTTAGCAGAAATGGGTACATTTGTCTGGCTGATCCTTCAGTGAATTAAAGAACAAGCCACTTCTAACCTGTAGCTTTTTTTTTTGCTTTTATTTTTTGAGAGTTAGATCTTAGGGGCAATTTATTTTCCTTGGCCCTAAAGGGGCCAGAGCGCCAGCTGTCTCGGTACAAACAGGGGAAGGCATCCCCTGCGTGTCTGTCTCCAGCAGGCATCTGGTGTGGGGTGGGGTGGAATGGAAGGGTCTGAAGCCCCTGTGGTTACTCAGTGCCTGATTCAAACTTGAGTTTCACTGGCTGGGGCTCTCGTCTTCTGGACAGCAACAAGAAACCACCCCCAAGTGCTTTTCCCAAATCTGCTATCAAAGGGGCTGCTACCATGGCCTTACCCTGGGCTATTTGGTGATGAAGGAGAGAAGGGGGAGTAGTGTAAGTACTCCCTTGGGATCCCCTCTTACACTCTCATTTTCCTGTAACCACTTTGTTTTTTTGGCTAATTAAAGACTGAGCAGCTTTCAGCCTGTGGGGTTTCTTTTATTTGGTTCCTCAGCAATTAACGTTTTTACTGAACAAAGTTTTGATTGAGCTGGGTGGGATGTGGGGCCCGTGTCTTGGTTTAAACTTTCAGATCATTTCGCTGTAGTCCTGTGAATCCATGCGCTTTCCTATCCCTTCAGTGGCCCAGCACCAACTTCTTTCTTACCCTCTACTGGTATAATTATTCCTCTCAGTGCTGTCCACTGCCTTTGTGCTTTCTTCTCTGCCTTCACTCTCACCAAACGCCTTCTTCTGCACAGAAAAAGTGGACCCAGGAGCCTTTTTGCCCCATCAGGTTAGTTCCAGGTTGCAGAGGCTTCCCTCTGCTCAGCGGTTTTCCCATGACATAGTCCCACGGGGCTGAGAAGAACCTGAGCTGCAGGACAAGCCTGTCTGTGAGCAGCTGTGCCTGTTCTGCTCCAGGGTCTCCGGGTGTTCATGGGCTTTCCCTCCTTGCCTGGTGCCTCAGCTTTTTCCTCAGCATCTCTCTTGCTTTCCTCATGTTGGGAAGGGCCCTGGGCTCCTCTTTTCCCCTTGTGGTCACTGGGGCCGAGGATGCCCAGACAGAAATGTCCATGCGCCTGAACCAGCTGGCCCAGGTCCCAACTGCACCAGAGGCTCTGCGGCTCCTCTGTGTTCTGCTAGCTGAGAGCCCCTGCTCTGCCCTTAGAGCTGCTGCTTGTCCTCACGTGTCATAAACCTCCACATGCAGCTGGAGGCATTCGCCTCCCCTCCTGAAGGGCCTGATCCCACCTCGAGCTCTTTGCTGACTGTCTGGGCACATCTGGAAGCAACTGACTTGTTCCAGCTCTGCACCAGCTCCTCCGTCCCCTTCCCGTGGAGTGGAAGGGCGACCTTCTCCCACTCAGCTTGGAAACCCTTTGCCCAAGTGTTTTGGAGTCCTGCAACCCGCTGAGCTCCTGCCAGACATTTGCACGAGGCAACAAGTGTTGGAGGTATTTGTTGTTCTGAGGGTTGGGGCTTTTTTTGTTGTTGTTTTCCCTGAGAGCTGTTTCCTTTGCAGTTGTTTGGTGGTGCAGGCAGCTGTCCCTTTCAATAAGGAGCGTCGGCACCAAAGTGCCGCCCCGTCCTCAGGCTGGTTTCACCTTCCCTCGCCCCCCAGCCCGTTCGCTGTGGTGCGTGTGCCCACGCCGCTGCGGCGTGCCAGCAGGCGTGCACCGGCTTCGGCTCGCCGGGCGAGCGCACCTGCAGCGCGGCACACACATGCAGGTGCTGGCGGGGTGTGCCGGCACCGCCGAGCACCCTCCCCTCAGCACCGACCGCGCCGTGGGTGTGCGTGCCACTGTGCTTCCCGTCCATCTGTCCTCTCCTGTCCGTCACGTCTGTGCGCACACGTGCTCGTGTGCCTGCACGAGGCTCTGAGCCTGCACGGCCAGCAGCAGCTCTTCAGCAGGCAGGAATCTCTGCAAACTTTTTTTTTTTTAAATGACAGCTGTTTGCCCCCCCCCTGCAAAAGGCAAATGAAACACAAACCCCCAACTGACCCTGTGTGCATGCACCAAACTTTCTGTCATCTGTAGAAAATACCCAGCTTCATCCCCAAAGCTGCATGTCTGAGACAGTTGGAGTGCAGGAGGGAGAAAACCCGTGGTTTCCAAGGACTGATTAGATGGCATGCCAAGTGTATTAAATTTTGCAGACATTTTAACAGCAATATGCTAGATAGTTGGGTGTCCCCTGAGGCTGCTGGATTTTTTATATCCTTCACAGAAGGTCAAAGCCCTCTTCTGCCTGCCCCCCTCCCTCTCTCTCTGCTGTCTCTCTCTTTCATTCTATGTCCCTTTCTCTCCCTGTCACCATCCCTCTTTTCCTCTCTCTCTCTCTCTTTTTTTTTGGAGCACTTTCTCCTTCTCTTTTGCTCTGTGCGTATAAAATAAAAGATCAGTCATTTGTGAGTTCCCCAGCGAGTGGAAACTCTCACACTCCCTGTGGTCTCCTCGCACAGAGATGGATATGCTGGGGCTTTCCCCTCTCTTTTCTGCACTTTGTTTTGGGGAAAATATGTTTTCCTCCCATCACTCCCAAAACATCAGTGCTCTCCCCCCTTTTATTTTTATTTTTGTAGCAAAAAGAAGAAAAAAAAGGGCAGGAAAAGACTCCATCTGGCATATGAATAATTGAAATGGCTCAACTCTGTTCCTGTTGCTGTTGTTTGCTCTCAGTTCTTCCTCCCCCGCCCCAACCACAGCATCCCCCCCGGGGTATGGGAGCCGGAGGTAGGGATGTATGGATGAGAGGAGGTACGGGGGGGGGTCAGCACACAGCTCACGCCGTTCCCCCAGAGTTTTGTCCTGGGGACAGTGTGTGGTTTGAGGGGCGCAGGTCGCTCTCCCGGTGTCCTGTGCCGCTTTTCCTGCCTGGCCGTGGGATCCATTCCCCACGGGACTCGCAGCGTTCGCCCCGCGGTGCCACCGGCCTCTCGTGCAGGCTCCGGCTGCCGGAACGTGCCCCTCGTAAGTGGTGACAGGTCCTGCTCTCCCCACAGCATCTTCCTCTCCGCCTGCCCGCTCCCGCGCCTCGGAGCCTTCCCGCCCGACCCCCCTCCGTGGCAGAGCTGGGTGAGCACTGTGAGCGAGTTCACAGGTTAAACCTTTTAGGACATGCATGGCAGTCTACAAAAAATACCTCCCTCCTTCCAACTTGGTCCAAGTTCTCCAGCACGTGCACAGGTTCTCCGGCTTGGCCCCAAAATGCCAAACCTGCTGCCTTCTCCGTTTCAAGAGCCTGAGCCGGCCCAGGTACCCGTGTGCCTGGCAGCCAGAGCGCAGCTTTTGCTGTCTCTTTAAAACCATTTAGAGTAAAAACAAAGAACTTTAGTGCATTAATTCTGGATGAAGATGGGTCTCCAGATGACAGCCTGATCCATATTCTTCCCCACAAGGCAACTTCCATTTTCCTCCTCCCTATCGCCTCCTGCCCAGTCTCTCCTTCCCCTCTCTGTCCGTCTGTCTGTCATTTTCCCCACTCTTTAGAGATGAAAAGCTGACATAAGGTGTTGAACCTTTAAATATACACATTGAGCTCCTTTTTTCTGTAGTTAGTAGGCTGCCTCTGATGAGTTGTGTGTTTTGAAGAAGGTATTTGCTGTGTGTATTTGTGATTATACTTGGCAGGCGTTCGGGTGCGTGGTGTGTTTTTGGGGGATGTTTGTGTATTGTTGGGGAGGAGTTTATATTTAGACTCTGTTTTTTGTGGTTTGGGTAGGTAATGTATGTATAGGTGAGATGTGTGTGTTTATCAAGCTGTTTGTGTGTGTTTTTATTCTGTCTTGGTGTTTGTTGTGTGGGCAAATGCCTGTGTAGTGTGTATGTATGTAGGTTTGTGTATGTTTTCCTTTGTGTGGGGCCAGTGTAGGAGTTTGGGCTTGAGTCATAAGGATTTTTTGTGTGTTTTAGGATACATACTCTGTGTATTACGTATGAGTTTTGTATGTAGTCTTCGTGATTTTTACTAATTTTATTAACTCTGGTGTTTGGAAGGATGGGCTCTGGTGAGTCTTGAGTGTGTTTGGAATGTGTTTTTCATGAATGTGCATTTACAAAATAACAAGAACAACACAGAGGAGATGTTAGAAAAGCGATTGAGCGGGAAAGCTGGCTGGAAAATTCAGAGGTGCAAGCAGCTCATTAACAACATTACTGGAGCGGTAGGTGTTCAAAGCCAGGAACATTTCTACAAACTGAGAGAGAATTTCTTCTTCTTCTTCTTCTTCTTCTTTTTTTTTTAATCTTTATTTTAAAAATCCAGGGAAAGGGAGAGAAAGCAAAAACATTTCCAGTTGGCATTCAAATCAGGTTCATTTATATATATGTAGATACCTAAGTCTTTATATATAAACACTCCTACACATGATATAAAAGTTGCATGTAAAATCTTGGTAACCCAGCACTTGATACAAATAATTAGATATTTATATCTAATAAAACTGGTTTGATGGGGAAATCACTCTCTTCTGTGCAGATTTCCATTTGAAGACAAGTTTCGGTGCTTGTGTTTGTTTTTTCTGACAGCAAACCCTAGGGTTTGGCACCGACAAAACATATTCCTTGTAAATATCTAAATATCTGTTCTCTGCCATAAACATTCAGAGATGTGCCCAATCATGTCAGAGGAGCCTATTTACCCACTTTGTGCTTTCGTGTTACTTACAGTGCGCTTGTGGAGAGGAGAAACATGCAGCAAAACGTGCAAACAGGACAGTTACTGTCCCAGGGACAAAGCAACAGCGTCCATTGTACACAGTCTATCATGCAGGCTGGCGGGGGCTTTAGGGGACGCCCGTGCTCAGTCAGTGACCCCTGGCAGAGGCAGCCAGAGGTCCTGCAACACGTGGGCAAACGCCGACGATGGGCAGAGAGCCGGGGATGCGCCGGGGGGGCTGGTACCCCGCACGGGCACATCCAGCATCCCCGCGTCCAGCCTTGTCAGCCGCTTCACCGTGGCTCCTGGAGGCCACGAGTGGCCGGTTGGCTCGTTGCTGTCTAGGTTAGATAAAGAAATATCATTTTTTAGGTGAGCTGCCACCTCGGCATGGCAGCGGGAGGGGATGGCGGGTCGTGTTTGGCAGCGGCATCCGCGTCGGCGCAGCCGCCCAGCTGGCACAGGGAGAGCTGGAGCGGGCGGGTTGGTTTTCCCTGGTGTCATCCAGGAAGAACTGTGTCATGCAGCCCGTTGCTTGCTCTGCCTATTGATTGTTGTTAGCACAGTTTTCACTTGAAAATGCTGCGCTCTGGGCCACTGGAAGGACGTTCAGCAAGGAGCTGAAGGGTAGAGGGGCTCCCACTCTGCGTGGGGACGGGATTCTCATCCTCGCCCGACTTGTGTAAATCCCTGAGTAACAGTCCCATTATCCTGGGGGGGAGGCTTTGATCTTGGTTTACTCTAGTGTTGCTGCAAAAAAAAAAGAGTCTGGCCCACTGCCTTGTGGAGGAGGTAAAATTACCACAGATAAAACCCAGTCAGCAGAGTGGAGTCTGGCGGCTTTTGTTCTGCGAACGGGCCCGTGGCACGAGCTGCGGAGCCGGGGGAAGGGGCCGTGCGGCAGGTACGGCGGGTGAGGAGCAATTTCCTGCTTCTCAATTAAAATACGTGTGTATTAAAGGTGTTTTAAATTGCTTTGGGTTAAACGGAGGCAACCGTTTAGATTTTGCACAATTCTGAACCTCAGATTTTAAAATGAAATGAAATGGCAGTTGTAGGTGAAAAGTTGGTAAGCGCAGAAACTTTTCATTTAGAAAACAGCCAAATAAAATACTTGAAGAAAAATGGCATTTCTTTCTGTAAATGAACAGCTATGTGCAATTACTTTGGATCTGTGCAAAGTTTGACCTTCATTGATAGTTTTCATCTCAAAAAGTTTTGGTGAAAATCATTATTCTGCTTGAGCAGAAAGATTTGCTTTTAAAATATATTTTTAAAGATGAGTCACAGTTTGTTTTCCTGTAGACTTTGACAGCATTGCTAACATAATGTAGCATTACATCTGTTGGGTTTTGGAGGTTTTTTGCTCATTTAGCTAAGCTAAGCATATTTTGCAAAGGCTGGGAAGACTAACGCTGGGGTTGGAGACGCGTCAGAGTACGGGAGCCCTGGGGAAGACCAGGCTTTAATTACAGCTCAGGATCTGACCCTCCCGAGCAATCTGCATCATGGGTGCATCAGTCCCTGGTGCTTTTCCACACTTGTCCTGTAGAAAAGTGAATGTGACCAACAGGCAAAAACATCTACATGGATGTCGGGCTTCATTCCATGCTGGGTTTATACAGTTCGAGGTGTGGGAGGGACTGTGAGTGAGAACAGGGTAGCTGTACCATCAGTTTTAATAGCTCCTTTTGAAAAATAGAATAAATTAATTCACAGTCATCCCAGAAGAAGAACAAGATCTTAGTAATTGGCACCTGGAAATGTCAGTCAGATTTCCCCTCCTTGTCGCCAGCACTTTGATGGTGTGTTTGCTGCTGGATCTGACTTTAACAAAAAGTTAAACAAATTAAAAAACAAATAAAATAAATTTAAAAAAGCCCTTCCTTCATGCATATGGAGTTTTTTGGGAAAAAAAAAAAAAGGTATTTTAATGCTTTCTATTAAATTGGGACTAAAAGTGGTGTCTTAATTTGCATTCATTAGCATATTTGCATATAGATCGCTGAAATGGTGGAAGAGGAGAAGAGCCTATAAATGAAAATTCTTTTAAAGGCACAGGCATCCTTTTATTTATTTTCAGTCTTCCTCTCCTTTGCAAACCTCTGCAGTTATTCTTGTTAATAATTTCCCCATTGTATTTCCCTGTGACATGAGGAACAACTCCGTACTCTCACACTGCAGTTCTTGTCTTACGTGCTGTCTGGCTATTGTAAAAAGTAGTTTGCGTGGTTCCCAAGTGGTTGTTCCTGGCTGCAGATGTTTGTTAAGTTGCCCTATAGATGGACCGGCTAATTTGAGATAAAGACTGTAGTGAAGATAGATAAATCAATAATGAGAAACTCCTTCCTATAGAGTTGGAAACTGGGATGGAAAGGGGGACTAGAAATGCTTGGGGGGTGTGACGTGCCCAAGGTGTGTAATAGGTCGGATGTCGAGCACAGAAGAGCTCTTCCCAAGGCAGTGGGGACAGGCCTGATGTTCCACTCAAATTCCCAAGCATCGAGGAGAAATTAAGGCAGAGAGAGGACAGTCCACTGAGCTAAAAACGGAAATTCAGGCCGCAGTGTACACTGACCCAAGCTGTTCTTAGCAGCTGCGGCTTGATCCTGGCTACAAAGCCCACTTAATAAGATTCCCGGCCATGTCGCAGGAGGTAATTCGGCTGGGGAACTGGCCAAGATGTGCTCCCCCTCTCCCACCGGCGTGTATCAGACGCAACAGGGTGAAGATGATGGGGTTAAACTGCGATGGAGTAACAGAGCAGCCAGAGGACGGAGGCAATTTGGTCCGTCCTGTTGCCCAGCGCTGGCATTCAGGCCGTGGCTTGGGCTTAGTTGCGTTTTTGAGGAAGGGAAGGAGACGGTGGTGCAAGAGCACACAGGGGTGTCCGGACCCAAGGAGGCTCTGCTCTGTCCCCACCACTGCTCCCATCGGCTCTCGCCAGCTCCCTTGGGCAGAGCAAAACCCACTCAGCAGTTGGCAGGAAGGGAAGGCTGAGCGCTGAGCTGTCCTTTAGGCTCGAGGAGATTTTCCTTGTGCTGGGCAGCCCCAGCATCCCAGGGCGTTCGGCTCAGGAAGCCCATTGACACAGCAGGGGAGGGCAGCGGGGAGAGGCTCCCGCAACGGGGCAGGGAACCGCTGGCCGCCCGCGAGGAGGTGAATGGGATCGGTGTGGGGAGGGCTGGGGGCCGGGGGAGCCGGCGCTCCACCGCTAATGAAAATCGGAAACCGATTGAACAGCACAAGGTGCCCAGGCAGCAGGTTGTGGAAATGAGGAAGGGAAGGGGGGGGTGTAGGGGGGGCTAATGGAAGCTTCTGCGAAGCGGATGTCGTATTGATTGCTGTGTGTCTATATTTATATATTATCAAGTATATAAACTTCAGCAGATGTATGGCGCATAGATAAATAAAATGCATGCTGAAAAATTAATGAAATGTACATGCAAATCCACCGCCATCGATCACGCCGGCTGCCAGGACCAGAGGGCTTTTTACTTTTAGGCTCTTCCCTTCCTTTCTTTCATACGCTCTCCCTCCTTCCCCTCTACATAAAAAAAAACCCAAAACAAAACACAAACCCCAAATTCCCACACTTGAGAAATTCCTCAGCCTGGGCCCAGATGAAATGTGGCAGGATTTGGTGAGAATCTCAATATTTCTTCTGAGTGCTGCCTGCACGTTGTGTGGGCAGGAGACAGGGCAGGACGGTGACAGAGGTGACAAGGTAGCCGAGAGGGCACCCGAGAGGTGGCAAAGCGGTGTTTGCCATGAGCAGCAGGTCTGGGTGAGGGTACAGGAGTCTGGGCAGATGCAGGCTAAGTAAAAAACATTTTTAAAGTGGGAGGGAACTGTTATTTTAGGGCAGTCTCCTAGAGCCTTACGCCTCCCATCGCTCTTGTGTTGTGGCTGGCAGGGGTTTGTTCCAGGCACAGTTAGCGGGACTGGGGTGGGAAGACAAACCTGCAGCGTAAGGTTTTGGGCTCAGAGTAGCCTCTGGGAGGTTTGTCACTGAGTTCTGCAAGAGTGGCTCAGTGAGAAAGGTTCCTGGATGCTTTTTCTTCAGGGATAGTAGATATGTGAGGAGTTCAACATGGGAGCCTCCCTTTGTGCTGGGGACTGCGAGTCCTGCAGGGCTGTGGGAGGCCTTGCTGGTGCACAGAGCTGGGGGGGCAGCTCACCTGGCTCCTTCCAACGCTGATCCTTGTCTGTCTGTGCTGCAGGTATGTCCCTCTGCCCTTTGCTGACTTTCTCTTGAGGTTTTCCTCTTTAACATCATACCTGGCTTGGGACAGGGACGGTTGGCAGCCAGACTGCACAATCAAAATCATTTTACATCCGCACAGCGGACTGACTGGTTCAGGCTGTGACCATCTTCTCTGAGCCCCGGGGAAGCCAAGAGACCGGCCTGGGGACGAGTGGCTGGAGCTCCCACAAGCACCCAGCTCCCAGGGGCTGCCGGGCTGCGCAGGGTATTTTTAGACACTCTTTCTGTAGTTGTTCGTTGTTAGCTGTGTCCCATTGTGAGTGGCAATGCTCCGCGCTCGCCAAGGGTCACCAAGAGTTTAATAGAGCAACCACACGGCTCCTGGGTGGTGCAGCTGGCGACTCACTCCCAGCTTTGCCGCAGCATCTCCTGGTCCCCGTCCCCTGCCCCAGAGCTGAGCTGCCGCTCCTGCTCCGAGTCCGTGTGGGCAGAGCCAGGGCCGGGACTCGGGCACCCCGGGGCTTTACTCTGCAAGGTGCTGTTTTGAGACGTCTGAACTGCAGCTGGGCACTAATCCCCTCCATTTACCTGCTGTTATTTCTTTGCAGCGTCACGTGCTTTCTCTTGCTCCCTTCAGCCTTTGATTTCAGCGCTCGGTTTGACCTGCTTTTCGGGCTGTGCTCTGAACTGAAACCCGTGGGAGCCCGTCAGAGATCACCTTCCTCTCCCTGTCCTGTGTCAGGTCAGTCTGTGCCGCTCCTCCAGCCAGAGACTCTGCCGAGAATGAATCTCTTCAGTTCAACAGACCACATTTCATGCTGGTACTGTGAACCAGGCAAGAAATTAGAGGTTAGGGATGTGTTAGGGCCCGGACGGCTGCAGCATGACTCCAGAGGGGTAAGATGGCATGTGGTGACCTGCACCGAGGGAACCGGGCTGGCCGTGAGGCTGCTTTCCTGACCACAAAGCTCACGAGCAGTTGGGGTGTGAGCTGGCCCCTCATTTCGTCCCATGAGGAGCCCCGGGAGGATCGGAGGGCAGGCAGCCCAGGCTCCGTTCCCTGGTTCAGAGCTGCGGAGCTGGGCCGGGACAGGGAGCTGCAGCACGGGGTCTTGGCTCCTCTGCACGCGTTCTCCAAAACCCACGAGGGGAAACTGAGGGAGAGTTCAGGTGACAGTGAAAAAGCCAAACAAAACCCCGCAGAAGATGAGCAGCAAGGCAGCGTGGTTTTTTCTTTGACACTTTTTCATTCCCCCCCTACTCTGTCTTCCTCCCAGTGTTTCCAGGAGACTCTCTCGTCGGCTCAGAAAGCTGCGTAGGCCCATGGCGGCTCAACCTTTCCCTCTCCCCGAGCCCCGGTCTAATCAACCCCTATAATTTATGCAGAAAATATGATTTATATTTAATTTCACCACACTTGCATTGTTAATTTGAGATGTAATTAACCCGTCGCTATGACAACTAATTTCGTGATGCCGTAAATTACCGCCGTCTTTTCATCAAAATTCAGTTACTTTGGCTCCTGTGTGCAATGTACTGATGCAATTAGGTTGCTAAGGGCAACCCAAAAGTGTTCAATTTCTTTTGTGTATCTGCAGTGGGGTAGAAGCTCTGGTGTGTTATCCCAAAGTCCTGTTTTCTTTGGGAAAGAGCAGGGCAGACGAGTCCGTGGAGGAACGCGCGTGAGGGAGACGGAGCGGAAGAGTGTCCTGCGCTGGGGTTTCCCTGCGCCAGCCTCTCCTCCTCTCCCTGCGTTTATTTCTCTAATGGGTTTAAAAAAGCCGGGCTTCTGGTCGCGCATGACCCTGTTCGGCTTAAGCCAGCGCTCTCTGTCTTCTCCCTTCCCCTCTCCCAAGCTTTCCTCCTCGATGGTTTGGGGAGAAACTGGGCAGTGCGGGAAAGCGCTCACTGCCGCTTTCATCCCGAACACCAGCAACGCGCCTCAGTCCTTCCCTGAGAGTTTGTGTCCCTCTGAATTTGTGTGTGTGTGCAGAGAGAACTTGTTTATATAGATCTCCCCCCACTTCTTTATTTAAAACAAAAACCCTCTGTGTTGCTTTTGTCACGTTAATTCCCATTTTGCCAACACCAGGGGCCCAGGCAGACGAGTTACCAAGGAACACAAAATTTTAATTAGTGTATTTTAATCATTCAGGCTTTCCGAGCTAATCCACATACCCTAGAGAATTCCCGAGATGCAGCACTGCTCTGCTTTACCATTTATTGTTGAGTCTATTATAATTACTGTTAGCAGGTGGGGACTGGGAGATGTTTATTATGAGTTTTTCATCTTTAGTATAATTACCGAAAAAAAACAAAATAAAAAGATGTCGGTGCATTTTGTTTTCCTAAAGGTTTTTTTTTTTTGAGGGGGGGTATTTTTCCCATTCCTTGCAGGCAGGTGCTCACCAATTAGTGCCTTTTTCTCATTTTCTTTTAATGTATTTTGTTGATCACTGACTCACCTTTACTTTTTCAGGGTGGAAGGGTAGAAGCCAGTGGCTCCTGGATGGAGCAAGTTTAAGGCAAGAGATTAAGCTGGCACAGAACTAGACGTGCTCAGGATCCCAGCCTCTGTGGGTGGGTAGAGTGTGCTAAGGAGGGACGTCTCTGTTTGGGACAAGTTGTTTGTGTTTTGCTGTCTTGCTGCTGTTTCTTAAGTGGTGGAGTTTCATCAGCATGAGCGATAGGAGTCGGGAGCAGGTAGGAAAGAACGTGCAAAACTGCCAGTGCTGTGTGTGCAAAAGTGGAGGTGTGCGCCTTTGTGTTTCTCCAAGGATGCAATCGTGATTGCAGGGATATTCAGAACCCTTCAGCGAGCAGAGATGCTAAACCTTTGGTGAGCAGGGAGGGAAGGAGGGCGATTCCCTGAGCTCTGAAGTACGGTACTTCTATCAGGTGCGCCTTTTATTCATCCTGGCTACCGCAGAAAAAAACTGCTGCTGCCTTTTGAAGCCAAACTTTTCTGTGTGATCCTCGTAACAAGGTTCCGGCCTCTTGTTTTGCAGCTGTAGCTTGTAGCAGGGTGTGGAGTGTCCTCCCAGACCAGCTCCTGGGCAGGCAGGTACCGTCTGCAAGTACAAATGCCAGGGAAAGGAGTGACAGGGTGCACAGGCTGCAGGCAGCTCTGTGCCATTTTTATCTGTAGCGGCCTGATGAAACTTGTGAAAGGTGAGTCTGTCTGAGGGCGTTAGTTTCCCATTATATGCCGTGACTTTAGCTAATTTCAAAAATTTTACAATCTATGGACTTCTGCAGGTTTCATCTCAGTTTGAAGTTCAAAAAGACTTTCACGTCTCTCAGCAAAACCCCTTCAGAGAGGCTGAGTGTCCATCTCCGCCTGGTGACTTCTGCCTCGGATGTCTGCTCCTGTGTCATTTGAGGAATAAGCTAGTTTTAGACCATCTAAATGCTAATCGGGCACCCCCACCTCTGTCCCAGTGGCTCCTCAGGTTGAGTACTGGACTGTGATAGCTTAATTGAGAGCTCAGATGGAGTTTACATCTGTGTGTGTATTTAAACGTCTCTTTATTCATATCTAAGTCTGCAGTTAGGAATCCCCAAGCCAAATTTCCCATGTTCAGAGGCTTCTCTGGGAAAAGCCGTGCAGATTCAGGACAGCTCTGGTCAGGGACACCCCAGAGCCTCTCCCCACCTCACCGCTGAATCAGAGAAATGAGTCTCTTCTCCACCTTACATGTTAAAGGCCGAGCGCAAACATTTTCTTCTCCTTGATGACGATTTTCAAGTTTTCCTGGAAAATTCCACATCTCTGCATGAGGCCAGGGCCCTAGGTGGGGTGACAGCAAGCAGGATTAATTAATAAAGCTCAGTAGCTTACACAAGAACTCTGTAATATAATTATAACTTCTGTAAGAAAAGGCCCTGGAGTCGGAGGAGTCCGTGAGAATCTCACAGCGTTGGGAAGAGTTCCCGTTCAGCCCCGCACGCTTCCCCGCACCCCTGGCCTGTTCTCCCCCTTGCTTTCCAGTGCAGAAGGAGCTTCTACACCCCAAAATGCCCTCGTGCTCTTTCCTACTGAGCCAATCTTTGCTGCTGGCGGTTTGTGCTGCCAGCCTGCACCCCAAAACTGCTCCTGGGGCTCTTCGCATCTGCTCCCAAGCTGGAACCTGCAGGCTTTGGGGACCCTGCTGTATTCTGGCTTTGGCACAGCCCCGACTGTCGGCAGGGACAGCTCCTGGGAGGTGCGAGGATCATTCCCTGCTCCTCTGTTTTCTCCCTTCCAGCTCTTTGAGCTGGCTTCCTCCTGCTCCGGAGCAGCCCCAGCTCCCGGGAGAACCCTTTGTGTCCCCTCCTGCACCTTTCTACGTCTTCCCCAGATCCCACTATCCTGCTCCGCCAAGCAGCACTGGCCCTGGGTGAGACAGTGAAGTCCCCAGAGCGTCACTGAGGCAGCCAGGGCCAGCTGGGGACGGATCTGTCCCCGTGAGAGACAGCGCTGGGAGCCTGGGCCGCAGGGGGAGGCTTTTCTTCTGATTCCTCCAAACTTTCCCACCCCGGCCGCGGCTCTACAAAGAGGCCCTGGCCCCGTGCGCGGGGCCTTCCGCATGGAGGGGTCTCACCAGCTCCTCTTTATTGAGTCTTCAAGCACTGGCAGGACACTCCATTAAAAAGCCATTCGCTTTTGTGTCCCCAGGCCCCCAGCCGGCTCCCGCTCATGTGACACTGGCCACAGTTGTAAAACAACAACACAAATAGTTGGCAACTACTGAGGGTTTTTTCAAACCAGGGTCGTCATAGCAACTTTCCCCAGTCAATCACTGGCGAGGCGGCTGCCAGGGGTGCTCTGAGTGGCAGGGCGCTCTCAGGGATCCCCGTCACGGAGACTCACCAGCCCGCTCTTGTGCTTTTCGCCTCCTGCGTTAGTGAAACGCAGCTGCCTTCACTGTGCAGAGCTGGCACGGGAAGGGGACAAGTCTGCTCCTTGATCCCAGAGCTTCCCTGAGCTTGGTCCTGGGCTGCAGGGTCCCCGTTCCCACTGGCAGGGAGCCACGGGGAGATTCCCTCAGCACCCGGCATCATGCCAAAGGGGGCATCCAGCACCCCCCCCCAGTTGGGCACAGTGCCACGGGGGGCATCTGAATCCCCCCCACGCCTGGCCCAGTGCCGGGGGGGCATCTGAGTCCCTCTGCCCATGGCACTGCGCCCGGTGGATCAGAACGTGGCACGCTGTCCTCGCGTGTGGCTCTGCGCCAGGTTTGATCGGCAGTGTCACCGCCACCGTCGCGTCTTGCAGGATGTAGGACCAGGAAATGACTTGGCGCTCCCCTGAACTCCTCGGTGTGCAGGAAGGTACGCGAATCCCACAGGTTCTTGCATGAACAGTCTGCAGGACCGACCAGGTATCAGCACCTCTCCTGTCATCTCTTGTGGTCTTTGGAGCACCTCAACGCTTCTGGGCTTTTACGACTTCACTTCTATGACTTTGTGGCCTTTTCCTGTATGTCCCAAGCACTTCCCCAGCCTTGTGAGACGCCAGCCTGGTACGTGACTTACCCCAGGGCCCGGAGCTGGGCTCTCTTGGCCGGACTGCTCCCGCAGTGCAGGTGGCTACCACGGCCTGTGCTCCAGAAGATGTCTCTTGCTGTCACTTCTGTCCCGTGGCAGGGTTTCTAAGCAGAGCAGCCCTCGGGCTGCTGTTGTTTTCTTCACATCTCTCTGCTTGAGGTTCCCTGGCTGCCTCGAGTGACTCCTGGAGGGGAGGAATGTTAAAAATCCGCTCTTGTAGTAAGTTGGCACCATATCCAGCCACCGTCTGCTCAGTGCCAGAGCTTAGTAAAATGTTGGCGAGGGCTACGGCTCCGTACTCGGCCCCCCCTTCCCCTTTTGTCTCGGTTGGTTTGGCAATTGCACGGTGGTAACACAGCTCAGGGTGGCACAGGAGCTTTGCTGCCCATATGCAGCTGGAGAGTGGAAAGGGATTTCCAGGCAGCACAAATGATGAAGGGAAAATGGGATGCGAGGGTCTGTGGCAGCAAGCCAGCGTCACGCCAGGCGTTTTGCTAATCCTGGCACCTTTGCGGTGGCTGGAGAGAGGCTGAGGATGGATGTGGCCCATACGGCCCCAGGGGAAGGTGCCGGGGTGTGTTGCACCACGGTCCCTGGGCTGCTAGTAACGCCAGGCTGTGCAGAGGGCTCGGAGGAAGGCAGGGCTGCCGCCAGGCTGCCGGTGCTGCAAATCCGATTTGTTGGCACTGCGGTTACACGCACGGGAACTGGTGGCCTGGGCAGGGGAGGAATGGTGCCGACTCCTTCAATTTGTTACTTTACATTTTTGTCACTCTGCCTCAGTTCTCTCATTCATTTGTTCTTAATTATTTGTTAATTTCCTTCCCTTCTTCCTCAATTTGTTCTCTCAGTCGTTTGCTCTCTCATTTGCTTTTTCTTTCTTTTGCTGCTGCTGTTGGCCATTTAATTTCCTTCTTTCGTTCTTTTTCCTCTTAGTCGTTCTTTCTCTCATTCCTTCTGGTTTCTTCTCTTCTTCCCTCTCCCCTCCCCTGGGCATTTTCAGTATCTGTGGCTTTTTTCTTCTGTTGTTTCTAGTCCCAGGTGTGTCGCTTTCCTTCAGAGAGAGACACCTCGCTTTGCCACGCAGAACTAGGGCTGCTCCTGCTTGGCAGAGTGTCCCTCACTGACTCTAAGCTCCGAGGGTGGCCCTGGTGAGTGAACGCCTGGTGGGGGCTGACATGGGGAAGGGAAGGAGGAGACAGCAGTCGCATCCTGCCCCTGAGCGGGTGCTGGTGACCAGGGAGCGCTGGTGGCACCTGGCAGAGGACAGAGGACGTGGCGGCAGGGCCGGGTGTGTGACCTGCCCCTGGGCGATGTGTACATACCTCCCATGCACGCCAGGGCGGTCACCGACAGCCGGCACACCTGCACGTGCCACGTGCTCACCTGTGCCGGCGCCGAGGTGCCAGCACCTGCCTCCCACCCGCTTCCCTTCGCCTCCCTCACGCCACGTCCCCGGACGCTGCGCTCTCGGCCACAGGTTCACGTCCCCGCGCTGCCGTCGCCCGCGCAGAGGTGCCACTTGTGCGCGTCCCGCTCCTCAGCCAGCTCCCACACGCGTTTGCCGCCCTTGGCACAGGTTCGGTAACACACGTGCCGTGCACATGTGTGCTCCCGTGTCGCCGCCGACACGCACCGAGGCAGCCCCACGCACACCCCGCCATGTGCGTTCCCAGGCGCTCAGGCTCACACGCTGCCATGCAGTAAATTACCTCCCCCCTTCACCCCACCGCAGCCCCCCTCAATAATACCCAGGCCAACTGAAGTGCTGTAACATAGTAGCTGCCTGAACTCCGATTCAAAGGTTAATATCAAAATCTGGAGCGGATTACCTAAAAATTACTTACAACACCATTAAAATTCTGAACTCTTTTTGTTGTGGCTGTAAATTAATTTAAAATGTCAGTTTTTTTGAGAAATCCAATAAGAAATTGAGCCAACGGAGCAATCTGTAAACTGTCTGGCACAGAGGAAAGTGTGTCTTTTCAATCGACAAGAAAAAATATGGGTCTTAACTGGAACCATATGGCAGCGCACTTGAGAGAAATCTGCTGAAGAGGAGGGAGGGGAGGGGGAGCCCGTGCGGGCGGGAGCGGTGGGAGCGCTGGCGGCTCGTGTGGGAGCGGAGCCGGGGCCGCCCGGCGCGGGGACCTGTCAGACAGGTGCACGGAGGTGGCCACGCAAAGAGCGCGGGCCCTGGGTGCCGGAGAGCTCTCAGCTCTGCGGGAACCCCCCATGCAACGGGGCATCCCGTGCGGCAAGCGCCGGCAGTGTTCCCAAGGTCCCCGTGAGCTCATGCTGGTGTGAAGGGGCATCTTGTTTGGGGACATGGCTCTACTGGCTGTGTAGGGGACACTGGAGGGCTGAGTACTGAGGGCAAGTGGAAAATGAGGTGTTAAAGTGGATTTTCTTTGGCATCTGTGCCCCTTGCTGTCCCACCAGCATCCCGCCGTCTGGTTCCTTCAGCAGCGGCCCCTCCGACCTCCACCAGCTGTGGGTGGCATGGCCCAGCGGTGGCTTCTTAGCTGCGACCCAAAGGCAAGGTGGGTTTGGGAGGCTGGTGGGGAAGGGCTGCGAGTCCCCCTCCCCTGCCCCAGCCCCCTCTCCCTTGGCTCGCGTCCCCACAGCATTCCTCGTGCTGGTGAGAAACCCTGCTTCCCCTCTGTGTCTCCTGCCTGCCGACATGTGTTACCCATTAGGCCTTAATTTCAGAAGATTTACAACACATTAAGTAATTTGTAGGTTATTTCAACTTTAATCTGCTGAAGTCGAGAAAATCAAAATTAAATTCAAAACACACGGATCTTCAAAGTACTGGGACTGGGGACGGGAGGGGGTTGTTTACCAGCCCTCGCTTGTCTCTTCTCCCATGCTGCTGCCGCTGTGTCTGCTGCCCCCTCCGAAGGCGCTGCCCTTCCTGCCACCTTTGCTGGTAGCAGGGGCGATGGGGGCTGGACAGATGGCATTCGGGGACCTCCTGGTCCTGGTTGAAGGGTGGCAGTGATGGTAGGATGATGTTCTCAGCCTGACTGACCACCTCCATGGCACAAGAGGGCAAGCACCAGGCCTGGCAGTTTCTGCCCGCTCCGTGATCATGTCTTGTCGTTAGCTTGAGTGGCAGATGTGCCAGCGCTCTGGTGACAATGATTTTGCCTCTCTGTGCCCCACTTCCCTGCCTCTGTGTTGGGAACAGTTTTCCTGTTGCTCTTCTACATCCACAAGGGCATTTGTGCGACTCTGTCCCTCTCAGGACTATTCCTGTTGCTGAACAGGGACCGCCATGATCCTCTTCACCTATTCTTCTTCCATCTGCAAGTAAGATCGCAGGAATGCTGTCCACGCTGTGGGTCTGTGGTTGGAGATATACCTGTGGGGTTTATCCAGCGTTGCCATCAGAGTACTGAGGATACCTCCCACCCGTAGCAGGATCAGATCATTGACTGGTCTGAAACTGGTTTAATTGTTCATTTTAATGATTAGAAAAGCCAGAACTGAGATATTCCTTAAACTCTCGGAGTGGGATAATGAATTAGTTGAATCACAGAACGGGGAGTCTTTTCTGATGAACAGAGGCTGTTCAAGGCATTATCTTGGGGCTTGGGAGATCTGAGATTTGTCTCAGCTCTCTGCTGTGCCAAGTTTTGTGTTGATCTAAAGCAAATCACTTACCCCATTTGTGCCTCAGTTCCCCGCCTGTGCAGTTGAGATAACACACTTGGAGGAGAGTTGTAAGGATGGGTGCGATGGGTGGTACTGAGAGGCTGGGCCTTGCGTGGCTCCTGGACTGGGGTCCCCAGGTGGTCTCAGTGCGTCAGTTCCCCCATGTGCGCAAAGAACAGGGTTTTTTCTGTCTCCAGAGTTTGATGAATGGGAAGTGTGTGTGTCACAGCTCTGCTATTTCGCACTGATCTCTCCACCCACATCCCAGACGGTTTCCGGGTTCCCAGCCCACCAGATCCCTCAGGCATCTCTTGAGGGGCCCTTTCCTCTTCCAGTTGAGTGCCGCCTTCTCCCAGAGCTGGGTGGCGGGGTGCAGCAGACGTCCCACTTGGGAGCAATCCAGAACCGCTGAAAGGACGAGCATGCTGACGAGTTGGTTTTTGTGCGTCCCTGCATTGCAAGGGTGCTCAGCCCAGAGCTGACTCTGTAGCCTTGACTGTCTGTGAGCCAGATCCCCTGGAAGTTGACTTTATCAGGGAGTGTGTCATTGGATTACGCTTGGGGATACAAGCACTTTTGAGGGCGATGTCCCCAGTTCTGCTCCAGCAAGGAATCTGGAGGTGCAGGAAGTTTTAAGCATGTTACGCTTCATCTACATCTGTAGGTTTTCCTGCTTCAGGCCTGAATACCTGGCTCTGTCCATCTCATATTCTTGCCTGTGCTGGGAAATTTTTATCAGTACCATCACAGATTTGTATTTTCTCTAAGATTATTTCACACGCCTTACACAGCTGCTCTGACCTGTTCAAGGGGGTAGATGTAGATACAGATGTGGAGTACAACTCCTCTATTTTATACAGACCGATGGGCAGCCATCAGAGTAGTAACTTCCAGTCCCTTTTGGCCTGGGTTGGTTTTAAACCAGATGTCAAAGCATTTGTGGTTTAAAACAGAAATTGTTTTTCTAGTCTCTGCAGAATTCATCTCCTGGGTCTTCTCTTTGCAAGGAAGAAAGAAAAGGATTTGTGTAGAGCAGTTGTTTGCTAACCCTTATGAAAAGTCTTGTGTAGAAAAGGTAAAAATTAATTTTATATGTATTAGCTGGTCAAGGGAAACCCTAGAGAGCACGTTAGATTCACACTAATAAGCTAAAACATGTTAAAGCTACAACCTGCCTGATCCACATGAAGTGTGTCTCTGTTGAAGTGGATGGGAAAACTCCTGGTGACTTCATTAAGACCCAGGCTTCACTTGAGTTTTAATGATGGCTTTTTCAGTGCAGACCTGTCCTAAGGACCCTGAAAGTTCAATTAAATACTTTTGCCCACCACTCACTCATGTAGGGGTGATGGTGTGAGTCTGTGTTTGTTTTTTGGTAGGGACTGCTGGACTTGGAGGGGTCCAGAGAGACCCCCTCCAGCACAGGAACACGGTTTAGCAGTTAGTCCGGACTCTGGGGCTGTGACGACCCAGCCCTTTCAGCTTTCTCTCATTGCCTGCCCATGAGTGTATAGCAGTATAATACCCCCTGCCTTGTGAGGGTTGATGTGCTGAGTTACTGGAGATTTGCAGAAAATTTAAGGATGCTGTGGTGGAAGGCGGTGTAGTGGAACAGAGCACACACTCTGACAGCCATGATGCCGTTTAGTTCCTATCTAGTGCCCTTGATCCTCTCGTGAAGATCAGTGAAAGTTCAGATTTTCTGCAAGGCAAAGGAGCATTATTGCCCTCTTAAGCAAAGGGGAAATCAAGTCACAGGAAAAGTAAAATGAATAATTTACAGGTGTTCATGAGCCTGTGGCAGAGCAGGGAGTGGTGCTTGAGCACCCGCCTCTCAGTCCTGAGCTCTAACTTCTAGATCAAACGTTCCCAGACTCCTCTCACTGGATGGGAGGCAGCTGAATAGAGAGTTGGCCTGATTGATGCCCTTTCTGTACATAATCACAGAATCTCCCTGTGGCAATTCCAGCAATTGCTTACGTGGGAGGTAATGGCAGGAAAATACTCACGGTAGGATTTGTATGTGCTTTGTGTTTGCCTAAACCTGATCTCCTTGAAGTCCCAGAAGTTTGACTAGCCACTTCAATGCCAGCAGAATTGACCCTAGTGCTGGGCATTTTTGCAAATCTGTGTTTTCTCAGTGGCTTTGAAAGCAGGTAGGTAGCTGTGGAAAGGAGGAGGAACCATCCAGATGTGAGTAGTCAGCTCCACATCAGGTGATTTTCTAGGGCAAGTATCAAGATAAACACCCAGCAGCTGGGAGCCTCTGCCTTTAAACTCAACTGCCTTTGGGATACGCCATCCCTGGTGTCCTTACGCGTGTTGTACTCTAAAATATGGTAATCTTTGGGTCTTCTGCTCACCAGTCATTCGGTTTAGTGTCTTTGGACCAAAACTACTTTTTGGTTGAACTGTTGAATTACTATGAGTTATTGGAGTGGAGAATGCGATCTAAAAATGCTGGGCTGGGCAGGGGTGGTGAGATCCCAGTTGGGTGCATCTTCTATGGGCACCTCTCCTTGAAAGTGCGAGACAGCGCCATGCTTCCTAAGTACAGCTTGTGATAGTGCGAAGAGGAGAAGACTGATGGTAGCAATTCCTGAGGCTTTTGGGGAATAACGGAGCGTCTTGCCCAGAAAGCACAGAAGGGGTCTTGAAAAGCTGCTTCTGATTGACTCCAGCAGTTGGGCTGGGGGGGAACACAAGCTGGGGGGGTTGGCGTGCAGCGGGAAGGAGGCCCCGGCTCATCCGAGCGTGCCAGGCAGGTAGCTGGTTGCCCTGTTTCTCCTTGGTGTCTGCTAGTCTCCGAGTCCTGGTTCACAGCTCCCTGCAAGCCAGGGATGGAGGAGATCCTATGAAAATGATGATATGTGACAATCAGTCACAGCAATTAGTGTTTTGGTTAACAGGCCTTTTTTGTTTTCTCTCACCCAGACAGAATGTCACAAATAAATCCTCGCCTGCATTTGCATATTAATTGGATCGGAGACGTCAAGCATCTTTCATTAAAGAAAATGATCTGCATATTTGGAGACATAAAATAGTTATTTTGATGGGTTTTTTTCATAAGATCAGGGGGTGGGGGAGGAAGGTGATGGGAGCAGTGGAAATTGAGGTAGAGCGAAGGCAGAGAAAGCAGCTTTTGTGGTTAACCCCTTGTGGCCCAGAACTAGCTGGTGCCCAAAGCAAAAATAATAATATAAATAAATAAATGATAGGCCTTGGAGCAGCTCGTGGACCACTGCGTCGTTCTCTCCAGAGCTCTGTTCTTGGGGCCATGGTGATGGTGGGTAGCCACAAATGCGCTTCCAGAATGTCTTCCCCTGCCAACTCTGTCCAACCTGTGAGATGTCACAGGGTCCTCCTTGTCACCTCTCTTTTGTGAAAACACCTTGGCCACCCTGCTGGGCTCCGTTTCTGGCACAGCAGCAGCAGGATGGCGGGGCTGCGTGGCCTGTGTGTGCCCTCAGTTCCTGCAGCAAGTGTGCACAATACATAGCACGGTTCACTCTTCAACTGCTGGATTTCTAGCCCTACGCCAGACTTAGAGTAATTTTTTCCTTGGTGTTGGCAGGAGCACTGCCCAGCAGCCCAGGGCGGGATGTAAGGAACCTGACCCTCTACTTTTGAAATTGTCTGGGGAATTTCTGTAGGCAGCATGCAGTGGCTTGAGATGGATTTTGGCCAGGACACTGAGGTTAACACTGCAATGGGATCCAAGGGTACGTTCGCATGAATGTAAATGATCACGTTATGGCAGATTAGCAAGTTACCGCTTGTTAGCTGTGCTGTGGTATGGGACCGCGAACACGCTCCTTGCCTGTTGCAAATTCCAGGTAAAATGTATTAACCTGAAACCACTGCAAACAGGGTCTGAGTGACTGTGTTTTCCTTTGCGAGTTACTGTGACATGGATGGGTACCCTTGCCCCACAAGTAGCACCCGTTCACGCGGAGACCTCCCTTCCTTGAGCCTGCTCCTGTCCTCCCGTGCTGCTCTGGTGATGTGGACCAAGACCCTCTCCAAGCTCCTTTCACCGAGCTGTCCCCAAAGACCAGCTGGTGTGGCAACAGTCCTGGTTTTGCAGGTTTGCGATGCCTCTCCCTTCCGAGCTGCCCTCAGGAGCCTCAGCCGAGTGTTGCAGAGCAACGCAAGCCTGGGACGCTCTGCCCAGCGCTGGGGTGACAGGAGCCGGCAGCCTCGCCGGGCACAGCAGAAAGTGGCCTCCAACCCCAGGGGTGCTTGGAGAGGAGCCCATGGGGGCGTCTCTGTGGCCCCTGAGGAGCAGCTTGGGTGCCACAGCTTTAACTCCTCCTGGATTTTCCGCTCTCCACAGGAATGCTGCCTGGGGTTGGGTCAGGGAGAAGGTGGCGAGAGTGACATGTTTGCAGTCATGGCACATCATCTGCGGCATGTTTTTGCTTGATTCTTCTTTTAAAAGCTAATCCAAGCCAGAAGGACCCCAGAGGACATCTGCTGGGGTCGGTTTTGAGGACTTGCCATTCTTGTGCTTTAGAAAACAGGAGATTTGGTTCAGAAAGCCCACCTACCTTTTGGGCAGAGCACTGGGCTCGCCCTGGGACAGCCTGGCATGAGCAGACCTCTCCAGGCCTACTTTGCTCGGGCGGGTTTCCCCACATGCCACACACAACTCAGTCTTGAAGCTGAGAAAATGGCAAAGCAGAGGCTCTGGTTAGACAGGTACTCCAGAGTTGTCAGTAATGGGAGTATGCAGTGTGGGGGCTGCTGGGGTAGGTTTAAGGAAATCAGTTGGGAATAGATGAGAGATAATTTGCCTTATCAGAGCACAAGCAGGTCTCTCTGGGCGTCTGAAATGACTGCCAGGAGGTGGAGAAGATGGTACAACCCAGAGCATGTGAGTGCTGCTTTGAGGACCCAGCTTTCTTGGCTCTGCCACGGCCCGTCTAACCTTAAATTATCAAGAGATGAAATCATCTCTTTCAGCCTCGATTTCCCTTTACCTGCTTCTTGTATTTTAGTCCAACTGCCTCTGGTCAGGGGCTGCCTCATCCTCAACATTTACCTGGCGCATGAGGGGTCAGACTTCTTGGAGTGGCTGTAATGGAGGGTGTAAGGCGCTTGGAATCGGACAGGAAAGGCTTTGGCACATGATAAAATCTTCAAGGCACTCTCTTCAGCAGAAAGGATTGGCTCCCAGCTCCAGGGAGCTCCGTCCTAGACGAAGGGACTGTATTTCACAACCCTGTACCGTCTCATTTTGCAGAAAAGCCTGCAATTAGCCATGGTTCCTCTCTTCACCCCACACACCAAGGCACGTTGCTGGGTTTTTTTCAGGATCCTGATCCTAGAAAGCCATCAGTATCCAGGGAACTTTATCACACACACTCGAAATAACCCAGAAAGCTGCCAGCCCCATATTAGGGAATGAATCCCTGTCGGAAAGTAAAGTGAATGCAAAATTTATTGACAGGCTACTGTGACTGCAGGCAGTTTGTGACCCAGCCCCCTCCTTTACCTCCACCCATACCCATGAACAACAACCCACAAACCCTCTTCAGTCCAGCAGCCTTTATATTTAGCACGTGTGGGTCCCTTGTCTCAGCTCCCAGCGTTTGCAGTGTGCGCAGGAGCCTTCCCAGGGGAACGAAATACAAGCTGTGGGCAAGGAGGTCTGCACAGCGTCCTCCCCATCTGCCCCACATCCAGTCCTCTCCAGTAGCTGAATGGAAAAAATGAACCAAAACAACAAACACCCAACACCTATCAGCCTAAAAATTCTTTTCCTGAGCCCAAAGTGTGGCAGAATTTTGCTGTCCTCATCACCCCAGCACAAGGCAGGGCGACCGGGTGGTTAGAGCAGGAGGTGTACAGGGGCGAGCTCCTCGGCTCTGCCAGGGACGGTGCTATCTGAGTCCATCACGTTAATCTTCAGTGACTAAGTTTCCCCATTTGTAAATCTCTACCATCACTGCAGCCTCCAAACACCTTTCATGTCTGCTGGGGAGTTTCCTGGAGAGGTTCACGGAGCTTCTGGGGCTTCTGTTTAAGTGTAAAATTCTGCTTGAAGCCGGCATTTGGGATACTTGGTCGTGACTTTTAACAAAAGGATTTGTTTATGAATTTTGTTCTGTTCTTCCTTATGAGGAGGGATAGGCATTCCGGAATATCTTCTGTGAGATAGCATGGGCTAAGGTGTGAGTTGCTGTAGAGATGTGAAACGTCGCTGTACTAAATATGTATTAGGTTGTAGAGAAAAGAAGTAAAGTGTGGGATGTGTGTTAGCGCTTGCATTGCACATGGTGATTTTTCCCCTTGCAATTCTCATGAGAGGCAGGTAGCTCTCAGGATTGTGCTGTAACAAAGCACAGAAAGGTTCAGCGTCAGGCTGTGGCCACTGAGAGACTCTGCGTGCAGAGCTGCGACCTGCGTTCCTCCGTTCCTGCTCGCCAGGCTGCTGCGCTGCTTTGGGGAGACGGGGAGAGCTCAGGTCTGGGGCCAGGGTGTCTGGGGAAAGCCACATCTCTCTGAGCAGTTTTCTAGCAGAAGAGGGTTTCGTGGTTTGTGGTGCATTCGGCTCAGCGGACGGGAACTACAAATTGTCTCTTTTCATCACCTGCTGTCCTTTAGCAGTCGGCCGGCACCATCAATCACACCCAGACACCATCAGGAAATGATTCCCAATCAATTATAATTGCTCTTCACCTACTTCCTGTATAAATCACTGATGTTTTACTGCAAATGCCAATGAAACGGGGGAGCAAGAGTCTCTTCCTTCAACTTTCTGTGTGTGTCTCAGGCCCACCCACCGAGTTCCTTGGGATGGCCCTGCCAGGCTGAGAAACAGCAGGTGATTGAGATTTAAAAGCATCGGTGTGTTTTATTGCTCCCGGAAGCAAGGGACAGAGAGAATGAGGATGCTGTGTGCTCTCCACATCTCCACATGCAGGTGGGGAGAGGGGCTGAGGCAGAGCCCACACCTTCGGCATTCAGGTGCTTGCAGAGGTTTTGTGTGCAGGCAGTGGAAGCAGGAGTCTCATTAACACTGGATTTGGTGCTAAACCAGCCTTTCCCAATGGGATCCAGGGTGGAGTTTACCAGAACGCAGGTGTTCTCACTTTTTTATTCATTCTTTTTCTCCTTCCCCTCTTTCCGTGTTTCTTCTTCTTCATCTCCTCCAGGCTTGATAGTTTGCTTGGCACGGAGAGGTGCAGAGCTGGATTTGAAGCAGAGTATGAGACCTGGCCAAGGCAGTAGAGACCTAATGCTGTTTGATTTTTATGGTGTCAAAACACGATGAGCTCATCTGTTGAAATCTCAGCAGCGCGTAAGATGGGATGAAACACCTTTTGGGAAGGGGAGGTCAGAGTCTGAAACATCCTTCTGGAGAAGGGCAGAAAGCCAAGCTGGAAGGGAGAGCAGCGCCGAGACTGTGGCGGGGGAAGAGGAGGGTGAGGAGTCAGGGTGTGAGTGGGGCTGCCAGGAGGCCAGGGCTGGGTGTGAAGTGGGATTTCAGGCCATGGTGGAGCTGTGCGTGGACGTGGGAGCGTGGACGTGGGGCAGGAGCAGCGAGGGGCGCACGTGGACGTGGGGAGGTGGCGATGGGGCAGCCCGGCCGGGCGAGAGCGAGACGGGGCAGGCGCGGGCGGGCGGCAGCAGCGACTTCCAGGAGGATGATTATTTTATGGAGTCCTCAGAAGTCCAAAGTTATGTGTGTTTGTTAAGCGCCGTAACGCTGAGTTTATTTAATGTGGTTTTAACTGCCGCACGCTTTTATAAATCAAAATAATTAAAAATAATAAATTTGAAGGTTAAACAACAGCCTGCGCTGTGGTGAAGAGGAGAGAGAATGTCTGCGGGCTGTGTTTGTGGGGAGGGAAGCGGGTTTACCGGCAGCAGTCACATCGCTCGGGGGACGGGGGCAGATTTCAGGCTGGTGTAGCAAGGGAATGGCAGTGCCAAAGTCCAGACCGTGGCACGGCCGTATCTTTTCGCACCCTGTCAAGGCCACCATGAGGAAAAGCACATCCAAGGGGCAATGGCAGCCCCAGTTGTGTCTTTGTGACAGCCCAAGATCTCTGGTTCTCTTTTCCTGATTTAAAAGCACCTACAGACACTTGGGTTTGCCATCCTCCTCATAGGATTTTCCGGCTATCGATATTCTTCTTGTTGCAGGGCATTTCTATTGATGCCACATCTCAGCTTGCATTATTTACACAGAGCTATCGAATCTGTCCCAGTATTCAGGACAGCCTGACAGAACCCAGCCTCCCTCTTTAAAGGTTAAACAGACTGGGTCCCCTCGAAACGTGGGTTTGGTGCTTGGGAAGCTCAGGGCTTCAGCAGCCGCCTCCCCCCGTCCCCCCCATTTCCATTTTAGCTCAGAAAGGTTACCCTGAGGCGCCTGGGACTGGGACATGGAGGGTGCTGGAGAGTGTGTGTGTCTCTTTAAATGCTCTTTGTGTCAGCGTGATAAGGAATTTGATGGCTTTATCAGAAATACCAAAGCTTTATTTAGCAGGGTGAGGCGAGTGCCACTCGGCTCCACACAATCTGCTGATAAATTGGAAAAAAAAAAAAAAAAAAGAGGCAGCGGGGGGAGGAGAGTCTAAACTTTCCCTGATCACATTTGGGCATGTCCCGGCTTCAGGGGACGTGGAGCTGGGCACATTCCCTGCCCACCCGCAGCCACTCTGGGTGGTGAGGCCAGGTGTGCATTAGTGTCCCTGCTGCAGACCAGAACTCTTTTAAAGGACAGAACCGACTTGATTTTATCCCATTTCGTCTTTTGGTGTCCTCACTGCTCACCTAGTCCTTCAAATACTCCCTTCTCTTGTCCTCCGCTTGCTGCATGTCCCACCACCTTCCCTTTCACCTCTGCCCATGGTACTCAAGCATTTTTGGCCAACATCTGGCATATGACACATGCCTTCAGATATAAAGGCCTTAGTCTTCTTTCTCCATCCCTCAGGCTGTGGATCTCAACAAGAGGTTTGGGTTTGGCTTGTCCCCGGGTCTCATCTCCTTTACCTGGAGTTTTCCAAAGGACGCACATTGCCCTGGCTCCACCAGACTGAAACAAGCCTGGCCCCGTGTTCCTGTAGCGCTTGGAGATCCGAGTTGGGAGGATCTAGACACAGACCCAGTGTTTCTCCTGATTTGCGTTTATCATTAACACATGACATCGATTATATATTGTTACCATGTTTTGTTGTTCATCGCGTGCCTGCAAGCAGGCCACACACATTGCAACAGTTCTGGTCCCTTCCTGATCTCGTGCCTCCACACCTTTTCTTTCCATCCTTCTGTTCATTCTTACTCCTCCTCTTTCCTTTTACTCTTTCTTTTGATTTTTTTTCCTTTCTCCTCTGCTTGCACGCATGCATACACTCAAACACATACACATACAGAGCCCTTTCACAGTTGGATCATGTGTTCTTGGCTCTCGCCCACATCTCTTTTTGATGTGGTTTCTAGAGGGTTTGGGCCAAGTCCCCCATCTCTCTCTCTGTCATCAGGAAGCCTGCTGCAGCCTCTGATTCCAGCCGGATCTCGTTAACTCTCTCTTAGGAAACCTTGCCACCTACCAGAGTAAGACTGGTGCTGTAAGCCTGGCCGGAAAGGAGAAGGAGGACTTGAGCTGCTCTAAGTTGCAGCCCAACAGTTACTCATGATTTACACTAATGTCCCTGAGCGCAGAGCAAGGTCCTGAGCTGCAGCACAGGGTGTGAGGAGGCGCTGGCTGCGGAGCTGCTCCTTTAGAAGCTGTGTTTCCCTTGGCGGGGTGTGTGGCGCTTCTCCTCTGCAAAGCCAACCGTGGAGGGGCAGCACCCCGAGCTCTGGGCAGGGCTGGGGCTCTCAGCTCTCATTTTGGGGCTTCTCATGAGGATGGATCTTGTTCTCAGCCTGAGACTTGCTCAAAGCCCTGTCCAGTGCATTGCTGTCCCTCTAGCTACTGTATGGGGGGGTAACCTGTTCACGTTAAGCACCAAGTTGGAGAGAACTGTGGTCTCTGGGAAACGCAGCTTTCACTCCTACAGGCGATTCATCCTTTGGAAGGCAACGTAAAGATGGTGTAATTGTGCATGTGAGAGGGTGAGTAGACAAGTTTAGAAGAAGCTTAACAGCAATTAGGTTTAAGTGACCCCTCTTCTCTGGAAGGTTTCACAGATCCCAGGTCACTTTTGGGAAGAGAGGCTTTCCTGAGTGCCCCTTGCCTGATTTCTCTCTCTGCGGCAGCGGCTGCATCGCAGCTGCCTGCGCTCAGAAGTGCGTTGGAGTCCCCTGGGGGCTGCTGTTAATAGTTGTGCTTTCAGCACAGAGTGGGTGGATTGGACAAGAGGACAGAGGCAGGGGACACAGCACCCTGCTTGTGACCTGCCTGCTCAAGCTGCTCTTGTGACTTGACTCAAATCCTGTTAAGGCACCAGTAAAACTTTCACCAGCCTTGGTCCATGGGCCGGTAAAGAGCAAACAGTTGCAGTCAGGTCAGTTCCAGGGCCAGGGATGGGTTTAGGAAAGAAATACCTGACGGTTTGCTTGAATAAAACAGGGAGAGAAGCACGAGTAGATTGCTTTGGGCATGGGTAATGGGGCATGGAGACCTCGCTGACTCAGCCAGCGCTGCGATCTCTGTCCTGGTCACTCAAGCTGTGGCCACTTGTCCTCTTGTCTAAAATGAGCCCATCATCTCAGCCCGCTACCCAGCAGGCTCGTGTCCCCTGCCACAAAGCATCTTTCCATGTGGCACTAACCAGCCCTTGCTGGTGGTACCAGCCCGGAGCTGGAGGGGCTGTGGGGCTTGGACCCCCTTGGCTTCTCTTGCAGCTCCGTGATGAGGTGGGGAGGGTTTGCCCCATGGCTGCCCAATGTGCACACAGCCCACATGCAGACTTTGCGTTTGCTCCGGTCCTGGACTAAGTTTATTCATTTCTAAAAGGAAAATTTGAATAGAACAGGCTAAAAGGCCTTGGGCTTCCCCAGTGTGGGCCTGGGGTGCTGGGACAGCGTAGCTCCTCCCTGAAGCTGGCTAATAGAAATCAGTCCTGATTAGGATTAGTCCAGCCAGCACTGAGCTGGCAGGCTGATAATCTAATAAAAATTCCCAGGATTGGTTTACTCTGGGGAGGATTTGCGCTGGACGCGGGAGGAGCAGGATTAGCCCAGCTGTGTTAGGGAAGGGAGGGTGGGCAGGGAGGCTGCCGAGAGGGTGGGGGGAGCAAGACAGACAGCAAGAGTAAGTGGAAGTGACAGGGTCAGACCGGGCCTTTGTCCTACAGCCTGATTAGAGAGTCTGCCCCCAGTTTCTTACACTTTGGGATGTTGTCGGACAAACTGGAGCTTAAATCTGTCAGAGCGCAGTAGAGATTGGAGTTGACGTCCCGGGAACATATTCCTTGCTGTGCAGAAATCCAGCCCTGCTGGGAAAATGTAAAATGCCCATCCCAGCCCCCTCGGAGCTGGAGGAGATGTGAGCTCAACTTCTGCCTTCAGCGATGGTGGGTGGTTGAGGCTGAGCAGCGGAGAGGCTGGTCCTGAAGCAGGTGTCTGCCATGAGAGGTCCAAGTCCAGCACCAGACTGGTCTCTCCAGCTTCGTACCCTGATGGAGAGGAAGGTCTGGCAGCCAGATTGTTGCTCTCCAGCTGAAATCACCGGGCGTGGTGGCAAAGGCACCCACCATGTGTGAGTGAGAGCTCAGCAGGAGATCCCTGTTCCTCCAGGGAATCTCAGGGTGGGCAGAAAAGCTCCTTTGTAGGCAGGACGAAGGCCTGAGGCTGCAGGGAGTGACTCTTCAGACTGGAGGTGCCAAGGGCTTCTTTGGCCAATGTTAATGAGAAGGACCTTTAGGAGGGGAGGCAGAGCAGGAAGGTCTTTTGCAGGCAGTGTTAGCCAGACTCCAGCTGTGCAGGCACTGAGGAGCAGCAGTTCTGTTCCTTGCCTGACAAGTTCATCACAAACTCCCAGACTCTTTAACTGCATCTTATCCCTCTGGGGACGCTGCAGAGAGAGACCCTTCAGAGCAGTAAGTGGGGAGTCCTGCCTGGAGCAGAAGAACCAGGACAGCCGCTCCAGATGTTCATGGACACACAGCTGCAGCTGTATAGGATGCAAACCTCCTCATGGAGTCTGAACTCCATAGAGAAATGCCCACACAGCTCCAGAGGTTGCAGGTTGTGTGAGTGTGTTTTTCCTCTTTAACAGCTGCAGCTACTGGAGCATTTCCCAGCTGAGTGCATCTGTCTGTGGACCAGCATCCTCAGATCTCTGGGGTCTGGCAGTTCTTCGGGAAACACCCCCTAACCATCAACCCCCACCCCAAAAAGACAGAAAGAAAAACCCTCCAAGATGAAACCAAGATAACTAAATAACGAGAGCACTGTCCTCTCCAGGCTCGGGTAGCTGCATATATGATTGTCAACTTGATGAAATCCCCCCGGATGTAATGAGCTGATTTTCTGCTGTTAATATTGCATCTGCTGATGAAGGATTCGTTAGGATAATGGAACGAAGCTAAAATATAAATGACTTGCTGTCAAGAAGCAGCTTTTGCTTATGTTCTCCTGACAGTTCCTCGGCCGCGGCGCGGGAGTTTTCTGTGCTCCGCACACGTTTGCGAGGTGCGTGCGATTATTTGGCCCCGCGTGTACAGGGACACACGTGTCGGAGTATGTTCCCTGCGAGCCGATGGCCCTGGGAGCCTGGAAGCCCACGGCACGTGCCCGTCCAACCTTCCACCGGTGCTTCTGCTCGTGCCGGTGGCTGCGGCTTTTCACCCGCCTGTGGGGACCGATCGGTGCTGCCGTCCGAGAGCGGCACTGAGAAAGCTGCTCCTTTGCTTTGAGGCTGCCAGGGAAGGTTTGCTGCTGGAAAAGTATTTGTGTTTTTCCTCCAGGTCTGTTTTTTGTATCTGGCATATTCCTTTCTTCATTCTGTTTTGTTGCCAAAGTTGCTGGGTTTTCTTTCTGAGCAAGAGAAATCACTTCAAGCACATTAGAAAGCGAAACTGATCTTTGCTCGCAAAGCTTGTTGAAATACAGAGTATTTTTTCCATTGAAAAATGCAAACAAGATTTTGATAGAAGTTGTCTTATTATTGCTGAGTAGTAATCTTACATCTGTGCTTAAAATCTCAAGGTTCCACTGTCTGTTTTGGGAGATGGGGATGTTTTTCCTTGCGAAAAGTAAAATGGAACCGGCTCCGTCATTGAGAGGATTTCAACTTTAATACCATTTCGCACACGCGTCCTCAGCACTGGTTTGCTCATCCCATGTGCGCACATCTGAGCATGTTAAACCTGATAATAAATCAGATGTGCAGGGAGGAAAAACTAAGAATATGTTTACAAGTATCTTTGGTATCTTAGACTTTTTGTACATATCGTAACAGCATTAACCAAAACATTGCGTTACCAACTCCTCATTTTACCCTGTGCCTAAGGACGTTTGCTGTTTTCCCTTAAAATCCATGTTTCTGGACACAGGGGACTGAATGAGAATATCAGCTTTCATTATTTGCTTGTTTTTTTTAGGTTTTAATCACATTTCTTGCTCTTCTGATTACCGAGGAGGGAAAAAAAAAGAATGAAAACATGGACTGTAATGGCTCAAAAATGAAATTAAAAAAGGCCTTGCTTTCTATTATTATTTTTCAAATCACATTTTTCAGCCAGTAATGTCGGGGATCGGAGCGGTGATTTTTTTTTTTCTTCTTTTTTTTTTTTTTTTTAAATAACTGGAGCTGACTCTCTGTGCTGTTTTTCCAGAGGTGTGAGGCAGGGGCGTCCCAACCTCTCTAACCTGCACATCTTTGGTGGATGTTCAGACTCCTCTCCCGTCCAGCAAAGCTCTGCCTGGCCCAGCGCTACTTTTGAGGAGTTCCTCTCACTTTTCTCCTAGTGAGGAACATCGGTGGTTTAATTGAATCATTCTTTACAAAAGACCATGAATATAAATGATGGGGGAGGGGGGGAGGCACATGAATATGATGCTAGAAATTTTGCATTGAAATATATTTGATGGAAAACAGCTTTGTGACAAAGTTAAATTTAGCGTGTGTGCCCGTGTGCGTACATGTATAAGCTTATATGTATCACTTTTTCAGCCCTTTTTGCGAAAATGTTTCTTTGCTCTTCTTCATGATAAACACTAAAATTTTCAACTAAAAAATTACTTTCCCCAAGATATTTGGCAGGAACGTCCGCGTCAGGACTCTGGTGTGCCAGGAATGCCCGAGCAGGACACTTTCCAGGGGATTCGAGTTACTCCCAATGGGAAGGTGGTATAGAAAAGGTGGAAAGTCTTTTGTCTCCGGCACTTTCTGTTGCACAAGCTTTAAAGTCCTGGACTTACAGAGGAAGAAGCTGGTGAACAATTTGCAATTTCTTTGCTGCCTCTTGGCGATAGTAACGTAGCCAGTCCCAGGCAACTGAAAGTCATAAGCTGGGCTCCAAAAATGTGAGATCATCTTAGAGGTTTGGAGATGGAGTAAGTAAATGCCGAAGGGTATGACATTCTTGGACTTGCTTTCTGAATCCTTCAGCCTTTCTGGGCTTTTCTCTGCAGAATTAGCCTTGGCACGGGAGAGGAGATGGGCAGGGAAGTCTGACCAGCATCCTTCCCTCTTGGCATCTCTGAGGCTTTTTTATACCAGTTGCTTAAAGGCAAAGAGCCAGATCCCGAGCCAGCATAAACCAGCACAGCTCCATCGGTGTCAGCGGGGCCTCTGTGATTCACACCCACTCGGTCTCTCCTCCCGGCATCGGGGAAACTCTTTTGAGGAATTTGGTTGTGAATTCAAGCGCTGCTTGGCTGGGACAGCGCGTCCGTGTGACGGGAGGGACTCCCTTGGCTCCCTTGGGCAGGCTTGACCTACAGCAACCAGCCTGGGGGAAATCACAGACCCCTCCCCCAGATCCTCCACTTTGGTTTTTCCTCTGTTTCCACTCCTGTCCAGGTACCCAGCGAGCCCCATCACCTCTTCCCACGTACCAGGTCTCTCGGACCGTCACTTGGAGCGTATATGTGTGTTTCTATGTGTCACACTTTTTTTTTCTGGGGTCCCCTGCTTCATCATTATCTTAATCACCGTTGTGTTAAGTTTCATGCTTCCTTTGACCTTTATTTTCGGCCCGGTTATGCTGTTTATCTGCCTCTGACACTTGTCCCCTGGTGCTATTGCCAGGGAAACCCAGCACAGAGGCCTTTCCCTTTTCTCCCACCCCCTTGTCCCTTTCTGTTTATTTTTTTCTTTCCTCTTTTTTTTTTCTTTTTCTTTTTTTTGTCTTTTAACATGGTTTTCCTAAAAAGTTTTTTAATCAATCAAATTTGAGGCAGAAAATAGGCTTGGTCACGCCTGGTCCTTGGGTCGTGTGACACTCACTCAGGGTCCTGACAGCTCCTCAAAAGGGGCACCCGGGACGAGGAGGGGGGGCCGGCAGCACGTTTCCCCAGGAAAGGACCCGTTTCCATGGCACTGCCCCCACCTCTCCGCCATCCGCCAGCCCGACGTGGGCCCGAGGCTCTTCAAAAGGGGCGTTGGGAAGCGTGCGTGTGTGCGGGTCCGGGGAACAAAACGCGGGCGCGGGGGCGGCGGGGGCGCGCTGGCTGCGCTGACAGCTGCCGGGGTTCTCTGCCACCGGGGCTCGTCGGGAGCCAGCGGGAGCGACGGCGATTGAGCCAGGGCCCCCGCCAAATCCGCATAATCAGGGGCTTTTCATAAATGCCCCATTTTTCATCCCTATCTGAGGCATTTGCTCCGAGAGAGACAGTAGCCCCGATGTGGAGGGACGGTGCTCCCGAGTCCTGGTGCGCACCCTCTTCGCTTGCTCTGCTTCCCTTGCACCCTCCTCTTCCTCTGCCTTTTGCAAGTGCCGAGCTGCAGCTCATCAGCTTGTGCCCCTCTGGTTCTGGGACGGTGAGGGAGTGTGGGGCCGCGCTCAGGGCTGTGTCGATGGTGCTGGCTCCCACCATGGCAGGACCTGGTCGCTACATGTGCCTCCCCATCCTTGGCACTGTCCCATTTTCCCTCCGGTCCCCCTGTTTCTCTCACCTCCGTCTCTCGCCACCCTGCCCTGGGAGACCACTTGCCCTAATGCTGCCTTCACCCAGGGCTCTGTGCTGGGGATGCTAAAGCTTTTTTTCCCCCTGCCCCTTTCTCAAGCTCTCTTCTTTCACTCTGCTCCCTCCTGTCCTTCTTTTCCCTGTGCCCTTTCCAGTTCTCCATTTGTGCAGGGTCTTTTCCTCTCTCTCTTTTTTATAATTAATGATTAGTTTTAATTGGTTTGCTTAGGCAGCCTGACAGCAAATTAGCAGGAGCCAGCCCAGGGCTGCCAAATGCCAAGTTTGGGGACTGCTGTGCTTTACAGATGTCGGGGTGGGAGGGGGGGTGAACTCCTCGGGATCTTCCTTTGGCACCCCCTGCCCACCGTGCCGCGAGGTGGGGGTCTGGGGCCTTTCCTGCTCCTGGGTGTTGCCAGTACTGGGAAGCTGGGACCGGCCATGAACTGGGACCAGCAGGGCTGCTGGGTGCTGTCCGTCTGTCCCATGCCTGGCTCCAGGGGTGGCCGATGGGCACTGAGCTGCAGGGTTACCTCCAAGGTGGCCCCTGTCTCTTTTCTACTGTCCAGCACTGCTTCTCCTCTGCGTTTTTGCATCACCTTTGTGGAGCCGGACTGGGCTCTGCTCAACAGGTTTGAGCAGAGGGGAAAGGGTGAGCGGCAGGGCAGGGTTTCCCTGGGGAGTGCGGTGCCAGGGAGTCCTTGGGAGCAATGAAGCAGGCGGCTCTACCCAGCGGTAAAAGGCAGGTAATGGGGAAGGGGGGCTTTGCTCTTTTCTTCTTTCGCAGTGATTTCCCTTTGCTTTGCTTTTCTTTTCTTTGCCTTTTTTATAGCTCCCATTTTTCTTTTTTATGAGAGAGAAACTGCAGGGTTCTCCCAGGGCTGGGAAGAGCGCTTGGTCCCAGGCTGCTCCCAGCCAGATGGAGGGGAAGAGAAGGGGGGCAGTGGGCCCATAATCCTAGGAGGAGAGTTCTCCTGGTTAAAGTGTTGGCGATGGAGTCTAGGACATTTCAGCGCATTGGTTTAGGAAGAAGGGGCAGACCATGACCTATTTGGGATGCTTGTTACCCTCATTTTCAGAACAAAACTTTGCTGAGAGCATTGACAGCTGCGTAGCTGTAACAATCGGGGGATGTGGCTCGTTTGTATTGCGCTACTGGTATTGTCTTGTAATGGCAGCCAAGAGAGGGGGAAACGGGAGCTAACGGGACATCCCCCCTCCTTCAGCCCATGCGTGCAGGGACCGGGATCGCAGAGGAAAGGGCTGGGGTTTGTGTCTGCCCTTTGTTCTGAAACATCTACTCAGCAGATGACAAAGTGGAACTGCATCTACAGAGCAACCAGGATATTCCAGCCCTTCTGTAAAACCCAGAAGGCTTGTCGGGCTGGTGACAGTAGCGGGTGTTTCTTGTCCTCAGCAATCCTGGACCTTCTCAGTTGTCCTTGCTTCAGGTGTTAATGGGTGCTTCCGTCCTTTCTGGACGCCAGTGCAACCCTCCGGCTGAGTGCTGATATCTACATGTGCCTTTTTATGGGACTCAGAGCACATGTAGAACTGAAATCAGAGGGATCTGGTGTCTTCCTGGGATTTCTGTCATGCAGGAGCAGCCTTTTCATCAGTCACAGAGGTCCCCGCTGTATTCCAGATTCGTGGAAGATGGAAGCCGGCGCAAACACATCTGCCAGCAGATCCGTGTGTTGTTCGGCTGTGAGTGTACCGGCAAACACCATGCTGTGATACCTCGCGGCAGCCCGGCCCCTTCCCCAAATGCCCGTACATTTAGAGCTCACTCAGGTGAAAATACTGGTAACGCACGTAGAGACTGATGCTGCGCAGGCGTCCCCTGAGGCTCAGGGGCTTTGGTCACAGTGCTTGCTCCTCTGCCCTGTTCAGGACATACTGCTGTGCGTGCACACAGCTCAAGTGTCACTCCCCAGTCCTGATATGACCCTCAAAAGAGTGTCCCTCACGTGGCTTTGCCAGTGTTTTGGACCTAAGTTGAGGTTTTGGGCCACTGCAGAGCAAGGCTGGGGATGAGTCTTCCTTTCCTGGGCAGGGAGGCAGAGGGATGAGGGAGAAGTGTGGAAAAATAACGGGTAGAAAAGGCATTGAGACCTCCCAGCTCATTGCACTTCTGTGTGATCTTGGCTTATGCCCACAGCTGCTGTCCGTCCAGCAGCAGAAGGTGCATTTTGAACTACTGCAAAACTTCCGTGTTCTGCTTGCTTGGGAAGTTCTCTTTTCACATACATGCCCCCTCTCAGGAGGTGTTTTAAGACACTTTGCACTTTCTTGTAGGCTCTTTACATTTCACTGCACTTCATTGAGCCAGAAGGGGCTCAAGGAGTTGTGGTTGTGACCCAGTCTGTGTCACCTGTTTGCCAGTCCCGTGTTGACCAGTGCTGAGGAAGAAATCATGCTCAGACTTTTTTTGACGTGTCACCCTGTGCCCAAACCCCGTGCCACAGCTCTTGCCAGTGAGGCACTTGTGGCACTCAGCAAAGAGCTCGGGGACTGGCAGCGCTGGTGGCTGTATTCCCACCCATAGGACTGACCTCAGCGTCTGGGGCACTTGTTTTTGTGGCTTAACGAGTCTATAGCTGATACTAGATTGATCGGGAACAGTTTCAGAAATCGGTAGAGCCATTGAGGCATCAGGCAGCATACAAAGTTAGAGGAAGGCACAACTCGTTCCCCAGGAGAACAGCCATCCCGCTCCCTGCTGTCAGAGCTGTCCCTTCACTTGTCCTTTTAGCACCGTGGGTGCCAGTATTTGACGTCTCTCTTTGCAGTGTAGGGAACTCTGTTATAATTGTGTAGTTCCTGGCAATTGAATAGCAGCTGAGGATCACCGGCTGTTTCACCACGGAGCTACGGGAGGGAAACTGAGGCACGGAGCTGAAAGCGCCTAAAGATGCCCTCAGAGTTCCCAGAGTGATTGTCCTACCTGGGGTCGTACACGTCCAATGCAACCCGTCATTGCAAATGAAACGGAGGGGAGCGGAAAGCAGTGGTGCCTCCTGGCCTGCGCTGGTTTGGCTTGCCACCCTTCCTCTCCTCTTCCTCGCCGCCAGCACGTGCCCTTGGTCCTGGAGCCGGCTCCTTTAAGGCAGGAACGCCGGGGGATTGTGCGCGGTGCCAGCCTTGGCTGCCAGCGCCTCTCCCGCTTCCCCCTCGGAAAGTTTCCTGCCCAATTGTTATGTGCGATCCGATCTGAAAGTTGCTCTCTAAGCTTCTTGTCACATTTTGACTTAATGAAGTGCAACTGGAGTGGGAATTGGGGTTCATCACGCCAGTCTCACTGCGCTCCCTTGTTGTCAGAAAACAGGGGCGGTTGGGGACCGTAATGCAACGCTGCAAGTCGTTATCATTCCGGTCAGTCTGTTTAACACAAAATTAAACAAAGAACTAATTAGTGCCTCATGAATTAATAAATGCGCAGTTGCCGGGTAGGAAGGGGAGGAAGGAAAAAAGGTTGTTGAAGGAAAGATACTGAAAAAGTCGAATTAGGATGTTGTGTCAAGGGGAAAAAAAAAAGTCTGAGTCCACTTTGGAGAAGAGTTTGGATCCATTGGTTTCCTTGGAAGAAGCTCCCTTCCTCCTCCTGTGTCCTGCTTGTCTGCTCTAGAGCAGATGTATGGGCAGGCACGGGCAAGAGGGAGGTCTGGATTTCTTCACGGTGTTCCCTAGAAGCTGGAGCTGGGATCCACAGGCCAGTAGCCAGGTATAAATATTTATCCAAAGAGCTTTATGCCCAGATGTGGGAGCTGGGAGGTGTGGGGTGGTAAGCCCTTCCTTGGAAACGAGGGAGGCTTTGAAGATGGTCGAAGCAAGCAAGTCTCCTCAGTTTGTCCAGACGCTTTGGAGCTTTGTACTTTCTGGTGAGGGGCGTTGTGTCGTGTTTGGGGCCTGTCCCCAAAAGGTTTGTGTCCTCTTGACCCAGGGGAAGGAGCCCAGCCTTGTGTCTTAAAGCAGAGAAGGGGGCTGGAGCAAGTGAAAGGGAGGAAGGTGGAAGAAGGAGGAGGACAAGGGAGGTTGGCAGTGGTGTAAGCAGGAAGAGGAACAGGGTGAGGTGGCACCCATGGCTTCAGAGCTGGCAACATCGCTCATTTTTCTGGAGAATCCAAGATTGTCCCAGCAACAGCGTGTGATCTCAGATTAACCATGTCCCAGCAGCACTGCCCCTGCCCCTGCTCCTTGCTCTGTCCGTGCTGGCCGGCCCTGCTTCCTGTGCGGTGCTGCGCCGCGAGCAAACGGGCTGCGCTCTGGCGCATTGTCAGGCAGGGAAGCAGGCAGAGCTGGGGGAGGGAAGAGTCCATCCTTAAGAGGACATGTCAAGTACAATTAGCGTTATCTGTCTAAATATGTACTGGGAACACAGAATACAAGAGGAGGCCTGGCTGGCTTTAATGGAGACATATGCAAGGTCATATTGCCTCATACAATCCCCCAATCTGATTTGGGGATTACACATTCTAAGTAAATTGGCGTTATTCCTCTTGCATCATTGATAAGCTGCGGCCGAAAGAAGGGGAGTAAAAAAAAAAAAGAGAAAAAAACACAAACAAACCAAAAAAAACAATTAAAAACTCAAACCCAAGAACTGACTGTGCACAGGGGTGAGGGAGTGAAGCCAGGAAGGCAGAGAGAGTTACAGGCAGAGAGCTCAGGAAAGAGGGAGAGAACAAAAGGGAGGGAGAGAAAAAAAGAGCGTGACAGAATGGCAGAGAAAGCGATGGAAAGAGCAAGGAAGAAAGGGAGAACAAAGGGAAGAAAAAGGTGAGAGAGGGGATGAGAGAGCCAGAAGGACAGAGGGTGCCAGGGCGGGAGAAGGACCTCAGGTGGGGGAGCTGTTACTTCGCCGTGTCCTCAGCCTCGTGAGCATCAGGATTTGAGTGAGAGAGGAAGGGGCCAGGCTGTTCTGCATCTTCCTCACCCTAGGGGCTCCCTGTGCTCCATGTCCGTCCGTCCATCTGGGATATCTCACCAGCTCCTTCCCGCTCTGGGTCCCAGCCAACTCCGGGCATCTATCTTTGGCGCAGTGTGCGGGCAGTGCCGGAGTGCGAGTGACGGGAGGAGGCCGCCCGCATGCACGGGCTACCGGGGCCCCCAAACACAGGGATGAGCCACAGAACAGACCCCCCAGAGCCAAGTCCTCTCAGTTTTGCTCCCCGAGGGGCCAACGCGGGGTCCCTACCAGGGGCTGAGTTGCGGCACACGCTGCTGCGCCCTGGAGAGGGAGACGCGCTGTGAGCTGGTGCTTGGCGCAGGCAATGGGGCTCCTGGATTCAACCCTCGACTCACTGTGCGTGACCTCAGGCCAGTTTTTCACGTCACCGCCACGTCTCGGGCGGTTGTGATAGCTGTTTTGTCACAGTTACAAAACAGAGGCTGCAGGAATGGGCCAAGCACTCTGGCCACGGTGCACGAAGCCACCCGGTGCTCCCTGCCACCTCCCGGCTCCAGGAGAGAGAAGTCCCTGGCTGGCTGTGGATTCATCCTCCCCCCGCTGTGCGCTCTCCTCCCACCCGCCTGTGCAGGATAACCCCCTCCGGAAGTCTCACGGCACAGCTTTTATGCTCTGTCACATTTTTGGAACATATGGTTTTAAATAATTCAATTTACTTTTCATGTGTTTTGCTGTGACTTTTTTCCCCTGCCCCTTTTCTCTTTCCTCCTCGCTCTCTGCACAGATGCACAGATGAGTGGATAAGGGGGTTCGGTGCCTTGGGACCTAGTCCTGCACCCCGTCATCTTGTGCCCCATTGGTGTGCAAGGGAGGCCTAAGCATTAGCCCACTGGAAAACGTCTGGGAAAGAGGGGTCAGTAGAGGAAATGGGGCCATTGGAATGATTTGGCATGGAGCAGAAGGCGCCTTTAGATGTGTAGGCAAAGCTGGGTGCAGACCGGCATGAGGTCTGTGTGTGGTAGCTGGGGAGCAGGATTCAGGCCAGCAATAGCTGCTCTCTCCATGCTAAATTATTCCCAGCCCTTGTTAGGAGTCTCGTGCACAGTGAAGGGCAGGGGTGCTGTGTATCTCGTGAGTGCGTGGCACTGCATGGCGCAGCCGGGTGCGGGACAGCATTTGTTCCCGTGCGAAGTCTGAATGTCCCGTGTCAGCCCTGTCACCCATTCTCACCCAGCTCTTGTGAGCATTTGTGCCTTGGATCTTGCCCTGTATATTAACTGGATCCTTTCTCTTCCCTCCCCAGGATGAAGTGAATTTAGAGCTAAAAACGAGGCAAGAAACCAGTCCTTGAAATCTCCGAAAGGTAGGAGAGACTTCAGACTGCAATGGGTATGTCACTACGCCCTCCTGGGTTCTCTTTTCCTCTGTGTGTCTCTCACACTTTATAGACTGCTCGCTGTGACCGTGTCTGCACTAGAACTTCTGGGATTTGACCATTGTTAGTTATAGAGATGAAAACAGAAGAAGGTCTAATGCAGACATGGCCTGTGTGTGTCCTAATCCTGTCTTTGTACACCAGTTGTTCTGGGCACCTGCTTTTGTCACTGTGGGTTTTGTTCAATATCTTCTCTACTGCCTCTATCCTAAAGATAAAAAAGCGTGCAAGGGCTTTGGTGAGGAGGGTACCACTTTATCTTCGTCCATGTGGACTGGTGAGAGATGGATAAAGTCCTTTCACTGAATAGGATGCAGTCTCCATGTACTGTGAAGTTTTGCTGAGTTCAGTTCACATAATTTAAGATAGTCATGTGCATGCTCTCCTCCTCCTCCAGCACATTGTTATCTATTCAGACTGCAGCACCATGCTGGTAGGATGGAAGCAGCTCCGTGTCTCCAGCAGGATCCTGACTTTTCTGGGTTTTCCCTTTAACTAGACCCTCATGGTCTGTGTTACTCCAAAAAAACCACCAAACAACAATTTTGCAATCTCCTAGAGCTGGCTGGTCACTTAGTCCATGCCTAATAAGACTTAGAGGCCTGGAGCCCAAGGAAATGAAAGGCGATCGCCTCTCTTACAAGCTTTATCTCCATGTGCTGGGTCAGAGAGTCCCTGTGCCACCTCAGGTGATGGTCACCGAGAAGTCCCTGCCACGCCGAGGCAGTTCTGCCATCCTCGCCTCTTCCTCGTGGCCTCAGGGGACCACCTTGTGTGTCACCCGTGGAGCTCCCGCTCTGTTCCCTGTGTCTCTGTGCAGTGCCGCCGGGTCAGGGAGCTCATCGTCCGAGTCCGAGCGGTATCAGAGGGGCCCCAAGCCGGGCTGGGCAGTGTCAGAGGTGACCGGTGGAAGGCCAGTGTTATGTAAATACCGCTGCTGTGACATGGCAGGTCTGAATGGCCCTGTGCGTCCATCCATCATTGCTGGGGAACAGAAGCCTCCCTGGGAGCACGGGGGGCCGGCAGCGCGGGGCACGCAGACACAGGCAGCATGTGCCCTACTCATAAACTGTTTGTTTTCTTTTTGTCTCTCTCATTTCGGGGCACCCCGCCGTGAGCAACTCTCTGTTTTGTCCATGCAACCTCTCCCCCAACCTTCCCCCCACCACTTCAGCCCTTCCTTTTCCTCCCTCCTTCCCCTCGCCCTGAAAAAAATGGGGGGGTGGGGGGAAGAAAAAAAAGTCCCCAGTTCACATTGCGGCTTCTTTCTCTGACTTCAAAGGCTCCCCATCATTGTTTGGGATCGGCAGGCAGTGGCCCTGAAAACGTGATCACAGCCGGGCACAGTGTAGGTCAGCACCGAGCGCCATGCTCCGAGCGCTGAAAGGAACAGGCAGATTCTTCGCTTTTCATGCTCCACAACCCTGGTTACAGCGCTCTGCCTCGCCCGCGTGCTCCTCGCTGCGTGGCTATTCTTGCTCTTTTCTCCTCCGTTTTCTCCCGCCCTCCCTCTCTCTCTCCATCTCCCAGGTCCCTCATTTCTCCATCCATTTGCTCTCATTCTGTCCTCCTCTGTGGCCAGCATCACCCACTTTTCACACTTTGTTCTCTTTCTTCTTGCCCTTACTTTTCTTCCTCACTCTCTCCTGCCTGGTACGGCACCGCTGCCCCTTCTCTGTCTCTCTCCCCCTCCCCTCTTTGGTGCTCTGTTACATGAATCACTGTGTTCTTTCTCCCTTTTCGCTCTCCTACGGATCAGGCTGAGGCTGATTTCCTCCTGCTCCCCGTTCCTGTTCAGTAGCAGCCTTCCTCTGACATTTGCCCACGTTTCTGTCTTCCCCTGTGATATCTCACTCACTGCGCCCTAAATTGCGGAGGTTCTGTAATCTCTGGATTAGCCCCAGACAGCCTGTCCTGCCTGCAAGGTGCAAGCCGGCTGCTTTCATGTGCGACGGGCTCACTCCCCCGGAGTTCAGCACGGCCGGCCGTGGGGAGGCAGCGCACGGTGCCTGCCAACAGCATCGGCTTCCAAACTTGCTCTCTGGCTTCGCTGGTTAGAACCTGCAAGGAGCTAGCCAGTAGGGTTAGCGTTGTGGACAAATTTGTGAAGCCATGCGCTGGCTTCACGTGTGTCACAGGGAAACAGAGGAAATATTTGGATGTTGTAGATCTCACGTGTAACGTGGCACCAAGGGTTTTGTTTTGCTTGCAGACCAGCACAGAGTCTGCACCTCCCAGCACCCAGCCGGGGTGCAGCTGCCCCGTCCTCCGCCCCCAGAAGCGGAGATCACGGTGCTTGTGCCTCTGGTGATTTGTGAGGTTGTTTTAATGCCGAGGAGCCCACCAGGACTTGTCTCTTGCTAAATAGGCATATTAAGGGACATTGCGGCAGGGGTTATAGAGTAATAATTTGTCCTAATGAGCTGGTGTCACGTTCTTCTAGGCCGAGCTGTGCGCGAGCAGGAGCCGTGGTAGAAGGGGCTGCACTCGCTGACCTGTCAGCCCAGGTTAATGAAGTGTTGTGTGGCTTGCGGGGTCAGAGAGCAGGAGCTCAGCCAGCCGGCTGCGGCTCGGGGGGCCGCAGGGGAGGACGGGGCTCTCCCCTGAGCGGAATGCCCCGGGGAAAGGCTGGTGAGCTGCGGGACGGGGTGGCAGGACGCAGGTTGTGACGCTGGGGTCTCTGTGCTCTGCTGGCAGGCTGAGTGCCACTCCGTCCCCATCAAACTGGCGCTGCAGGCAGAGGTGCCTGCTGGGGCTTGGCAGGGGTTTGCTTTGCATGGTGACCCTAAACACAAGCAGTTGCTCCCACCCCTGCTGGGTGGCTGGGCAGCAAAGGCACAGGGAGAGTTCTGCCAGTCGCCCAAGTGAAGGGTATTTGGGAGCAGGACATTCTGGGCAGGAAACGCCGAGAAGGGGGAGTTGTGGCCCTCCTGCTGCCTTCGGGACCCATGGCCCTGTCCCCATGGGGCCATCATGGGACCATCCTGTCCATACTGGGGCTGGACAGTGCCCTTGGCCACACCAGCACCCTGCGGTCTACAACACAAGCCCTGTTTGCCATCTTCCTCCTCCTCCCACTCGTCTGTCTTTGCTCCTTCCCCCTCTGCTTCTCTTTGCTTTTCTCCGTCTCCATCTCTCTCTCCCTTTCATCTACTCGGAAGGCTTTACTCTACTTCCTTGTCACCCTAATTGATTGCATTAACCTTTCAGCGTATTGGATTTCCCCAGCACCGTGCAGAGAGCACTGTGCAATATGCTTATAATCTGGGCTGTAATGGACAGGGAGCAGTCAGCGAGCCCCTGCTCCAACAGGTCCTGCTGACAACTCCGTCTCGGGGAGGGGGAGCGGGACCGCGCCGGTGGGACCTGCCTGGCACGGCTGTCCTCAGCGAGCAGGGTGACACTGTCAGCTGGAGAGAACAGGGCCCTTTGAAAAGGATCCAGCTTGGGAAGCAGGGAAGAGATGTCGTATTTGACCCCATTCCTGAAATTTTAACTCGTGTCTGAGCCCCCCTCTCCTCTGTCTACTCTGTGTACAGTTTTGTTCCATCTGTTCAATGCTAAATTACTGTATGTTTTACATTCAGGCACTTGTTGCTAGTGGCAGGATGAGAAGACAATATCATGGAATCTGCATGTTTCCACATCGTGCTTGGCTTTGCTTTTTCCTTTAATTTTGGTGTATGAGGATGTGAGGGAGGTTGGACACTTTTCCTGGGGTTTCAAAGACAAAAGCATAGGAATATTGTGCTCATGAGGAAGAGGCAGCACCAGGGTGCAGAGATATCAGGAGGCAGAAGCCCTGAGTTATATCCTTTCACTCCCTGGTACCTCATTTCCCCCCCCGGATGGCGGAGCTGTGATTTCAGCACCCTATGATGTGCTGCAGAGCCCACAGGAGGCTTCTGATTGCTGCTTAGGTCTTTAGCTCAAGAGTTACATCGTCTTTTTAAAAGCGGAGTTGCTCCTGCTGCTTTAGAAGGTGGCCAGCTCTGCCCTGGGGATGTTTAGAAACTTTGCAAGTTCCTGGGCCCACCAGGAGGAGGGGACAGGGCTGTACCTTGAAAGGTAAAGGTAGATCCCCAGTCTCTCTTTGTTTTTCCAGGAAGAAAGGAGAAATGCCAGGAAATGCCAGGAAAAAAACTTTATTCCAGGTGATCATTCTGAAAAGTGAGAGGCTCCTTACAAGCCAGGAGGTAGTTGATGGGAAGGACTTTATTTTAGGTTAAATAGAGAAGGAATAAGAGCAGGAAGCAAAGGATGAGAAATTTAAAACAAGCAAGAGAGAAAGAGAGCGAGCGAGAGCAGCACCTCCTAAATGGAAGAGTAAACAGGCACTCCGAGGCATTAACTTAATTGATTGTTCTGCAACAGGCTGAACGCTGTGTTATTCTGTCGCCGTGGCAACAACCCAAAAAAATTGTCAGCCTGTTTGGATGAAGTGAAGCGAAACATTCTCTAATTTGCGGTGATCCGGGTGTTTGTTTTCCTTCCGAAGAGGCGGGGGCTCTATTGATCTATTGTTTGCACAGAGCTCTTTTTTTAATGGTGATGCGGGGATCGGGAGGCTGGGGTGTGCACCCCGGGCAGGTGAGGCCGAGGGGGTGTCTCTGCCGCGGTTCCCCACATCTGCCTTTGCAGGGTGGCCGTGCAAATCCACCTGAAACTCCAGTGGTAGGAATTGTCCCAAGGAAGCTTGAGGACAGGGAAAAGTGTTTGGCCGTGATGAGCTTGTGCCAGAGCTGCTGCTTCAGTCCCTCCTGCTCTCGTCCCTGTGGGTTCTTGCCGTCTCTGTGGTAGGTGAGGACAGCTACAGCTGCCTCAGGGACAAGAGCAGCTCTGTCCCCCCCAGCTCCCTTCCCAGGCCTGTGCTATTCCATTCCATGTGCCCGGACCTGTGCCCACCCTGTGCTTGTGGGGATGGATGGTTGCACACTCGCACACTCAGTGGAGAAGAGGAGTCACGTTTGAGTTTTATCCCAGGACCACAGCGGTGGTAAGATAACAAAGCACCACTTTGAGCTCTGCATTACAGCAGCAAATGGATGAAATTCCTGGGCCGAAGGATGGGGGATTTTGTCCCCTGGGATAGGGGGCCAAGCTGCTGCAAGGGGCCATGAAGGACGGGAGGTGGGGATGGCCACGGTGGGATGGGTGGGAAGGATGGAATTGCTGCAAGAGGTGCCCCAAGTTGTGCAGTGGCTTGTGCACCTCGTCAGCTGTGTCTGGCCGTGCACAGCCCTGGGGACTAGGAGGCAGGTCCTGGAGATGCCGCTGGCCCCAGCACACGCTTGGTTTCCGAGTGAAATGTCACTGCAGCACTTGCTGCAGCTGAGAAACGTTCAGTCGGAACAGGAAAGCCCAAGAGAGCAGAGAGCAAACCCACGTGGCCAGGGGTGAGCAGTGAGGCCTTGGGCCAAAAACACGATGCCAAGAGACGGGTGCTATGGCAGTGGAGGGGAAAGCTGGCAAAAAGGTGCCTTACAGGTCTGCAGTGGGGGAATGGGCAGAGGTGGCTCCGAGCCAGCGGGAGGGTGAGCGCCAGAGGTGGCTCCGGGCCAGCGAAGGAAAGAGAAAGGGTTTCCTCGTGACAGAGGTTCGGTAAGAGGGACAGGCTGCCGACCTTCCTGTGCATGGCCCTGCATGGAAGTTTCACCCTCTTGTTTGGAGTTTTCTGCACTCCAACGGCTTTCGGGCACCACGGTGGGGAGCCCCGTGTTTCCCATCTGGGCAGATCGTCCTCGTTACTCCTTGGCAGTGTCCCAGCCCACACACAGCTCAGTCCAGCGGCTGCACAGGGACTGTCTAGTTGATCCTTAAGACTTCAGGGAGAGCTGTAGGATACGTTAGTGTCAAGTGCTGGAGGGTGTTCCTTTGTGGGGTGTGTAGGGGCAAAAAACCACAGCATGTCTCTGCACTCTCGCTGCCTCCCTCTGCACTCCCTTCTCTGTTGTACTGGTTTTGCTTTATCACCCTTTTTCTCTCTCTGTCTCCCTCTCCTCTATTTCACTCTCCCCATCTGGTTTTTAACTCTTCTGCTCTGTTGCTTTTTCTCAGTGTAGATGTGGGTGGGGATGAGGCTGTTGCTGGCGGATGAGCCGTGTCCCCAGGCACCGTGTCCTGCTCGGGGACCTGTCCCCTGTGCTCCCTGTGGGTGTGCGTGGGTGGGGGCACCGTGGGCAGGTGAGAGGAGCTCTGCATGTCTCCTGGGAGAAAGCTGAGCTGCCAGTGAAAGTTTGGTGGTTATTGGCGTCAGGAGAAGCTAAATAACCCTGTAACTGGTATGAAGGTGAATTCACGGTCTAGTGAGCACTGAAAATACGAGAGGACTCTGAGACAGGCAAAGTGCGGAGAGGGGAATACGGCTCGCCCCTGGCTCAGGGCAGCGCCATGTCTGCAGAGCGGTGCAGGGACGTCTGCTGGTGCCATCGCCTTCTGGGGGGCCGGATGGGGCCAGGATGGTGCTCGGTGCTGCAAGTTTGGCGACAAATGAGGCATGCACACATTGACACGGCAAGAACGCCCGCAGAGAAAGGCTGTGTGCCTCTGGCTGTGGGCAGCCACGCCATGTCTGGCTGTACAGTCCTGTACACATGGGTGGCCACCTGCCCGCACGGTGCCACGGAGCTGAGCACATACATGTGCATATACATGTGCACATATGTGTGCACATACATGTGCACCAACATGCAGACAGCCATACCCACATGGGGTCTCGCGGGTTCACATCTCTGCATGCCCTCATGTGTGTAGATGTATCCACAGCTATGTGAACATAGGGGTGCAGGCGCACACACGCTACAAATACAGTCCTGTGCCGTCTGCATCAGCCCGCAGTCAAGTCAGATTCCTCTCTGGTGTAAGTACGATCTAGTCAGGCAGCACACGCAGATTTATCCCAACAGATCTTGAACGTTGGTGCGGTTACCTGCTGTGAGCGGGAGAAGAGTTGCAGGAAATCTATTCTCCTTCCAGCTGGGAGAGGCTGATGCCTTGGAGTACCAGGAGATGCGCAGAGAGGAAACCCCCTTCAGCTTTTCACCTGGAGCTGGTAATCTCCTTGTGCCGAATCCCGGGAACAGGGGAATTGCATTTGAAGCTCAGCCAGTGGTGATTTAGTGTTAGACGTTTGCAGAAGAGACTTTGATTAATTCGTAGTAAAATCAAGGAACACTTGGGTGCCAGCACCACATTCCAGGGTGAGCCGGCGACCGAGGTGCGCGCTGGGCGGGCTGCCAGGTGCCTGAGCAATCCCCGCGGAGGTGGCAGCGCCATCCAACCCGCAGCCTCTCCCTGCTTGGGCTTCTTAATTATTAATTTATTTTTCTCCCTTCCTTGGCAAAAAAATAGTATTTGGTAACGACCTCAAATTGCAAAATGCTGATGATTTGGAGAATGTGTCACAGAAGCTCCAGGGTGATAAAGGGGAGACGAATCCCAGCCAACAATCCGGCTCAGCCAGTTTGCCTATTTATTAAAGAAAAAGCCCAGATCATTAACTTTTTTGTTGTTGTTCTGTTTGCGGGCAACTCCCTGCTGGCAACTTTCGGGCGCCCGGTAAATTAAACCGAGTATCGGCCTGGTTCAGGGCAGCCTGAGCAGCTAGTTAAAGCTGTGAAATGCGTTAGAAACTGGCTTCGTTTATGCTAGTGCATGAATAAACCCTGTAGGGTACCAAGCAAAAGTGCTCTCTGGCATAAAAACGGTGCCGGAAAATCCTCACTTGCTGCCTTGTGGAGGGTCAGGTATTGTAAGCGTTGAGCTGAGCTTCACTTCTCCTCCCACCGCTCGTTCACGCAGTTAATTGCCCCTCGACAGGTTGCTGTGCCATGTCGGTCCCCGGAGAAGCGGGGCTGGAAGAGAGCATCTGTAGGCACAGGCTTTTTTTGGTTTCCCATTTGCCTGCTTGGTTTGGTTGTTGAATAAAGAACAGTTTAGGGATGGGCTTGCCCGCCTGGTGCCTCTGTGAACTCAGAGCGTTCCCTGCGCTATCAGGGAAGGGTGATCGCGTCCCCCTCCTCTGGAGCATCCCACGTGCTCGCTGAAGTAGCGCTTCAAGCTAAATCAGTTTGCTGAGGGCTCCAGCTTCCCTTAATTCAGCGTCAGGACCGGGCTTGCATGGCTATTATTCAAGAAGCTTTATCAGAAGCACAAAGCTAGCATCTGCCCTCCTGCTTCCCTCTGGGCATCACCGGCTCTTCTGCCCTGGGTTTGGCACAGCGAGACTCGAGGGACGGCCTCGCAGAGCCCGTTTGCAGGCAAAACTCGTTCCAGCTCCTCGAGAGTGACACTGGCTCCAGGAGCACGGTGGCTTCCCAGCGGAGCAGCGCGGAGGGGCCAAGAACCAGCTGGGACCGGGGAGCTCGAGCGGGAAGAGGGAGCAAAAATACCGCGGAGATCACCAGCCTCTCCTCTTTCCTCTTTCAACCCGAGCTGTAATTAGGGCTGGACTTTAGGTTTTAATCTCAGTTGATGTCCAATCTCTTTCCCTCAGAGGCAGCCACCTCTTCCCTAGGCCTGGCTCATGTCCCTCCACAAGGATCTCTCCGGTGAAGCCTGCCCAGGCCCGTGCTCACGTGGGTGCTGATGGGAGGAGAAGGGTATTTTTCAAGGTTTCTGCTAGGTTTTTTTCTTCTGAAATACAAGGATGTGCAATTTTTTTAGTTTCAATTTAGCATTGGAGAATTTTATAATTTAGTAATTAAAATCTCTGATAGGCTTTAGAAATTGCAGCTAATTGAATTTAATGGGAAGATGATTTTCAATTTTATTTGATTACCCGGACCCCTGGCATTGGTATTTATGGGAAAAAAATGGGAAATGTGCTGTGTGGGCTAAGATGGCATAATTGAATTAGGGCTAATCGGATTTCTTCGTCATGAATTTCACTATAATTTTCCTATAATTTTCCATTAGATATCTAGTTTACAAATATTCACAAAGAAATGAAGCTCTTTCGGAATGGAGATTGCTGGCTAACAGGATTACGGGGACGATAGCTCGGCACTGCCAGCCCGGGCTCCTTCAGTAATGCAATCGCTGCGTCTGCCTCACACTTACCGCCCGCCGCTGCTCCCCGCACCCTCCGGCCCGCGGCCAGGGCTCCCCGGGCTCTTTGCTGCCTCTCCGCAGCGGTGTCCCTGTGCCGCTGCACCGCACGTGTGTCCTTGTACATGGGCACACACGTCCCCGCCGTGCCGGTGCCCGTGGGCTTGCTCGGCGTCGCCGGGTGCGTGTCCCCGGTGTCCGCACCAGCGACGCTCGGCAGCCTCGTCGCCCAAGCAGGGCCAGCCCACGCAGATACACGCGTGCTGCATCACGGCCACCTGTGCCCATGCTTGGCGCTGTGTCTCACGCGCAAGGGGACGCTTTGGCGTCCTTCCCTGTTGCTGTGGTGGTGATGCTGCTGTCACGTCCCAGAGGAGGGGTTGCAGTGCGTCCCCGTTGCGTGCAGCCCAGGGTCTCCTTTCTCTGCTCCTGCTGCCCATTCCTTACCTCCTCCATCATCTTCCCTCACTCCCCTGCTGTCACTTCTAACGAATGAGCGTCCATCCTGCCTAATCCATCGAGGACAGTCACCCACATGCCTCTGTACCCACCCCAGTGCCCTGCACAGAAGCGGGGCTGACACAGCCCCCACCCGCGATGGGGCAGGTAGAGCAGAGCGGACGATGTGCCCGGCTCCCTCTGCCTTCCCTCCTTTCTGCCTCTTGCTCCAGCCCAAGCCAGGTCAAATTCAGAATGAATTTATGGAGACCATCTCTACCCCACAGCATCCGAGTCCTGTAAAATCCGGCCTGTCTCTCTGCCTGCCCATCTCTGTCACTTGCTGGGCTGTATTTTGAAAGCCTTTCCCCATCTGCTGGTGCCTCCAGAGGCCACCCCAGTGCCTGGTGAGCCCAGCTGGGGCGTGGGGGCTTCGTGGGGGCAGCTCTGGGCTGGCTCAGGGTGGCATTTGCTGGTTTTGCAGGCGGAGCGCCTGCTCTTCAGTCTCGGGTACCTTCCCTGCTGGACATGGCGCTTGGGTAGGACTATCCCCTTGCGTCCTCACCCTGAAGTCCCCAGGCTGCACTTTTAATCGCTGTAGTAAATTGTAACTAATTGTTAGTGCATTCAAACCCCTGCCACTCCTTCCCCCTAAGTCTTGTGGGCCCCTGTGGAGCACGAGGACGCGCAGTGTATGTTCAGTGCCGTGTGGCCCGCTCCTGGTACGGTAATTCCTTCAGGGCACTGGTCAAGAGATGAGCAGCATTTGGCTTCCAGCAGATGCTGGAAGCTGTGGAGTGTCTGGAAGAGCAGCAGCCACATGGTGGGGAGCTGGTGTCAAACTGTTTTGAGTAACGCCAAGGGATGGTAAATGGCAGAAGTGATCCCGGCAGAGCCCCACCCGGCACACTGAGACTCGGCACAGCCGCTTTGGCAATGTTTTCTGGGCGCCATGTGCCAATAATGTGATTGAAACTGAATTGAGAAGGAAGGAGCGAAAGAGAAGGAAAGGGAAAGAAAGCACGGATTGTCTGCTCCTGCCGCCCAGGCCCCGAGGCCTCCGGGCGCCTCCCTTGACGAAACAGAAATCAAACAAAATTACAGAAATAGGGCAAGAGCATTTGCCTAATAGACTCCCCAAGCAGGAGGAGGAGCGCAGTGCTGCCAGATCTCCAACCTGCAATCTGCGAGCCAGCGCCCTGAGCCCACATGAATCCCGAGCACGGCCCCAGGCCCCAGGGTCAGCTCCAGCGAAGGAGGGAGAAACTGCCAAGAAAATGGGCTAAGCATAAAAAAACAAAGGTAGAAGAGACACACAGAGGGGGATGTCCCACATATCAGCATGACTCACCCCCTGCTCAGCCCTGGCACACTGTCTGCGGGGAAAGCATTAAACTGTAATAATAATAATAAATTAATCATCCTTCCCCCTCCCATTGCACTTTTCATCTGAGGATCTCTGAGCACCTGGCAAACATTAATTACCGAGAGCTCCCGACGCCCCTGGGAGGGTGGGAAGGGACAAGGAGAGATCTCTTCACCTGCCGTGAAAGGGCAGGGGTGGCTGTGGTGGCTCTGGCCGTGGCACGGGGCACAGTTCAGAGCAGGGTGAGGGCTGCTGCCTCCCCTCCAGTGTGGTCCAGGAGCTGCCTTCTGCCAGGGCATGGTCAGAGGTGGCTTTGCCCCTGAGAGGATCCCCATACCTTGGGGGGATGGGGGAAGAAGGGGAGATGCCACCCTAGCCGGGGGCACAGGGGTCCCCAAAAGAGCAGAAGGCTCCACAGCCCCTGAGAAAAAACAAACTTTTCTTGGGTAAGAGGCAAAGGAGGGAGGATGGGGAAATAAAACCTGATCCTGTGACTGGAGATTGCTGAGATAGGAAATCAGGCCTTTCCGTTGCGTCAGCTGCAGGGCGTGGACTTCACCTGAAAAAACACCTTGGCAAGTTGTTCCTGCAGGGAGGAGTGGGAGGGACAGTGGGAAGTGTGCGGAGGGGATGCTCTGGGTGTGTTTGGGTTGTGTGGGGGGGTTCAAGTGTGTCATGGTGTGCGGATATGTGTGTATTTGAATGGGAGTGAGCACAGAGTATCATTTTCTCTGTTAGAGTGCATATGCATGTTGCGTGTGCACGCTGGGATGGGAGGGGTGGGGAACATTTGTATACTGATGTGTGAACGTGCTCAGCTCGGTGCATGTAGAGGAACAGGTATGTTTGGAGGGGCCTTGTGGCTGTGTGTGTGCAGCGACACATCCGTGTTAGAGCGTGTTCTCCCTTGAGAGGAGTCGGAAATGCAGCTGGTGCTGCTCTCAGGGAACAGCGGCAGTGAGCAGAACTCCCACTGCTTAAATATTAGTTTCATAGGAGAAGTGAAAATGGAGAAATCTGGGTGATGTGAGGTGCGGTGAACTTATGGGACCCGTCAGCGTCCTCACACCTGAAAGAAAGCATTGAGTGCAAACTGAGCTACTTAAAGCCAGAGATGAAGCAGCACAAACATTTCTGGTGCTGTCCATCGCATCCCCAGGGTAGGATATTCCATGGCAGGTGCTGTAGCATCTGACTGTGGTGTAAGGACCAAGACAGGCTCTGACGAGGATCGTCGCTGATGTTGTTTGGGCTGGTGTCTGTGTTGAGGCCAAGTGAAACGCAGACAGGCAGGATTTTAAAGGCAGCACCGGCCGACGGTGCTGGTCAGAGCTGATGACGTGGTTAGAAACCAGCCCGGGAATTCGGGGAGATGCTGATAATGGTTTGCCCATCTCTCTCAAAGCAGTAGCCTGACTGCACCAGGTGGGAAGGGGCGCCCCATGCAAGGGCTTGGTTATGGAGCTACTTGGCTGGGCTGCTGCTGCCCGGGCAGCCGCCGGGCCGGGCACGCTTGCCTCCTGCCTGACACCGCTGTCCCCACCCTGCTTCCTGCCCCGGAGGGTCTCTGGGTGGCTCCGTTTCACTAGACTTTGTTTAGATTTTTTTCCGGGAGAAGCCAGAATACTTGTGGTTTTCACAAATGACTCCCCCTCTCCTCTTCCTTCTCCCTGCCCTCTGGCCCGGTGTGCTGCTGTAGGATTTTACACATGCAAATGCAGCGCTTGCTGAGAGCCGGGTTAGTTAAATGATGAGTCGCAGTTGCACTGTTGGGTCTTTGGGCTCCGGACACTCTCTGGGTGCAGCGTGTCCTGGTGCGTGGAGCCAAACAGACCTGGGCTCCTTCCAGCCCTGTGATTAACCTGTTCGGCCACTTTTGGCGAGTCACTTCCCTTGCTAGTGCCTCAGTTTCCCCACCTGTGCAGTGGGGTAATGATGCTGGCCTCCTTTGAAAAGCACATTAAATTCTGCTTATAAAAAGGATTTAAGAGCTGGTGAGTTCATGGGCTGCTCCCCAGCCCTGGTGAAGAGCCCTGTTCTGCCAAATGGAGCCAAATGTGGTGTGTTCACAAAAACAGCCTACAACCTGCTCAAAATACCTATTTAATCAGGTAAATAATCTGCTCGTTTGTTTTAAAGAAAGAGGCTTATATCTATGTTTACCCAACACGCCTCTTAGAACCTCCCTCGCATTCTTTGCTACTTAGAAAAATAAAGCAACAAAAAATGAGGAAATTCACTGCAAAAGAAAAAAACCGCCCCTCCTGCGGGCCAAGTGCCCCCGCGGCAGAGCAGCCCTGGCTTCCTGCGGGGCATTGGGCAAGATGCTTTAACGTCCAGGATTGTGACACCGGCCACCCCGGGCCCGTTTGGCGGGTCCTCCACGGGCTCCAGCCCTCCCCGGTGACTTGTCCTGTATTGCACGGCCGAGCCCGGACACGCGTGGGGCGGTTGTGCCCGGAGCAGCCCGCCCTGCCCCTGCCCGAGGGTCCTGCCGGGCCCGCTGCCCGGGGCACCGGCACAGCTCGTCCGCAGCCCCCCGCGGTTTGCCCCGCACCGGCCGCTCCTTCCCCGCCTGCTCCGGGGCTCCCGCCGCCGCGCGTGGGTCCCGCGCTCCCCGCCGGCGGAGCCAGCGCCGCCCGCCCGCTCCCGCGGGGCAGTTGGCGGCGGGAACCGGCGGCGATGGGAGCGGGGGCACCGCGGCCGCCTCGGCCGGGCCGGTCCCGGAGGGCGGCCCAGCGTGCCCGCCCGCGCCCCGAGTGCGGGGCTTCCCCCGCGCTCCTTCTCCGAGCCGGGCCCGGTGCCGGGGCCGCCCGAGGTGACCCCGCCGCCGCGCCCCGGTCCGGCCCGTTGCGGCCCCGGCCCCGCACCTGCCCCCGGCGGCGGGCCCGGCGCGGGGGCGTGTCCGCCGGCTGCCAGTCACCGCCCCCCGCGGCGGCCGCGCCCGCCCCCGGCCCCGCTGCCAAAGTGACTCGGGGAGGACCGGCACGGCAATGACATCAGTGCTTTAAACAACTTGTTATTCGGGAGCAATCAGCTGCAATTAGGTATTAATTAAGTATTATGAAAGTTGATTATTTAAGTGAATTCGGCTTTCGTCTCTCCGACTATGGTAAGTACAGCACAATTGTCCTTTTCCTGCCCGTGGCCCCTCGCTCGCCGGAGCCCCCGGTCGGTGCGGCTGCCGGTGCCCCCCGCGCTGAGCGGTGCGGAGCGGAGCGCTCCCGGCCCCGGCCGCCCCTCCGCGCCGCTCGGCCCCTCCGCCGCCGCGGGGCCGGGCGCTGCGGGCAGCTTCTCCGGGACCCGGTGCCCGGGGCCGCCGCTGCGCCGAAACTTTTCCCGGGGCCGAGGCGGGTGCGCGGGTGCGGGGCGGCGCAAGGGGCTCCCGGGCCGAGCGGGGCGCGGGGGCGGCACCAGGTGCTGCCGGGGATTCGCAGGCTCTTTCACTTTTCTTTCACTTGTTTTACGGAAGTTGGGCTTCCTCTCCTGCCGCCGCTCCGGCCCCGCTCTCCCCGGTCCCGCCGAGGCGGGCGGCGAGGTGAGCGGGGGGCTCCGCTCCGCCCGGTCCTTCCCGGCAGCGCGGCCCCCGCGGGCCGGGGCGGCGGGCGGGCGGGCGGCGGGGCCGGGAGAGGATGCGGAGGGGAAGTTTATGGGGGTTTTGAAATGATTCTGCGTTTATATTTGTTGTAAGTTGTGTGGGTTGTTTTCTCTTTCATTTCGTTCCCCTTCGGAGCTCTGGCGTCTCGTTGGTAAAGGTTGCCTGTCAGGTTCCTATGCTGTCTAAATGAAAAGGAATTTAATTTATTTGGGACAAGGCAGTGTCAGATGAAGAGGCTGCTTATTACATTTAATGACTATTTTTTTTTTTTTTTTCAACCTGGGCATATCTGGGATGGGTTTGTTTTTGTCCTTCCATGTGAGGTATATGAGACCTCCCCCACCCCTTCACATTTCGCAGGGAGGAGATGTGGCCAGACTGGGGTGATGTTTTGGTTTTAGATTACAGGCCCCAGTGTTGGGGCTGGGTGTGTTTTTGATTGTAGCTTTTTGTGGCACGTCCACTGGTTTTTGATCAGGTATGGGGCCGGGGAGCAGGGTCTGGCGGGGCGGTGGGCTGGGTGGGTGCCTGGGCTCAGCTGGGTGTGTTGGCGGACAGGGCTCCGTCAGCCTGGGGTGTGATCACAGCCAGGGGCTCGCTGTGCTGGTGGGTTTTCCAGCCCTGGGCCAGTCCGGGGCAGGGTTTCATTTAGATTTCACAAAGTGAGCAGATTTAGAGTTCAGTAGGAATCCCTTGGGCCATGTTACCTCCCTCTTTGGGACCTGGCCCTACCACTTTGGCCCCATACCAGCCAACACAACCACATCTCCTCCTCCAAAATGGTGTAAACCATTCTTTCCCGTGTAAAAACTAAATGGCAGCGATGGGCCAAACAAGCCTGTGCTGGCAATCCACCATGGTCCACGTAATTATTGCTGGAGCATATGTGTGCGTGTGTGTTGTTTTTTTTTTTAATAAACAGTAAGATGGCAATAAACTGGTTGATGATTGACTGGGCCTGAACTATGTACTCCAATATTTTGATGGAGAGGATAATTTTGTCCTCGTTAATTTCATTTATTTATTTATTTCTATCATTGGTATCAGGAACCGAGCGGCTCAGGAACCGCTTCCACCTGCGAGCGCGACGCGCCGGCTCTGTTTGGGTCCGGCCGTGGGCGTGCGGCTGCCTCCTTTCTAGATCAAGGAGCTGGGAGGCTGCGTGGGCAGCCCAGGAGTTAAGGATGTGGTGAAACTGCAGGAGGGCAAATGCTTTAGAGAGTAATAAACAGTGATTTAGCCCCGATCTCCATCTCCAGAGCAAAGATGGGATCTGCAGGGGCGGGCAGGGCCCCAGGGAGGCAGCGCCCCCTGCCGGCCGGACCGCTGCCCGCTGGCCAATGGGCCCCCGCGCCCGGCCCCCTGCCCGCCCACCCGCCCCGCTCCCCAAAAAAGGGACCGTGAAACCAACACCTTCCCCTCAACAGGGACCCTCCTTCTCGGAAGCATGGTGGGTGCTTGGCCCTCCTGCCGCTGCACCCGGGTAACCCGGGGGTTTCGGTGCCTGGGCATGGGAACCTGGGCGCAGTAAGCCATGGAAATGAGGATCTGGGAGATCTGTTTAAGTCAGCATTACGGTCTGTGTGTGGGTGAACCCGTCTTGTCATGATCTCGGGGCAAAGACCTGCCCCATAATCACCACCTCTAACCCTTATCTGCTTGGGCCAGCTTATCTCCCTCAGTCGCTGCCTCTTGAATTCTCTCCAAGCCCTGGGGCTGCGGCTCCCCAGAGGCAGAGCCCGAGGGCTGCTCGCACGAGCTGCCAGCTGGCACAGCCAGCTCTGGAGGGGTTTCTTTCCCAGAGGGACTCGCTACGTGGGGTCTGACAGTCTGCTCTTGCCGAGGGCTTTCTCAGCACAGTCAGTCCTTGCGTGGACCTTCTAGAGCCAGAAGTGTTCATCGTGATTAAGGGCTAGAAAGAATTCATGGACTGAGTCTGTCCAGGATCGTGGCGAGATGTTCCCTACATGTGACTTTTCTGCTAGTCTGGTTGTAAATATCTTGAGTGACTGGGCACCTGTCATTTCCTTTGGGAAACTGTTCCCCAGCCTAATTATCCTTGGTATGAGATTACAGGAACTGATCTCAGAATGAGGACCAAGAAACCTGTGGTAAATGGGTGGAGAAACACCTAATTTTCCACTGAAAGGGTCTTCTTTGCGACTTCGTTTTGTCAAATCACTGTTGTTGTCTGAAACACCCAGTGGATAGGAACACCTTCTCTGGGCTGGTGCCAACTTTTTTTTTTGACAGTACAGATTTTTGGAGAGATGTTGGCTCAGTCAGGGTTGGTATCGTTCCTGTGCTGAGCTCATGGTCTGCAGAAGGTTCACAGGCAGTTCGTTTGGGTGTTCAGGTCTCTTTCCAGTAGTCCCATGAGATGCTTGTTGGGTACAAAGCACTGAAGTGCTTCAGCCCACTTGGTGAAGACTCTTCCTTGGGAGAAGGGTTTAGCCAGGCAGGGATTAACCTTCTTGTCAGGGTGTTAAGCAGGGCCCAGCTAGTACTTGAAGAATGTGCTGCAAGGTGGTTGAAGTCCATAGGGATGTTTCTACTGGTTTGGCGCTATAGAGCGATAACTCACAGAAAGACCAGAAAATTGATCCCTGAAATAATAAACTTCTGTTTCCCCTCCTGCACCCTGTCTGCTGGGTCCTGTTCCTTCTAAACTAGATGTGTTACTGACAGAGTGGGGTCTGCTGATGTGTACAGCATCCTTCTGCTGTGAAACACCGTGTCGGAGAGCAGGGGAGGCAGCATGTATTGAACCCTGCTGTGGATGATGCAGATACCTTGGCTGGAAGGGGTCAAATATTTAATATGTAGCTGCCAGAAGTGTCTCCTTCTCTTTTCCTGGACTTTTTATGCTTCCACTCTGAGTCTTCTTTGCCCCTATCGGAAAGGACTATCTGAGCTGGGAATTTATTTCAGAGCTCTTGCCTGTGCAGCCTTGTCTGTCCCGATTCTTGTGCTGCCAGAGCGCTCGGCTGCCCTCACATCGAGAGCCTTTTGTGGCCACTTTGACTCTCCCTTTGACATCAAATCATACCCCTAGGCTGCTGCACAGCCTACAATTTAGGTTACCCTCTGAAAAGTTGGTTGAAAGTATCTGGAAAGTAATGAAAAGTCCTGTGGGAGGTGAAGACAACCTTTGCCTGTGCTGCATCTCCCACCTCCGCCTGGGCTCCTTCCCTCTCTCCCAGGGCTGGAAGACGCGGCCGTTCCCAGGGTTTGGAGAGCTCAGGTGCCACCCAGGGCTCAGCTCCCAAAGTGCTGACAGCGCAGAGGCCACGCTGGCCCGTCCAGCTGGGCTTTGGGAGAACCGATGTCCTCGTCCTCAGCTGCACTTCGCAAAGCAAAGGGGGCAGAGGAAGCTTGGCTGGAAGCAGGGGAGGGGCAGAACCTACAGCCAAAAGTCCCACGCGGCACCGTCTCCTCCCCTCCGGTTCAATGCGGACTGGATCAGTTTGGACGTCTTCAGCAATAAAAAATGCCGATGTCGTCCTAATTCACCAGGCCCCGAGATGACAGCAAATTTACATTTTTTAATTAAACTAGCAGCCAGTTTTTATGAGAGGGGGCTGGGTTATGCAAATCAAATGGTTGTGTACGAAAGATTAGGAGAGTTTGGGAATAAATTCCACAAATGCTAATAAAAAAAAAAAAAAAAAGAAAATGAGAGGGGGGAGAGAGAGGGACATTGTTCCATTAGCCCCTTTTAGACTGATTTCCCTAGGGACAAAGCAATGGGGGGGTGAGAGATGGAGGCAGCTTTCAGAGACAGGTAAAATCCATTTTGAGGATTGAGAGCCCCTTGGACCAGGACCTTGTTGCTCCCTGTTTCCAGTCGCAGGGGAAATGGAGGCAGACATCGGTAGTGAAAGAAAAACTTGCTAGCTTCTAATCCCCGTTCCTGCTTGACCAGGCTGGGGAGCTGGGGCCGTGGAGGGTGCAGAGTGCTCAGCCAAAGGGACACAGGTGGGTCAAGGGCCGGGCCAGGTCACCATGGTGTTGCAGAAGGGTGGACCTGGTGGGGTGACAGAACAGTCCCTGAGTGGGCAAAGCTCAGACTGTGGCCACAAGTGAGTTACTGAAGGGGCTACATGGAGCTGCTCCGATGGGGACCATCCACGGGCTGACGGATGGGACACAGAGCGGGGTCGGTACCCTGGGGCTTCTCCCTCTCTTTGGTGCAGCTTTTGCTCCTGGTCCCTGGATGGAGCTTGCTGCTTAGGCACACAGCAACACCCATCGCAGTTGTGGGGCCAGGCTGCTGTTTCACGTAAGCACAGGCTTTGTCTGTGCAGCCAAGTGTGTTTTGGAGAGGGATGATGATGCTTTTCCCTCTCGCAAACTGTAGACCCCCTTGTTGTCCATCCCAGGGGCTCTCAGTGCCTGAGTGCAGCTGTTAACTTCTCTTCCCAGTGTGTTAACCTGGCACCAGCCTGCTCCCCTCTTTCTCAAGAGACTTCCAATCTTTCCTCATGTGGTGATTCCAGAAAGTAAAACAGTTTTGTCAAGCCTTTTTGAGAACAAATAGTTACGGTGAACCAAAAACATGCACTTCACCTGTGTAAAATATGTTCTTGTTTAAATTTCCCAAAGAATTCTGAGTTCTCATTGCGTTTGGGAGTTCGGTGAGGTGGCCAGGTACCGAAGCAATTGTTTGCTCTGCCGTGGAGAAACACAACCAGAAAATTTCTGGAGGCTGGGAAACTGCTTAAAGCTTCCAGTCCTAAGGCAGTTTCATGCTCAGAATAAAAGCTGAACAACCCGTATAGGTTGGCAAGTGAGAGCAAGGGGTGGAGAGAACAAGATACAAGAAAAAAGGATGGGAAGACTGAAGTCACTGGGTGCACTTTATGGCAATCCCCTGAGGATTTGGTGCCTCACTAGAGAATTTTGCCACCCATTCCTGGTTTTGGGGTGTGAAATGATGATTCACCTACATGCACATGTTTTGCTTTGGAGAGGTGACATTTTAGCAGAGCGTCTTGTGAAATCAGTAAAAACACTGAGCTCCGCCGGAGCGTTTCTGGAGGTGTTCCCCACACCCAACACCTACGTCCCCGTCACCCTGTCCTGCACATGCACATCTGCCCCAGACACTCGTCCACCTCCACGCTCCCGGTCACTCACGTGCCCTGGGTTGATGTTGTGCTGAACTTCGTGTTCTCCAAGTTGCTCTCTCAAGACATCACCTTCCTCTGCGCTGCGGTTCTGCGTGCTTGCATCACCACGGTGATGAGTGGATCTTTCTCAGCAGCGAGAGAAGATCAGAATGGTCTGTGCCCTGTGTGTTCGGTGTCCCTAACACGCCGCTGTAGTGCGTCACCCACCGTTCCTGCTGCTGGGGGGAACGATGACCTTGGCAGCGGGCTTGGTCCGCAGGCAGGCAGGCGGTTGTGCAGGGGATTTTTGCACCGCGAGTTTCTGAGCTGAATTAGGGCCAAGATCAGCCCAAATCTAACAAAGAGAGCTCCAGAACAGGTCTGTGAGACATGGCAGAGGGTGAGGATTTGGTGTGGGATGCATAACTCCTAATCTATAAAGTGGGCATAATGATACTCCCCTGTGCAGCCCAGAGCCAGGGCTGGGCGCTTCGGTGATGGAGATAAGTGAAGGAGGCCTGGCTGCTGTCCATGGACGGGTGCGGGGCTCGGGCAGGAGCCTCCCTGCAGCTGGGGTGTGGTGGTTGGGGTGTGGGAGAGCCGAGCCCGCTGCTTCCCGCGAGCTCCTGCACCCGCTTCCCGGGGGCTCCTGTGCCCACCAGACCTGCGGCACCCTGGGTGTCCCGGCAGCGCTGTGAGCACCCGTGGCTCCAGGATGGGTGGTCGTGGACGCACAAGGGAGGCTCTCCGGGACCTGGGCAGGGAGTGCAGACCTCCAGCTGGGGTTTTTCTGTTGTAATGGTGCCGCGGTGTCAGCCCCTCTCCCGAGACTGGCTAGGCCACGGCAGAGCAGAGAAAGAACCAGGAACTTTTAGCTTCCATACATGGGAAACTATCAAAAGCCAGGTAGCAACACCAGCTTTTGTCTGGTATTTCCAGAAAAACCCGGCAGGACCTGGCATCCCAGGGCATAATTTATTATGGAAAAATAAAATAATAAAGTCCCAATCCCTTTGAGGCCTGAGTCATAGAAGCATCTTCTCATTAAAGCAGCTCCACCTCTCCGCATGGTGTTTGCCAGCACCGTGCCCGTATGAATCCACTCCCTGAGCCGGCCCGCCCAAGGCAGCCTTCCTCCTCCTCCTCCTCCTCCTCCTTCTCGTGCCCGCGCTCCCCCCACACACCTCACCCCAGCACCCCTTCCCCTATCTGGAGGAGCACGAGCAGTTCCACATGTCAAGCCAACTTCTCCCCTTCTTGGAGCCAGGGGCGTGTTTGGTTGGCATGTTTTGTAGACAAACGTCTTCATCTTTTCACCCACCTTCCACCCCCCGTGCTGTCAAGTTCCCTGGGCACGGCCCTGGCTCCCACGTCCCCTCTCCCTGCCGTGCGGTGTGGAGGCGTGTGTGGGATCTCTTCGTGGCTTGAAGCTCTCTGCCAAGTGGCCTCTGCGAGCAGGGAAAGGAGAGGAAGCTGCTTCTGGAGTAATTACCATCTGCATGTCCCGAAGGCAGGCAGCAGATGTTAGCAGAGGAGGACCGGATTGGAAGGGGGTGAGGGAACCTGGGGAGATAGGGTCTGTTTTTTCTTCTTGCTTGCACGGGAATATTTTCAACAGAAGCTCAGTGGGACAAGAATCACAGTTTTGCAAAGTCGATCCAGGCGCTTGGAAACTTTCAGAGAAAGCTCCTTTGCTCGCTCTTGCTGTGTTTTCAGTCATTCACTCTTGCTTTTCTCAGCCCTTTTCTATGCTGTACTATTTAACTTTTCTTGCTAAATAGCTTTCCTTTATGTCCTCCCTCCTTTCCTTATTCCCACAGACCTGTCACTCTTTGTCACCCTCCTGGACATCCCATTCTGCCTCTGCCTCTGTCTTGGTTTTCCTTTCCTTTCCCCCCCTCCTCCACATCCCTTCCATTATCTTTCTTTCTTTATTTTTCATTTTCCCATTTGTCTGTGGGCTGATATTCAGATGAGCAAACTTCTTCCAGTTAAAGGAGGTCATGAATATTAGGATTTTTCTATCAAACAATGAAATATGGCTCAAATTACTCTAAAGAATAGGGCCCTTTTCATAAACCACCTGCTGTTTTTTTTGAAAGAAAGCACAACCACTCGCCTGTGCGCTTCAAGCAGTTGTCTCTCATCTCCACCTCGCCAAGCTTTACTGTTCCAATTTTTTTCTTCCGAATTTGTTGCTCTTGGTGGAGTAAGTCTGCTCTTCCCAGACTGCCAGCACCCAATGAGTCTGGATTTGGACAGGTTGAGACAGGATGGTGATTCTGGCAGGATCCCCACTGCTTTGAATGATGGTTTGTGATTGTGCTTTTTTGATTGCGGGATGCTTGTTTGGGGTTTTTCTTTTTGTTTTCAACAACATTTTGGTCTGAAACTCATTACCTCTCAGCTTGACGTGAGAGAGGGATCTCATTTCAGATGTTAGCCCCCAGCAGGGCGCCGAGACGCACGGACACCCCTGTCTCCTCCTGATCTTGCTGCTGTGGACCAACCTTCTCCCCTGGTCACGAGGAGGGCTGTGGTGTCCTGCTCAGATCTGGGGCTGTGACCGTACACCCCCCCGGCTTTCTCAGGAAGCCCCTGTGTGTGCTGGGGCTGAGCTGACCTCTCATTCCTAACTGATCTGTCGGGCTGGTTTTACTAGACCCCAGCTCACCACTGAGCCTGGGAGTAGAATGTGGCTGTTCCCAGCTTGCTGAGGGTATCTGCAGCACCCCAAGGAAGAAGTTAGGTTAGATCTGAGCTGGAGGCAAGTCCCTGAGCCAGGCAGGTCCTCCAGCAGGGACAGGGCTCCATGCTGCCGTCCCCTTCCTCCCAGCCACACGGCTTTGGAGAAGGAGCCGTGTGCTTGGCCGGACAGCACCCTGCCTTTGCCAGCACCGGTGCAGCTTGGCCGTAAGCCTGTTAGCAGCAGCGAGGAGTGTGCCGGAGCTGCAGAAGCGCGGGCAGAAGGGTCTCTGTGCTCCTTTGGGGGCTGCTGCGTGGGCAACGCCAGAGATGGGGACAACAGAGGACACCAACTTGTCTCAGACTTCTGCTTTGTTTTCAGTCCAGCCTATTTATATTCATCATAGTTGCTATTTTTTCCCCAGTTACTTGGATGTGTCTTGTCCCCTCTATCGTCCATCTTCCCTGAGCAAACCTTGCCGTTTTCCGCATGTCCGTCCGGGGAGGTGCACAGCATCGTCCCCTTGGACAGAGGCTGCTCTTCTCCGAGGAGGCAGCTCTCGGTGATGTGCCCCTTCCAGGAGCCCAGCCCAGCCCCGCGTTTCCCTGGACAGAAGCCGCACACACAGCCTGCGCTGTGTGAACACGGAGTTTGTTTTGCCAGGGTGACCTGTTTAATCATCTCATTTTCTGGTGGCCGTTTATTCCTCGTTTCCACGGTTACAGCCCCATTAAGAGGAGAAGCAATAAGGCAGCGAGTCAAACAGGTAATAAAAACATTAAAGCCATGTGCGCGTTGGGAGGGAGGGAGGGCGAGCAGCACTCAGTGAGACGAGACGGGCCGTGCCAGGGAGACAGAAGGGTCGCAGGGAGCCTGTGCACAGTGTGGTGACACCCAGGCTCGTTCCCAACCTCTGCTGGTGCCAACACGGCATCCTACAGCGTGTGCTGCCACTCGGGACAGCGTCACCGCCCTCGGCGTGCGGCTCTCCCCATCGCTGTGCTGCTCACGCAGAGTCGCGAGTGGCCAAAAGCACCTGAAATCAGAGTATTTTTGCAACCGTATTTTATTTCAGGGCTGTGACTGCCTGGCAAAACTTGTGGCTTGCTGTTTAGTTACTGTGATGATGGTGGAGCCAAACATTTGCCCCTGTAATAGCTCAGCCACGGTGCTTGTCAAGGTCCCTGCTGTTACTGATAGCTGATACCTGGAGGAGTGCAGCTCTGCCGAGTTGGGCTTCCGCACAGTTCCTAAAGTAGTAAACTGTTCAAAATACTACACGGATGTATTTGCAGCTAGCTACCTAAAACAGCACAACCTAGAGTATCACGACGGTGGTTTGAGGCTGTGAATTGCCTCTCTCCTGCTGGGAGGAATGCCCAGATCTCTGTTATTCCATCGTGAGCTCATAAAAGGAAAGTAGCAACGTTAAGCAACCTGAAGCAGCTCCTCTAGAGCGAGGAGAAGGCAGAGGGCCCTGCTGTCTCAAGAAAAAGAAGGGGGTTGCTTTCAGAGCAGCTCACTTTCCTCCGCTGTTCCTCGGGGGTCTGGGCAGGTGGGTGCCTTTTGTTGCTGTATGCATGTTATCCCAAACCTGACCTTGTCAGCAAGGAGATTTTGGCCATTCTCCCTTGGGAAACTGTGGGCTAGATGTACTCTTGGGCATAAAACCATGACGTGACGACAAAAGCCAGCAGAGTTACTTTTCCTTATAATTTTCCAGTGGCCATGGAGGCCAAGTGGTATTGGATCTCAGAGGAAGAGATGGTAGCCAGTCAATCGACATTTTTAATCTTTCATGTGAGGGCCAGTCTCTCATGGTTGAATGGAGATTGAAATGATGTCACTAAAAAATAATTTTAAAACTTCCTTGGACACTGCAAGCCTGAGGCTGGGATTTTTAAAGTCATGCTGTGTTGGCCAAATTTTGTTTCTTTGGAGTTGGAGGTTTATCAAAACTGCCACATCTCGGAGCAGCGAGGAAGGCCGGGCTCTCTGCAGACCTGCCCTGCGCTGGACAATAGAGACTTGTGAAGCTGCTCTTCATTTCAGAAAGTCTGTAGGATGGATCTGTGAGCTGACTTGGTAATTAAGTATGAAACAGATTCTCCAGGACCCACTCCCTCTTACCACGCTGATGCAAAGGGCCCCATCCATTCCTGAGAGCGGGCAGTGAGGTTTGACCTTATTTGTGGGATCTCTGGCTATTCTGTGTTGTGCATGACCCAGGGTACGTACAAACCCTGATGCTTTATGCAAGCTGCTTACAAGTAATGGGCTTAGTCAAAATGAGCAAACCGTGTAGCTGAAAACTCCCCTGCTCTGGATGGGCTTGAGCTGCCGGGTCGCTGTCGTGAAGGAGCCAGGTGCCCATGGGCTGGATGGGTTCTGGTTTTGAACAAGAGTGAGTTTTGCTGTGGATGAATAAGTTAAATAGAACAGTCTCCCTCGTACAGGTGGCACAGCCCTAACAGCAGGACAAAAATATTCAGAAAAGCAAACAAGAAAAGAAGGCAAGAAAATAATCGGGGAAACGCAGGGAAATGGAGTAAACTAATCCCAAGGGTGTTTTACCTGTTAGCTGTCTCTATTTAGATATTTTACCCCATTACAGCCCCACTTCGCACTGGTGGGATTTTTTTTTTTAAATTTATTTCTGACGTTGTTTTGGGTTTTATAGTTTCTTTTCTCCGGACTTTATCAGAAAGCATATTTGTGGTGAGCGCCTGTGAAAGGACCCGGCTTGCTGAGTAAATATTCAACGTGGAAATGAGCCGCATGACCTTGAGGGGGGAGAGGGAGGAAAGCTGAGAGAAATTCATAAAAAGCTGAAAAATAAAAGAACAAGGAGAAGGGAGGGGAGAGGAAAAAAAAAAAAAAGAAGATAAAGGGCCTGGCCAGACTGGAAGAAGTCACGCAGGAGAGAAATATTGGTCTTTCTTGTGAAAGCGGTGATCGGACATGTAGTATTAAACATCTGAAAGAGACCCGATTCTCAGCTGTGCTAAGCACCGACACTTGGAAAAATAGGCCCATTTAAGGTGACTCGAGTTGGGCAACAGAAGTCAGTAGTCACTTTAGATCATCTTGGCCTGTGTTCAGAAGGGTGAATTTTATCCTTGGCGAACGGCCAGCGGGAGGCCGTTCTGTGTACTGTTCCCGTTCCCAGAATAGGACTTGGGGTGGCTCCTGCACCTCGTGCTGGGGCACAAACTGCTGTCCCCAAGTCCTGGCCTCGCGTGTCGCAGCCCGCTTGTTCTCGGGTGCGAAAACTGGGTCTGAATTTATTTGTGGGGGCTGTGGGTGTCAGCAGAAGCCCCTGTCCCCAGTGCGGGGGCAGCAAGGAGCGGCAGTGCCCGTGTCCCCATTGCCCACAGGGTCTCTCCGCTGCGTGACATCGAGGTGTAGATATTTGCTTTTAGAAACTAGCGAGCATCTCAATGGGAAAAGACCACAAAAACACTGCTGTGAGGAAAATATACAAGAAAATTTGGGTAGAAACATACCTGCTAGTTTTTTGTTGATTGAATGCATGAAAAAAAAAATTGAATGCATTTAGGACCCCCTTACAACTCGTCATATTGTCATTTCTTCGGCTCCCCAAATTCTTTTCATTTTCAAGATGTAAAGTCTTAACTTCACTGGCATCAGCACTTCACAAACGCTGCGCACTGACATAAGCATTTCAGAGCGTGGAGCAAGGACTGTGCCCGAGCTGAGCCCTCGATTGTGTTGAAACAGTGCTGATTACCATACTTCGGTTAAAACAAAATAGCTGCACTAATGATCTTCGCATACACATCTTTAATTTTTTCTTCATTTAGGTGGGGGGGATGATTTATTTCTTTCCCTCAGCCTGAAAATTGTAGAATTAGATTTTCATTGCTCGTGTGGGAGACCCTACTGTTTGGAGGAGAGCTTTTTTTGATTTCTTTCCAGTTGGAGTGCATGAAATAGGAGGGAAAAGTCTTGTCTAGTGATGCCCTCAGAATAATTTCCGTAGCAGTGCAACGTGATGTCAGACAGACAGAATGCAGCTGGGTGGGAAGTGCGGTCGGTGGGGGCACGAGTGCCTGACACAGGGGAAGACCGGCATAAATAAAAAACACTAGTCCGAGGCTTTGCGAGGAACTAGAGCAAAGTCACCAGTGCAGATGCCAGGGCAAGGAACCGTAACCGTACGTTTAATAGCTTTGGATGGTTGCTTTTAGGTGACAGTTGCTGTTCAAGCAAACAGACTGGAGAATTCCAGGCTTGCACGGATTTCGGGGATTTCGTTTCTCTGTGCTCGGCACAGGACATGAGCCGGGTGGGAGCGCAGGGGGGTGTGCAGGTACCTGCTCCTCCCTGCCCTTGCTTTACCAGCCTGTGCACCTTGATTTACCCATGCATGTTCGATCGCTGAGCCCTCCCCTCTCACTCCTGCCTCCTTTCCCTGTCCTGAAGTCGTTCTCCCCACAACCTCACCTCGCTCACCTGCTCCCGGCCTTGTCCTGAGCTCCCAGGAGCATCTCCTGTCCGAGGAGAGCCGAAAGGCAGAGACATGTATTCGCAGTTTATTCTCCAAAAGGAAAGCCTGCAAGGGGTGAGGGGCAGACTCCTTGCAGCGAAGGTGTTAACAAATAGCAGGTGATTAAACATGACAAGCAGTGACATTTCTGTGTGGGGTTCTCAGTACCAGCAATGCCAAGAATGAAGCTATAAACCCTGACATTTTGTGTTATGCACTGAGGTTTTTAATAGACATCTTTCTCTCCTTCCCCTCTGTTTATTTCTTTTATTCCGTTTTTCTCTTCTGTCCCCTTCTCCCTTTCCCTGTCCTCTCCCTGACCCTGCCCCGTCCCAAGTGCCCCCCACCTCTTCCCATACCTCCCTCTCTGCCCTTATCTTTGCCTCCTTGCTTCACCAGGCTCATTTGTTTGATGGCCTTCACTTTTTCTTTTGTTCCTCTCTTCCCCCCTATTTTCTTGTTACACTTTTCCAAGCTTTTTTTTTTTTTTTCTTTTCGTGGTGTCATCCACCCTTCCCTACTCTTCTCTTTCTCCTCTTAACTCGGGTCCCTGCCATATGCACACACTCTCGCAGTCTTTCTCACACATACGCGCTCCCACACTTTATTGCACACACACCACTTTCCGCACACTTTTCTGCTCTCGCTCTTTCCTGCACCGTCTCTCACATGTGCTCGCACTTGCTCTTTTCTTTCCGTGCTTCCCCTCTCTTGCTCTTCTTTGTCTCTGTCGCTCCCTTCTGCTGTCATCCTCCCTCTGTCTGTTCTTTTCCACTCTCTCCCCTTCTCCCTCCCTTTCCTTTCTCTTTTTGGGGCCTGATGTAATACACTAACCATGGGCAGCCAGGCCAGTTGCTTGTCAGGGAGCAGGTGTCCCACCCCTGAGTGATGTTTTTGTTAATAACATTTTTGCCCTGACTCAGAAGCCGGCGTTTTGGAGATCGGTTGTTGGGTTTTTTTTAAGGACAGGAGCTGAGGAGGCTGTGCTTTTGGGAACAGTTGCTGGGTTTGTGCTAAAAGGACTGCAACAGTTGTTCTGCTGAGCAAGAAGCGTTGGAACAACTGCAGATTCTCCCCCCCCCGCCTCTCTCCATATCTATCCAAAGGGCATTTGGAGGTGACACCCAATGCACCGTCCCCCTTGCAGCCAGCTCTAATTGGAGCTGATGGGCTGCTGCCGGCTCTTGGCTTTAGGAATGGGGCACTCGGGCTGCTGGAGCTGGCCCGACCAAAAAATTAGCAAAATGCCAGGGTGACCAGAGCATTCAGACACAGAGCTCTCTTCCATATCAGCAGGTCGCCTGGCCTCCAGGGCTCGGTAGTGATGGCCCAGCTACATGGTCTGAACATCAGCAAATGTTCTCCAGGCATGAAAAGACTGGAGGATTCGGTGGTGGTCATCTGCTCCCCAGTGCATGACTTGCCTGGCTCACTGCGTCTTATCAGGCTGTGATCCCCTTCGTGGAGAGGCCAGGGGGCAGTGCGTGATGCTTTCCACTCGGCAGGATGGAAACTGCGTGGGCTGGCCCGTCAGAGCCTGTCTTCTCTGCCGAATCAGCCTGGCTATCAGCACCAGCGTCTGAACCTTCCCCGTCTTGGCTGGCCCTGGTGACAGTCACACTGCAAAAGCCATTGGACTTGAGGCATCTTTAGAGGCTGTTAGAGCTGCACAGCTGAGAGCATCCCGGGTGGGTGAGAGGCTCTGGTGGGTGGACAGCGAGGACAGAGCCAGGGCAGCTCCCATGTGCAGGACATCACGGGGGTCCCAGTGTAAAGGGCTCAGCAGGTATTTGAAATGAGTCCAAACTAAACTGCAGCTTCAGTCCCAGTATTTTCTCTTCCTTGACTCTGCAGGCGCTCTAAAAATCAAAATACTTCCCCCTAAAGACCCCGCCTTCCCATAAAAGCGCCTTTCCCTCCCTGTCCGTCCAGGTCTTATTGATCCAGCACCACAGACGGTGGCTGCAGCTTGAGTTGCCAAGTAGGGCAGATCGATAGAGACTTGGTATGGGATTTTTGGCAGCTGGGACATCCATTTGTCCCTCCGCCCCTCCCACCATCCCTGCAGGAACCAGCCAGCATCACAGTGAAAGCAGGTGGAGCAAAGCCCTGTCTTTTCTCGTTCCTCTCACCTTGTCCTTCCCTGTCCTCCATCTGCAGCCGCTGCTCACCCTTTTGTGTACTGGGGAAATCCCATGGGTCATTCCAGCATCCCTGAGAGCAGGATTTGGCCTTTATCGTTTGCACAGTTGTTTTATTTAACAGGAGCTTCTTCCCTGCCTGGATCCAAAGTAACTCCCCTCTGGCCTTCTTGGCCACTGGTGCTGCCGTCACCTTTCCGCAGATGAGGAAAGCACAGCACGGTGATGTGAAGTGACGTCCTGAAGGCCAGAGAGGGAGTTGGTGCTGGAGCCGGGATTAGGGGCCGTGTTTCTGGCTGTCCTTCGCTCAGCCCCATGGCCGTGGGCCTGGACAGTGTTTTGCCCCCACTCATGAGCTGCCCCGTCTGTGTGGGTCCAAAAGTGATGGGCTGGGGAGCAGTGGGGAGGAGCGGGGTCGTGGTTGGCTCTGCCGTACAACATCCTCAACCCTCGCCAGCCCTCCCCGGCTGCCCAACCTCTGACAGGTGCTGAGCGCTGCGCACAGTGAAGTTAATGAAATGAGTATTTCGGGGAGGGAGCGAAGGAGGCTCTGTACTGCACCCTGGGGCCCTGGGTTTATTAATGGTGACCTGCCATTAAAGACTAAAGTGCTAACCTGGTCATATTTAGCAGCTTTCGATGGTATCCCAGTGGCCTCTGCCTGCAATATCAACTCCTGCCTTCCCCCCGCAGCCCCGGGCCGGCAGGAGCTGACTCCAGAGTTTCTCTGCTACGATGGGTCTGGAGGGCAGCACTAAGAAGTCTCTGGGCTGCTGCTGCCAGACAGATTTCCACCCCCTCCTGCTGCTCTGAGCAGCTTCCCCCTCTGACTGCCAGGGCTTGCCAGGGAGCACTTGGAAAAGAGGACCAGATCCTGGCATCGTCATGATCTCCTTTGCTCAGACAGAGCCTGGGGGTCACTAGGAGAGGGAGACGTGCCAGGGTGAAGCTCGCAGGATTTGGCCATGAAGGAGAGACATACTCAGGCTCTGCAAAGCGCTTCCACAGAGCTCTCTGAGAAAGCGCTGGCAAATTATCCCTCCGAGGTGGCAGGCTGGGAGACGGGGCAGCAGCTCTGCCAGACCTGATTAAAACAGGACTTGAGGCTAAGAGCTTCGGGTCGGAGCAGGAGGGCTGCTCTTGCTGCTACTGTCCCTCTTGCTCCAGTCCAAGAGGAACTTGGAAAAGCCAAGCATGGGGGAATGTCCGCTAGGGGATGACAGCAGTTGGATATTGCAGTGACAGGCACTTTAGAAAGATGCTGGGGGCTGCTGCTGGTCCAGGCAGGGATCAGTGTTAGCAGAATAAAAAAAAAAAGCCCCAGAGTCTCCTTGAAGCTAATTCTGCTCTTGATGCCTCCCCAGAAGCAAGACCCTGCTGTGCTCTGTGTGCCAACTGAGATTATTGCCTTCCCTGATCACTTCTTCCTGGATTAAAAACTCAGCACCGAGAATTTTGCCGTGTGTTACTCCAGGATACCCGCTGGAAGCTCCACATGGTGCAGAGCCTGGATGGGGGAATCGCGGGGTTGCTCCTGCTGCTCGGGACGGGAGCTGGGGATGCGCCTGCCCCTCTCACCTCCCTTTTTGCTGGGGTGAAGGCATGAAGAGCGAGGCCGTAAGGGATTTTCCTCTCTCCAGCAAGCGCTGTAAGCCACAGATCCCTCGTCCTCACAACCCTGCCGTTCGTGTGGGCACATTCGTCAGCGTGGGCTTCAGGCCATTCCCCAGCAGAGCCAGCGAGGGCAGGGGCCTTGTTCCAGCTCTCGCTCCAGCCCTCGCAGCCTCCCAACAGGACGAGTGCCGGTTTGGCAGCCAGGCTGGGGGCAACCCTCGCTCTCTCCTTTGGCTCTGTGCCCCAGCTGATCTGGAGCCAGGTTTTGCTGTAATCCCTACATCCTGTTGCAGGTCCTTAATCAGCTGGAGCCAGCCTGGAAAAAAAAAAGAAAAAAAACCCCCAAAACAACAAACCCAAAGTGTTGTGGTTAAAGCCCCCACTCCCGGGCGGTGAGGAGGAGTGTGCAGCAGCTCCCTGGGCACCGGGTGGGAGGCTGGAAGGGCTGGGAGAGATTGCAGCTCTCTTGCTAGGGATGGAAGCAGAGAAGAGGGTAAGTGTGTGTTTCAGCTGGGGTTCTCAGCAGGACCCGCGCGTTCCCCTGCAGAGGGGATGGGGACGGGTTTGAGACATTGATTCCTCCTGTTCTCGCACAGCCAGGGCTGCTGCCCCTTCAGCCCTCGCTGGGCAGGCTCGAAAACTCTCTGAGTTGTTGTTGAGTTGTTTTTTTTCCCTGTTTAATGCATAGAATAACACTGATGGGTCTGAACAGCTCCAGCCAGGCGACGAGGGGAAAGAATAACAAGCTCCTGAATGTCAGGCGAAATTATGGGCCATTGCTATTTAGGGTGAGTCTGGTGGATTTAGGGCCTCTCTGTTCTATTGTCCCAGCTGCTCTGAGCATTGGAGCAGGCGAGACACAAGTCGGGAATTTTATTGCAGAGCATGTGCAGGGGAAGGCTGGTTATGAGCATTTCCGGAGCTGAACAGCAGCGGTGGGGAACAGGGGACAGTTTCTTTTGGAAAGTTGTTGAGATGTGATACTGGGAGGAGGTAGGAGGCTGGAAGTCCTGGAGAAGTTGTCAACCAGCAAAGAGAGCTCCTTTCCTTCCTGCATTTTGTCAGGATTCAGCTCCAGATGTTCACCAAACTCTCCATCCATCGGACCTTCGCTGGGTGTCCAGCCGCTGCTCTTTGCAGGAGCTTCCCTTGGCAGACCCTGCTGATCTGTCTTCTGCACCTTGCCCCTCTTCTTGCCTGTCTCTTGTGAAGCATTCAGGGAGGTAGTTTGTGTGAAAGACAGTGCATAAATGTGTGCATTCATTAGGGATTTTGGTGCCTTCTCTTGGACTGCTTTTGGCTGGTGCTGGTCCTGTAGCCGGGGCTGGCACCGCGCTCACACACCCTGCCAGGCATGTGGGGAAATGGCCCAGGTGAACAGCATAAGGGCACAGAAAGGATGAAGAAAGTACTTTACTGCATGATAGAAGTGGGTCATCTATGGGAAAGTGAAGTCTGCATGAGTCCTGAACAGGGTGTATCCTAAGCTTCCAGATTTTGGCAATTACATTATGTCCCATGCCAGGGTGGGGAGGAGTTGCAGAGAGGAAGAAAGCCGTTCTTGCCTGGCTGTCTTCACAGGCTCGACAGGGTGAATTCTTTACTTCTTTGGGGCTCTTTTTATTTGACCGGATTAAAAAGCTTATTTGAGTTTCTTAAACCATTTAATCTAAAATCCCCAGGTAGATGCGCCATTGGATTCAGTTTTAAGCTTATAAACAAAATAGGTCTGTGTTTGTCTCTTCTTCATGTTGTTCTAAAGAAGCAAGGGTTTGACCTGTCCTCCCTGGAGTCGGGTGGGGAGTTGGTCTTTTTATGAATCCCTCGAGCTTTCCAAAGGGTGGGAAGATGCGGAGACCGGGGTGCTGGTGAGACCTTCCTGCAGCTCCAGGTTAGCGTGTGGCCTGGGTGGGAGGAGGGAGCAGGGACCAGGCTCCACGGGCCGGGTTACATGGCTGAGTCGTTTCCCAGGGCTCAGGACCTACGTGGAGCACTGAGCATCTGTAAAATCCATTAAGACCATTGCTCTGTGGGTAGCGTGGGGAGATGGGAAAGGAGGAGAGCATAGGAAAATGGAGAAACTGGGAGGAAAGGATGCTGCATTGTGATCTGCTGGAGCAGTCTGGGTAATTCTTTCCAGTTCCTGCAGTCCTTTGAGAGGAGCTGATTCTCCTCTGCTCCCAGTGTGTCCAGCTCCTTCCAGGATTTCCTCTTGGGTCCGTCCTCTCCACCCACTTGGGGTTCTTGTCTCCTTTCCAGCTCTGTATGGCTTGATTGCTGTCACTCCCTGCACTTCTGAGGAGGTTTCATGGACGTGAGACCAGTTGGGACTGCTCTCAGATCAGCCCAAAATGGGACAGCTCACGATTTGTGTTCCCAGGAGAGAGGTGCTAATGATGCCTACAGGAGCTACAGGAATGTCGCAGCTCCATGGGCCGCAGTGTCATGTTTCTGACAGCGGCCAGTGCCAGATGCTCAGAAGGAAGGTACCAAACCCCACAGCAGGCAGATGTAAAACGATCTGCCCCTGTGTCCCCTCGATGTCCTTTCCAGAGACCAGCTCGAGTTGGCGATGCCCGCACGCCTGTGTGGGATGGCAGTGGCAGCGCCTGGTCCAGCCCTAGCAGGAGAAACGTCCCTTCCAGATGCCACCCCCAGCTCTGGCAGCAGCAGAACGGAGCCCGTCTGCCGTCCCAGTTCCTCCTGCAGCCCTGGAGATGCTGGTTCCAGCACAGCGGCAGGAAGGCCGTGAGGGCAGGCTGTCCTTCTTGCTGTCTTTGCTGTGAGCAGACAGGCCTCCCATGTCCAGGGCTCTCGAGGAGATGCCTTATGCAAGGGGATGGTGGGAACAAGCCTGGATCCTTTTCCCTCCCTTCTCCCAGGGAACTGGAGACAGACAGAGGGACGGGCATCTGTCCGACCGCAGCCCGAGTAGGAGGGAGCCCTGTTGGCTTTGCCGAGGGAGCCTCTTTCTATATGGAAATGAAGAATTTAGGCTAATGGAGCTCAACCATCTCTAATTTTGCGATGGCAGGAGGATTTTGATTGAAAGTAATTAAGCAAGCTAGCTGTAAAATTAATTAAAGCAAAAGGGGGGGATTTTTTTATTGGATTGGATAGCGATATAGCGGCTGTCAAATGGGGGACGGATGGGGGTGACCTGAATTCTCTGCCCTCCCTCCTCCCACTCGGGACGTTTATGTCACTTTAATCTCCTTACAGCGGCTGGTGTGCATTTGTTTGAAATAATCAAGGAAATATGGTCAGAAATTGTCAGCTTTCAGATCTAATTTACCTGACAGCCCTGCGCGGACCAGTAAGCCTCTGTGTGCGTGTGTGTGTGTGCTGTATGCGACAGTGTGGTCACGGAGAACTCCTTGTCTCCCTTCTCCCCCCTTTTTCTTCCTCCTGTCTTCTCTCAATTCCTAGCAAAAATACTTCTGACACAGCCGGGACCACCCAGCACCTTGCAGGAAAAATAAATAAGTTTGAGAATTTTCCTGCGGTCCCTTCTCCACCCCCACCTTCCCATCGCTGCCTCCTCCCAACCTGCTGCCTCATCCTTGCACCATAACCAGCTTTAGGGTTTAGGCAATATAGGATTAGGGGAAGTGGCTGTAATTCTTTATTCCAGATGGCTGGCAACTGCTAAACCCACTGTCACAAGTACCGAGTTATAAAAATACTTAAATTAGGCCCTTTGTTTCAGCCCGTGGCCCTGCCAAGCCTCTCGCAGTGTCCTGCCGGCCGCTCACCTTGCTCGGCACAGGGGAGGGACTGAGTCAAGGCTATAATGATGCTGGGGAGAGACTTCTCTGGACGCAGACCTATCTGGATTCTCTTGCTCAGCTCCATCTGCTTCTTTTTGCCTTTTGCACTCAAAGATCCTGCAATAAGAAAGAGCTAGGCATGATTTGGGATATGTGTGTGCTCGCTTAGCAGGTGAAGGTCCTGATGCCGGGATGTACGAAGGCTGCAGCTGCCGTACATCATACTGGGGGTGCAGACGCTTGACAGAGATCTGGGTTCCCCCCTCTGGACCCAAACCCGCCGGTGCCCTGAGCAAAACGGGGGAGGGAGGGCAACTGCTGGAGGGTCAGCGTTTCCGCAGAGCTGCCCTGGTGCCTCACATCTGTCTTCCTAGGTTGGCTCTTAGGGTTAGTATTTATTATTTATTATTGTTCATTAAGTGCTGACGGAGTTGGGGCTTTTGTTTGTTTTGTTTGGGTCTCCATTTAGAGGCCTTGGCTGAGGCAGACTTCAGTGCCAAGACCTCAGGCACTTTTACAATTAGAGCCCGTGATCCCGTTGTATTGTTTGCGTAATGACTCTCAGTCCCGAGGGATTCTGCAGCCTTTCTTAGACCCGAGCGCCCAGCACCTGGCAGGGAGAGCGCAGGGCGAGTTCTGGCCCCTGGTGCCAAGGAAAATCTCTGGGCTTTACGTGCTGGGGGATCATTGATACGTAGGCAGACCAGGCTGGACCTTGCAGCGATCCACATGCAGGGGAGTTGATTAAGCCGCTTCAGAAGGAGGAGCGGATGATTCATCCCCACCATGGTCTGTTGCGGGGTGTCTTGGTGGCTCAGACCTGGCTGTCGGGTGGCTGCAGCCCGCCCAGTCTGTCTCCAGTATAGTCAGCTGAGTGACTGGTCTTGGTGGGACAGTTTATGTGACCAGTCCTGAGCGTCCCAGAGCGCCCCAAGCCATCTCAGCACTGGAACTGAAGCTTTTACCCTGTTGAGTAGATGTGCGGAGGGCACCTCGCCAGCTCTGTAACCTGCTGGGCATGGATGGGTAGGACATGGTCTAATCCATGACCAGCCACGTGTGGCTGTGCTGAGGTGAGTGATGAACTCATCACTCATCATTCCCGGGTTTATTTGCAGCTTTGCCACTGATTCACTTTGTATCTGTAGCCATGAGAATGCATAGCTTTGTGCCAGTGCTTCCTCATCAGTATAATGGGTATAATTAGGCTTCCCTGATTGAAGATAGTGCTGAACGCTTAGTGTGCTGGCAGATTTTTTTCTTTTGTTTAAAAGTCCTTTTCAAAAAAAGGAGGTAAGACCCAATTTTTAGAGTGCTGGTTCCCATATCGTATTTCAAATGTACGTGGATTAAAATCTCTGACAATATCAAACCCTCTCTTTCTGGGACAGGTCTGCTGTGAAGCATTGGCTCCCCATAAACCCAGCAGAAGCTGAGTTAGGTGAACTCTAAGAGCTTCTAAGCACACGGTCTCCTCTGTATTCAGCAATATAAGGGGATTGCAGGATGTGGCACTGCTGATCTTCTGTGTTAATTACAAATATAACAGAATGTAATATCAAGAGTAGTCTAAATAATTTCATGGCCTGTTAACTGAAAGAGAGCTTCAGTTCTGGGACATGGACCAGGCTACCACTGATAATGGTATCTAAAGTCAGTGGTGTCTGGAAGAAGGGTCATACCGTGCTGGCTGCTCCTGTTTCCTTCTGTAGATTGCAAAACCAGATGATTAAAAGTGCATTAGATAATTTTCTAACATAACATTCCCTACAGGCAGTTACTGGCATTGCTGTAGAGGCATCCTGAACGGCGTGTTGGACAAAGAAGTGCCCAGGACAGACTTTCTGCATTGTGAAAGTGTTTGAGACCCCCGTGCAAAGCTGTGCTCTGTTCTGACTCCGAGTCTCCTCAGACATGGCCGAGGAAAATGCACGTGAGTGCTGGCCTGGGGGCACCTTCTGTTGTTCTTTTTCCACCTACTTGTACCTGTTCAACACATCTCCCCTCTCAAGCACTGCCAGTCTCGCCACAAATGAGTCTGCAGACCCTGATCCCTCATCAGTATTTGTGACTTTTTTCATGTTGGTGCATATTTGTCAGTGAGTGATAAGTGTTGAGCTGGATACCACTGAGCTGCTGGAGGTAGAATGAGACCAGTTGACTTTGAGGAGCTTGAAATGTGTCTTTGCCCTGCAGTGCCAGTATAGCAGCTGCAGAAACAAGCTGGTTAGTTCACCATTAAGAAAGCAAAAGACAAGAGTCTTTACTAGCAAGGGAACTGAAGAGAAGGAATCAGCTTCATGGGCCGCTCCAAAGCCAAGCCTGTGGCATTTGGAGAACGTTTTCTTTGCAGGATGAGTTTGCAGGACCGTTGCATGGCAGGTTAGCTCCAGGAGGTGTGAGCAGGCACACATGCGTTTCCTCACTCGGGTGACTTACTGGTGGGATACTGGGACTTCTGAGGGCATCTCCCGTGGTTGTTCATGGAGCTGTTGTAGGCTCTGTCAGCAGCGGAATCTTGGAGAATTTTCCCCGTCCTGCACCCCAGCTGTGGGCAGACTGGGAGGAACTGGTGCTGGAGGGTCTCCACGTGTGTCCTCGCAGCAGTGGGGCAGCTCCGCAGCCCAGTGCGAGCCACGCTGCTCCCCGGCCGGCCCTGGGTGCGAAGTACCAGACTTTGCGGGACAGGGCTCAAGGAAACACTCCCCAAGGTCACTCTGCACGGGAGATACACCCTTACGGAGCTGTCTTTTTATTTGCAAACTGAGCAGTTGTACTGGAAGAGATTTAGCAAACATGGGACTGCACAATGCTATGTGTACTGAGTCACACGTCAGGGCTGGAGCCAACTAGCACTGTGAGCTACTGAGGCAAACATTTGAGAATAGTTACAATAGGCACCAAAAATATCTTGAAATGAGATCTTTCTGCATTGCTGCATGTTGGGTAACAGGGAGGGCTGACAACCTAAGCTTAAACTCTACCCACATGCTCTAAGAGCTCATCCTGGGCAAGGCAGGCAACTGGGATGGGAACAAAACAGAGGAAAAGCAGTTTTGCTCCTGTAAAGGGAGCCCTATAGCCAATTTCTCATGGATTGGAAAAGTTCTGCTCCGGCGGCAGAGATGGGGTTGTGTCCTGCGTAGTGAGTTAGGCTCTAGCATTTGGCCCTGTCATCTTGGCTCTGACTTCATTTCAGGAGGGAATGAGCCCAAAATTACCAGCACCCTGTTGTATCTGCAGCTCAGAGCTCCCCACATGTGCACAGGGCCAGGGCAGGATTGGTCCCTACGAGATGTCTACTCCTGACTGGCTTTAAAGCTCCTAAGCAAGGCGGCTGCTCTTGGGATCTCTGGTAAAAAGCTCCTCCCCGTTGCAAGATTCTCTCAGGGGTTTACTCTGTGGTTGCTGTTTTCTCTCTGCCACTTTCTTTTAAAGTAAAGGAGAGACACAATTCCCCAAGCTCAGATTTTGGGGGCTTGTCCAGGCTATGTCAGCAGAATCAGCGAGCAGTGGCGGCTCTTGGCGCTGCCTGGCACACGCTCGCACAGACTGAGCTGGTCATCAGCACCAAATCCAGCTCAGCCTCCTGCCGAGTGACCCTTCGGCATCCTTCTCCCGGTCCCCCCGTACCCATCCCTTGTGTCCCGCTCTCTGCTGCTCCCCGCGCCCTCGTGCTGGAGCCGGGATGGCACCTCGGCCCCCGCGGCCCCTTCCTCCCTTCCAACGCACCATCTCTCTCACCGGTTTTGCAGCTGGTTTTTTTTCTGCCAGCGCAGGGCACTGAAAAGTGCTGGCACTGCCAAAAACCCTGTGTGCACTACGACTCCCCAAACATCCCTTTATTTTTATTGTTCTGTTAATTACTGTTTAAACTTTAATAAGTCACTTCGTCAGGAGGGGGGACCTGCAGTGAGGTTTCTGTGCAAACACTGGGCCCGGCAGTGACTCTAGTGTAACATAACCCTTTATACAATGTGGGAATGTTTAGACTGTAACAGAAACTTGTTATTTTAATGACAGTTAAAGGGGGAAAAAAAAGAAAGGAGCAAATGAAAAAGGGAAGCAAGTTTGTTGGGGAAATGGCTCATCTCAATCTCTCTGTCTGGCCTCTTTTCTCTTGGCTTTAATGATAGCGGGATGAGGAGGCTTTATGGCTTCTGTAGAAGCAAGTCTTGTTCCCAGAGACGCCCTACACGAGGCAGTATGTGGTCCCCTCTGTTCTGCGGGGAAAGGCTAACAGCGGAGAGATGCTGATGGAAGCAGCATGGCTTGATTTTGCTGAGAGGCAACAGCAGATGCCTAAAGCCAATTTGAGCTCAGTCTAATTATTCTGACCCACACAAGAGACTTTCCCCTTCTATTGAGAGCTTCTTCCACAGTTCAAGTTTTTCGGTAGCTACGCTGAAACAGATGCTGGCACGCCATAGATAAGAGGGTTCACATCCCATGGGAAAATGGACCTTTGAGCTAGAAAATTCTGCCTTGTTTTGACTGGTCACACTCAAAAGGGGGAACCATTACAGACACCTGAGAGAGGGAAAGGGGCAGAGAGGGAGCCTGGCTCATGCTCTTGGCAGTGGGAGGACAGAGGATCCACAGGCATCCTTGATTTTGGATCGTGACTGTTGACATCTGTATCGCTTTGAGGTAGTGGAGGGTGCCTGTGCAGTGGCTACTGTCCCTGCATCACAGCACTGAAGTCACCTCCAGGTTTGGCTTGGCTATATTTAGCACTCACTATAGACAAGACCATATAGAGTGATATATATGTTCTGAAAACCTTCAACTCCTCCTGACCTCTCTGCTGCTACAGTGAAATCCCCAAAATCCATACAGTCTGTGTGTGAGTGACACAAGACCGGGAGAAGGGGCAGTTTTCCCTGACAGGTTTTGTGGTTCCCCCTCCTCAGGCTGGTCACTGGTCCCCTGGGCAGCACCGTGTTCTCTGCCAGCCGTGGGTGCTGGGACACAGGGACTGAGGGACGAGAGGTGCGAAGAGGGTACGGGGGTGCGGAAGGGGCACAAGAGGTTTGGCAGGAGATGCCAGGGAGGAGGAAGCTTGGATGGTGTTGGGAACTTTAGGAAAGAAGAGGGGAGAGGAAGAGCACGCTGAGGCTGGGAGGGGAAGGGGAACACGGGAGAGCAGGAGGATGAGGGGTGCGAGGAGCACTTGGATGGAAGCAGAGCCTTCCACGGCATCAAGAACTTTCCTCAGGTGCCAGCTCATTGCCAAGAGTCCTGTTCCTCTGTGCGGAGACTCTCCTCTTTGCTGAATTTCTGACCAAAACGGGAGCCTGGGGGACTTGCACTCCGTAAAGCTTTTCGGTGAGGGTGAATGTAGGGTGGAAGGGATGAAATCATGGGCCTCCGGGGGCTGCGTTTTCCCAAGCGGGTGAGCACACAGGGAGCAGGCCAGAACGGTTCACGCTTTCCTCACCCGCTGCTGGGGTTGTGATTGTTATTGATTTGGTTTGCTGTTCTCGGCACTTTGTGTTTTTCCAGCTGAGCATTGGCTGCCCCTTGATTTTTTTTTTTTTTAAATTATTACTTTTCTTTTTTTACCTCTGCTTTAGTTCAAATACCCACAAAGATTGCACGTGGGGCAGGCGTGCGGCTGGGCTGGGCCTGCACCGGGGCTGCGCGCGGCTGGGAGCGTGCAGGGTCTGTGTAAGGTACGAGTAACCTGCAAGCCTGCTGTCAGTGGGGTTAAATTCATAGGTCTGTGCTATCTCTGGAAGTGTGTCATACAGAACGGTGAAGAAATCTACTTCTGTAGAAAAAGCAGTGTCAGAGCTTCATGTTGAAGCAAATAGGAACATGCACAGTGACTTCCCGTGGTTGGGGACGTGTATCTGGCTGGGGGAGCATAAGGTTCGACCTCAAAGATGGAGGACCAGTGGAACTGCCAGCTGGAGAAATAGTTGTGTTTCGTGTCCAGTGTGGTGGTGATGTTCAGACCCCGCTGAGCCCCTTGTGTTGGGCTGTTCTCACCCCAGCCTGGCGAGCTCTGGTCCCTCCTCCGCAGAGCTGTGCCCGGGGCCGGCGGCAGGAGCCGTCCCTTTAGGAATGGCATTTTCCAGGTTCCTGTGTGAGGCTGAACATGTCCCAGCTGCAAAAATAACCAGCCTATATACCCTGTGGAAACAGGAGCAGCAGCAACGCATCCGTCTGGTCTGGGCAGAGCCAGCTTGTAACTAATGCCCCAAAGGGGCATGGAGCGGCTGCGAGCTCCTTGTCAGTGTGCAAAACCCGAGATGGGAGCTTTGGGGAGGGCCGGCGGCTAGAGGCGTGAAGCTCTACAGCGGGCAGAGCAACAGATACCTCTGGGCCTCTTGTAGGACTGGTGGGTTCCAGCAAGGCACTAATATTGACTGGCTGCTCCGGCCCAGCTGCGGGGCGTGCGGGCACTGCCGGGCACCCACGGCCCCAAAAGCAGCACCAGCCCGTTCCCCGGCCCCCCTCCTGCCTCCCCCGTGGCCGGTGGGGTCACTTTGGTTGGCGAGCGCAAGCTGAGCTCAAGGATAGAGCCCCCTGGACGGAGCCAAGGAGCCGCTGTATAAAAAACGCTGAGGTTTTCCTTTTCTGTACAGCGCGTTTCCCTAAATTGCCTTTGACTGTGTGCATCGCTAATGAAAGTTTATGCCCTTGTTAGAAGGACAGGCAGGTCCGTTCCAGTTAGGGCTGGGTCTATCCTTCTGCCAACTGCCCTCCCCAGCACACACACACACACTCTCGCTCGCTCTCCCTGGTGAATAAGTGGAGGCTGTTATAAAAAAAAAAAAAAAAAAAAAAAAAGGAGGGGAAAAAAATTTCCATATTTGTGTAAGTTGCTTTAAAAGCATTTTATCATGTCATAAAAAAAAAAGGAAAGTACTCTCGGAAATTGATCCTGCACACGAGCCCATTGGACAGAAGGACGTCGGGATGTTAATGGCTATTTTGCTCCAGGGTGGCTTATTAAAAAATTTATACATAAATGCTTAAAATTGCATAAATTATTTAAAAAAAAAACATAGTAAGCAATTTGCAATCCCGATCCACTTTTCCTCTTTTTCTTTCCCTCGTCATCCTTTTCTTCCCTTCTTTTTTACAAAAAAAAAAAAAAATCCTAATTCCTTCCCCCTCTTCTCACCCTTGTCCCCTCCCTGTCTGAAAATGTGATGCGTCCAAAATTGTACTTGTATGTGTGTAAAATAAATATAATCTTAAATGTGACCCGTCACTGGCCAGCGGAGCTAGCTATGAGAGGGAAATAAAAAAAAAATATTTAAAAAAAAAAGAGGGGAGAAGAAAAAAGAAAAGAAAGAAAGAAGTTTGGATATGATGAGTGTTTCTCGCAGGCGTGGAATGTCACCCACATATCCTGGAGATTGTACTGGGGAGGTTTATGATGGTTTCCCATTGATTTGTTTCCCCGACGCAGCTGCCGACCTCTATTGAGGGACAAACATAATCAGCACTGACGCAAATTAGATGGTTATTCGTTTTGAAAATTGACAGAAAAACAATAAAAAAGATGAAATGCTCCCAAATCAATAGATATAATGAAATTCAAATAATCCGAGAGATGAGGTCTCCATGGCAACTGATAATGTGGAAAAGAAAACAATTTAATAAAGGACAGACACACTTTGAAAACAGATTGGGCAAAGGGAAGGCGGGGGGGCGCGGGAGCGGGGGGGCCCGTGGGCTGGGGGGCGGTGGGAGGGGGCAGCGGGGGGACCCGGAGCCGCCTGCCTCTCCGGTTGGTTAGCGGTGCCGCGGTGAAGGATCACTGTCCATCCCAAGGACGCTTGCCATAATTAAGAGAGGCTTTCGGTCCAGAAAGTGCAGATTCAGGTTTTAATACACAAAATTATTTCAGGAGCACTGAATCGGAAAGTCGTTTGTTATGACCTTCCTGAGAGGCCTGGAGCAGGGCATGTTGGAGGCGCGGCGGCTGAGCCAGCTGAGTTATGGCATATTTGTGTTTTTATAGTGCGGAGGGGAGGGGGGAAGGGGGGAAGAAGGTTAAACAGTATTTACAGCTCAGTTGTTTTCAGAAAGGAAAGAGAAATAGAGTTCATGAAAAGATGCGAGTGGAAGAGAGAGAGGGAGAGGGAGAGATCCCCTGCCCGGCACACACACTCCGCCGGGACGCCGGCTCCATGCGACACTCACCGATGCTCTTTTTGCCTTAAGGTGTGAGGTGCAGATGGGCTGGGGGCAAAGAGGGGCTCTGGTGGGATGGGGAGTGTGTCTGTCCCTGCTGCCGAGTCTCTGCAGCGTCCGGCTGGGAGCCCACTCTCCTCTCACTCCAAGCTGCAGAATAAACCTCTCCTGGCGTGCGGGCTTGTGCTGCGAGCGTGTGCGAGTGTGAGTGCGCGCAGGGCGCTCGGCGCTCGCACGGGCGGCTGCATGTGCGGCTGCTGCTGGGCTGTGTATCCGTGGGTGCTCCCGGCGTGTGCGGGTCTGAGCAGAGCTGGGTGCATGCGGGTGCGCGCCCCCGGGGAGGTGCAGAGGCTGCGTGTCTGTCTGTGCGTTGCGGATGTAATACTTGTGCGGTCGCAGGTCCGTAGATGTTTGCGTGTGTTAGCGTGTGTTCTGTGTGCGTACCGTTCCGCGAGCACACGCACGGGCATGCGATTGCGTGTGTTTGTGTGCTGGGTCATGTGTGTCTCTGCATGTGATGGTGCACCTGCACGGCCACGTTTTTGTACACGTGTGTGTTCCCACTGATGGGTGTTTGCAATTAGCGATAGTGCTAGCACATGGATGAGCTCATGAGGACAAGAGGGATAAGAAGATGAACCCTAATGACCAGCAGAAAGAGCAGCAAAAGGCAAGACAGAGAATTAGCGCCAGTGTGAGTGCCCACCAGCTCAGCCACTGGGGTTTGTGTCCCATGCCGCTCTGACAGGACTGCTGAGTTAACAAGCTCGGGGATGACCCGCTGCTTTCACACCAGAGCTCGGCTCTCGTCTGGCCACACCGTGAGCTGCTTCCACGCAAACAGGACTGACACGCGTTTCTCTTAACTATGTTGCACAGCATTTGCAGGTGTCTGGTATCTCCGAGGCTGAAGCGCCCCTGAGCTCCCCGTGCTGCGTGCGATGGGTGCCTGCTCTGTGGGTTCACAAAGGACTCCCAGCCCCACTTGGGGGTCATGGAAACCTTTAAGGGATCTGAGTGCCCCTTTGCATGCCAAGCCCAGAGCACGTTACCTGCTCGCATTCAGCTCAGACAGCGACTGGGGACTGTGGGGAGGACGTAACACAAGCAGGGAGACCAAGGTGCTCCAGTTTGCTCTCTGCCATGCAGCTCTTGCTGAGGTCTCACCTCCTGCGGGCTAACACACTGATTTCCTTTGCAGGACTAGAAAGACCACAATAATGAACTTTTTCTGGCCCTGTGTTTCTTAGTGATGCAACAAGCATTCATGCTCCCAACTCCCATTTATGCTCCTGACTTCCCACTGCAATTAATTTGGAGTCCGCGTTCTTTGTTGGGTCTGAGCTTAATAGCGCTGAAAGGGATTGCCACTCGCTCTTAAGCTGCCTAACAACTACCAACAGGGTTTGGAGGGACCCTTTTTGAGGAGGTGGTTCACTTAACCCCTCCCCTTGATTAGGAATGACTCTGAGCCCAGCCTGAAGCCAGGGAGCTGCTCTCCACTGACTTGGGTCACGGTGGGTTTGGATTCTGTGTGAAGTAACTCATTAAAGACAGTCACCAAGAGGGACTGATGAAACTTTGAGCAATTCCCTTCTGAATCTGCATCCTTTAAGAGATCTGTTTTCTTTCCCAGGTCCTTTCTATTCCCCCAGCATCAGCTGCTTGCAGCTAAGTCTGGTTCCCTCCCTACCACCTCCATGTTCCCCTGCACCCCCTGCCCTGCCTCTTTTGGCATTTACAAAGGGGTCTGTGCAGTGGTTCGAAGGGGCTCACATCTTGATCTTTTCTTTGTTCATTGGGAGCTGACTCTGGTACGGGCTGGCCAGCGCTGCTCCAGAGGCTTCCCCAGCCCTCTGTGCTCTCCATGATCCCTTCCCTCCCTCCGTGTCCACCGTGTCCTCCCGGCACATGTGGAGAGGTGAAGTTAGGCACCGTGTTTGCATTTAGTTGCCCTGACAACATGTCTGGCTTCATAGGGAGTATTCCAAGGGCCACTGGGACCTGACGGTGACGAGCTATTACTCTTCACTCTACCTTTTGCATCTTTCCCCTTGGTTTTCTTCACAACCTGTGGGGAGATTGATGGCGGGATTGCGATGTAGATGTTAGCAGTTCTGCTTGATTTATAGAGTTACTTAGGCTGAGTGAGGCCACTTAGGCTCTTCTGGATAGTAAACCTTTTAACTGGACTAAAAAATTAATAATAAATTAATAAATAAGGCAAGGAGGAGAAACTGGATCAGAAAAGCTGATCCTCTTGGCTTTATGTTATCTGAAAGAAAGCCTCTGAAGGCAGAAGGCTCCCAGGGAGCAGCTTCTCAGCCTGGGGAGCAGCGAGACCCTGCTCGCTGTGTTAGGCTGGAGCTCTGAGACCAGCTTTTCATGGGACCAAGAGGAGGAAACTGTCAAAGATCCTGCATTGACAGATGAACTAGAAAGTTGGCTGCAGAACACAAGGGACTTTTGAGCTTCAAACTGTCCTGAATCCGTGCTTTTCCTCTGCTGTTACTTGAACTGTAGTAGCACCTAAAATTGGCAAACAAGATACTGGGCTCACTAAGCTAGGCAAGAAATCGTTGCCCAGATGGCTGACCATCTGAAGAGACCCAGCAGGCAAGGGCAGAAGAGTGAGTCTGCATGATGTTACCTGCCCAAAGAGAAGGAGCAGGTCGGTAGCAGAGCAGAGAGCAGAACCAGAGTTCCTGACTCCCGTTACTTGCTTTTTCCCCCTCTTCTTTCCACTTTGCTCCTTCTGTTAATGCTGGAGGTCCCCTGTGTTAGTTGTATGCAGAAAGCGGGGCTTATTTCTTGTCCTTTGGAGGTTCAGGGTGCCTGAGTGCAGAGCAGGGCGAAGGGAAGGGGCAGAGCAAGGAGCTTTGCCTCGGCACTCGGGGGGAGCAGCAGAGCCTCGGCGGCTCTCAGAGTAAGGAGGCTGGGGATAGACAACATCAAAGCACATTTAGGATCATTTTTGAGATCTGCTCAGGAAAAGGTTCAGACGTGCGTTACTAAAGAGCTGTGGAGAAGGATTAGTCCCTTCCTTGCTCACAGTCGAAGCACTTTCCCCACCAGCTGTGCCAAACGCCTGTGAAGAGCCGGTGGAGCGGCAGCAGGGCCGGTCAGCGGCAGGTGAGACGGCAGCGCTGCAGAGGACACCGGCGCCGTGCAAGGTGGTGGAGGCTGTCACAGCTCAGCCGCGCGGGGGAGAAGGTCCCTGAGTGGGTGAGGACGGGGTCCACGCTGGCCGGGGTGGGCAGTGCAGGTCTCTGCGGGGGGAGAGGCCGATGCGGCAGGCGCAGAGCTCAGCGTTAGCAGGTGTCCGTGCTGCTCCGCTGCCTGCAGCTGGGGACTCTGCGGAGGACTCTGGAGGACTTCGAGCTGCAGCCCATTGCACCATTGCAGCAGGAGCGGCTGTGCCTGGGCTGTGCTTGGGCCAGCTCACTCCTAGTGTGAGGTCTGTGCTGCCTTTCTCTCCCTGGCCAGTGATATATGGCATAAATTAGGCCTCTGAAGGGGGATACTGCATCCTTAAGAAGAAATATGTCCTCATTTTTCTTAAACACCGTTTGCACTGAGTGAAATGTTTAGAAGGGACGCTGAGGGATAACTTTATTTCTTACTAGGGAGTTCAGAGCCGTTCAGTTAAACCCATAAAACACTGGGAGTAGGGAAGCTGACAGCCTGCCCGTGCATTAGAAAAGCCATTACTCATCTAGGGGAAATTCACCCCATGCTGGAGCCTCACGTTACCAATGGGGTGGTCCAGGGGAGGACACAGGATCATCTCCCTTGGCCATCTATGGGGTCAGTAGGATGCTCAGAGGTGGAGAAGACTCAGTAACAATCCAGCACAGTGACAGAATGCTGATACAGAGATCTCGAAGCGCTGAGTAAATACAGCTGGGTTCAGCTGGGTGCGTAATCATCCTCATTCCTCCTCCTCTGCATGGGGAAACTAAGGCACAGAAAGCCAAGGAGGCTGACAGTTACACTGTGATTGGAAACCAGGCTGTAGGCCAGCACTCCTGGCTTTTAACCCCCAGCTTAAATCACTAAAAGCAAATTCCCTTCCAGAGCAAGGAGTGAAAGTCAGGAGCCCTGACCCCCTGCTCTGTTTCTGCTGCAGAGGTGGAGACGGGAGCCCCGGTTCCACCGTCGTTGCTCTGACCTTCAGCCATTTCTTCCCAATGGGATTTAGAAAATCCGCTGGGAGGCGAAGGCAAGGTCTCGTAGGTGGTAGTAATGGGAATTCCTGTCTCGTTTGATGGCTGGTGGTGCGGTGGGAAGCATTACAGGTGTGGCTGGGTGGGCTTCTGCTCTGGCACAGGCACCATGAGGCTGTCGCTGTCCCCCCCAGCGGCTGGTTGTCGCAGGGGACAGGGCCACCGGTGCCCAGCATCGTGCCAGACAAGGCATCGGTCACCGCCAGGGTGGTGACTTTCTATTTGGTATTTTATTTTGGAGGCTTGACACCAAAAGATTTAATATTTGTTTGAAATGAGAAACAGTTCTCAAATGAATTTGGAGAGCCTGGGAATTAATGTCAGCCCCCCCCTCCCCTCCCCTCCCTAAACACCCCTTCTCCCCGTCAGCTCAGCCCCCCCCTTTCAATTTCTGAAGCCTGCTGATTTGAATATTTATAAATATCAGTAAATTATTTATTGTAGCAATCTGCTGTGCCATTTCACCAATCGCCGTTAACACTTTAGGGCTCGCTCTTCAGGAGGACGCGACTGGAGAAAACGGGCACCTGGGGGCTGGGAGTGCGTTCGGGGGGGCCTGCATGTCTGGGCAAAGCCTCTTCATGCAGTACAAGAAGAGTTGGGGCTGTCTGCAGGAGACGATGAGGACTCTCTGTGCCCAGGACGAGGGGACACTGCAGGGGGACACTGGGGGAGGACATGGCTGGAAAGGAGGGTTGCCTGGCGTGCGGTGCCGTTTGCTGCAGCACCCTTGCAGGCTTTGCCCTGCGGTGCAGGGACCTCGCTCAGGCTTAGAGCTCGGCATTAGCCCTCTGTGCTTGTAGCTTCTGTTCCCTGAAGGAGGAAAATTCCTCTCAGCTTCTCCTGTCCCATTCCCTCCCTTCGTAATAACACTTCTGCAGTGAGAATGCACACCATTCCGAGAAGATGTGGCTATTTTCTGTTTGGGGAAAGGGATGCTCCCCATGTTCATGAGCTGTTTTCCTGGAGAAACCCCAGCAGCAGTACCAGAGAAGCCAAATGGGAAGCAAGAGCAGCCCAGCTGGCCAGCAATCCCAGTTCAGGGCACCAGCATCTCCAGAGCCCCATTGCTCCCCATCCTCTCAGGGGTTCACTGCCCCGTGCTGGTTTCTGTATGCTGAGGAGAGGGAAGCAGGACAGGCTCACTGGAGGGAACTGGTACTGGTCTCTGCACCTTTGGGCCAGGGTCGAACCAGGCTCCAGGAGCTGGAAATGAGGAGAAAAGTGGCCTCTCGTGCAGCTGGAGATGCCAGTGTGGCAGGCAGGAGGTCGGGCAGTGCTGAATGCAGGCTGTGCTCTGACAAGTGCTGGCCACGGGGACCAGAGCAGAGTCCCCAGCTTTTCCTCCGCGGTTTATGGGCGGGCTGTGCAGGGAGAGCCCTTGCGGCCCTGGGAAAGCAGGGAGTGTAACTGGCAATGCTGCCGTAAGGACACCCTGGCTACTGGCTTCGTCTCTCCTCCCACGTCTTTGATTCTCCTTCTCCTCCGTGCCCGGCGCTGAGCTGGAGCCTGTCAGATCCAACGCTCGCACCCAGGGCTTTCCCCGGCTTCACGCAGACGTGCACGGGTGGGATCCATGCTCGCAGGGCAGAGGAGGTTGTTAAAGAGCCTTTGTGAACTCCCCAAGGTCAGCCAGAAGAGACAGCATCCACTAATCCAAGGTCATTTCCTGGGCTAAAAGCAATAAAATGTTTTATTGATAAACTGAAGAGGGGAAAATATACACACTAAATCCACTCTCACGCGTTGTGGGCCACGGCTGGGCTCTTGCTGCCTTTGCCCTGGCCCTGCCTGAGATAATGCACAAGTCATCGTGCTGGAGGGGAAATGTTTTCTGGAAGAGGCTGAGTGTTTGGCTGCTTTCCCTGCCTCCTCGGGGCGTGTGGCTGGGCACTGCCGGGGCATTGCTCCGGGGAAGCGTGTTCCCAGCGCCCCAGCGGCCTTGTGCTGCGAAGGTTTGGCTCCGTCTTAGGGACACCAGCTCACACGTGAAGCATCCTCGCCCTCACCCCAGCAAGCCGTGCTGCCCTTTTGCTCGGGGCTCCTGGGCAGGCTGGAGTCTCTCCAGTCAACCTTGCGCCACAGTGGTTAAAAAAAGAAAAGGCCTGTGCAGCATGTCGGTCCTCCTTCCCTCCCCCTCCCCGCCCCAAATAATGCTGTTAATAATTAATCGAATGAGAGCTTGCAGCTCCTGGAAAGCTGGCACTGGGACCTCCCTCCTGAACGGAGCTGCTCAGCTGGGCTTAAAACTCTTCAGTAGGAATACGAAAGCTCCATCTGTTCAACGTACCCGTCCCTCTGAAGTGACAGCGTGCTGTCCCTCCCCAGCCAGCACCCCTGTCCCCGCAGCACAGGCCTCCTGCCCCCTCCGCCCCTGCCCAGCCGGCGGGGTCCCCCTGCGCCCCCAGCTCTCCTCACACCGGTCAGCCCAGACTGTACAGCCAGGGCTCCTGCTCCAGCCATGCCAGCTGCTTCACCCAGCTCCCCCTCACCCCTTTTTCACAGCCGGGTCCCTTTCTCCCCTCTACCAGGGTGCGTTTCTCTGTTGGCCCCAAGCCAAGCCGAAGCCAGACTTCAGCTCTCTTTCCGTTTCCCTGAAATCCCAGACTTTCCCATTGCAGCCTGGTTCGCCTCTCAGCTGGGATGCCCTATTTCTGTCCGCACTGCAAAGCCCTTCGCTCCCGCAGACGCTGTGCCCCTTGTAGCCCCTCTTGTCCCTCGGAGGTGGCAGAGCTGAGCTGCGCCCACCTTGGCAGCACCAAACTGTGGAGTTCAGGGGTGAGAAGCTGCTGCTTCGGGGACTGTGTGGAGGGACAGAGCCCAGGGCTGCACGCAGCGGGACTGGAGGACAGTGGCAGCAACCTGGTCTTGTCAGCAGCAAGTTCAAGGGGTGACAAGGCAGCAAAATGGCGTGGTGGGTTTCGTCCTTCTTGCAAGGCCTGGTTGTGGCAAGCTGTACTTTTCCTTCGAAGGGAGGTTTGCTCTCAAGATGCCACGGGGCTCGGTGCAGAGCGGAGGGAGCCGGTGTCTCCTCGCAGGGTGTGGAGAGGGGGCAAGCGGAGTAAACTCCCGGTGGCATTGTTTTCAGAGGAAGTGTTCAGTGTAAATAGAGCATGTGGGAGAGTTTGTCTTGGGCAGAGATGAAAAGTCCGTGTGACAAGCTCAGGTTATAAACGGCTTCCTCAGATTGATGTGAAATCAAAACATTTCTATTTAGACGAAGAAAATGAAGGGGGATGTTTACTTAGCATGGAATCTTTAAACAGTGTGATGGAGATGCAGGGTGATTTGGGGTGGGGAGCTCGGCCTGGGGGCAGGGAGCCTCTGCCTGGCTTTGGGGGTCCCTCCCTGCCTGGTGATCCTGACTTGGGGCAGGTACGAGTGTCCCTCGCTTAGCAGCTCAATTCCTCTCCCTCTGCTGAGTGAACAAAACGCAGATGCTCTGGTCCCCTGCGATCTGCTGCCCACCTTCAGTGCTTCTTTGTGAGAAGGGTGCCCTTCAACTTTCGAAGCTGACAGCCTGAAAAGGGGGAATGGAAATGTTGATATAGGTAATGCCCAATCCCTTCCATAGACAAGGAAATAAGTTAATGGAAAGATAAAACGATGTGTCTTGTGCAGAGTTGATTGCAAGGCTGGCAGAAGAAACGAGGAGTTCAGATTTCTTGCGGCCATACGTGCACAGGATGGAGATACAGAAGAGTCCTGGTGCTACAGGGCAGATCCCATCTCAGGAAGGTCTCTGGGAGGGTTAGGTTTATAGATCAGGGAAAAGGTACGTGTTCAGAACTTGCTTTATTTTTAGCTTAAACTTTAGGAAAAGATTTTCAAAATGTTAAAGAGCAGCATAGCTGTGCTCAAGAAAATCCCAAACACAAGGAGAAGGGACAGGAAAGATGCAGAGGGGAAGGGCAGGAGCTGGGGGGCAGAAGCTTGGGGGGCAGAAGGGCAAAGCCGGGGGGTGTGAGATGGAAGGGGGCAGGAACAGGAGTGCAAGACAAGTTGCAGGCTCCCTGGATGGAGCTGCTGCGCGCGCGGCAAGTGCAGCCTCGGAACGTCTGTTCCTCTCTTCCTTTGAATAAATATTTATATATTCATTTGCCGGCTGGTGCACGCACTTGGCTGTTCACCTCCAGACCAGAATAATGGGACCTGCCCTCACTGCAGAAAGGGAGGAGGCCAGCGGGGGTTTGGGCTGCCGCGTGTCTGCCTCCCAGTTATCTCCAGCTGCGAGCCGTGCTGATCTCACCGGTTCAGCAGGGCTGGGGATCGTGAGAACGCGGACGGGGAATGACCAGGAACGACCAGGCGGCGTTGGGGAGAGCGGCGCGGGTGATTCAGCGCTGACTCAGTGCCCCAGCCCCGGGCAGGTCCCGCACGGAGGCACCGTCCCAAGCACCTGCAGCCGTCGGGGCTGGCCCTGCGCCGAGCCAGAGCCGTAGGTGTCCTGGCCAGGCTCCAGTTGGAGCTCACGGCAGCCTCCCGAGATTCCCTCTCTGGTACCAGTTGCGCATAGGATCGGCCTTCACTTTCTGCCCTAAATAGAGTGGGAATGTGACAGGAAGGGAAGGTGCCAGCACACGGAGACTTTTGCAGCTTCATGGGTGTCTGTGCCCATCTGTATGCGCGAGGACTGTGCGTGTGTGGTGGGGGAACGTGTGAAAGGGAGATGCGTGGGGAAGCGTACAGGAATGTATTTTGGGGAGACGGGTCTTTTTAACCCGTATGTGTGTGACTACGTTTACGGAGCGTGCCAGCGCATACACACGGCTTCTGAGCAGCTCCAATTCCTAGATAGGGAGGTACATGTTTGGGGGCAATGTGTGCTTTCCCCTCACGAAAGTGTGATTCCACTGAGGTGTTAGTGCCAGGGGGGCACGCGTTTGGAAAGTGGAGGGGTACATTTTGCCTCCATTTGTGTGTGGGGCTGATATATTTGTCATGGGGTTATTTTTCTTGCAGTCCTCGACAGGGAAGTGTGTCTGAAGCTGTCAGGAGTTTAAGCTAAGCAGCCACTCTCTGGCTCTCGGACAGCAGGTCTAAAGTTTCAGTCTGTTTGTATTGGGCTGTCATGTTACAGGATTAGGGGCTGTCACGATGGCTTCTGGATGCATTGTAGGGGGTCTGATTAATCTCACCGTGCTTCTGTGGAGCAGCACCTCTGTGCTGGTGACAGGGAGCTGTGGGCTGAGCTGCCACCAGGGAGGAACCGTCCTCACCATTTGAGGTCTGGAGACGGTTTCAGTTTGCTCTCCATGTGACGGGCCCCTGTGCAACACGACATAAAGTCCAAGAGCACATTTTGGAGGGACCTCCAGTGATGTCCCCACAGTAACTGCGGTGGCATGTGTCTGGCAGCTGTTGTACTGGGTTATTTTCCGGAGCGCTGGGGCACAGAGCAGGGTCTCTGGGGGAAGAGCCAGGCTGGGGGCAGGTTTCTTGCCTTGGGACCTGTAAACCTTCTTAGTCTGGATGTCTCTCGAGAGGTATCATAAATAAAGAGGGAAATAAGACAATGCAGCTGCTTTAGAATATTTTTTTTTGTTTTATTTGTGATTTAATCTTGTTAATTTTTGGTGCAATAATTATGCAAGTGACTCTGATAGGGACTGTTTAGTTGAAGATTCTCTGTGACCTTGAAGTTAAGACCTTACCTTCTTCGTTTCTCCCCCCACTTTCTCTTACCCCTCCTTTGCTAGCTGTCACATATGAATAAACTACATTAAAATAACAAACCCACACTAATTAGTTGATTGTGCTGGGAAGTGTGAGAGCAGAATTTCCTGTGTGTGCATGAGAGCGAGCGATCAAGCAGGCACAGGGGCCTGATCAACCGATACCAACCCACGGCGATTTTCTCCCATACGACTGCCACACACCAGTCCAGAGCTCCCATCCCGTACTGGTTTGTTCTGGTGCATACTGGTTCTCTTCTCTGAGTCTATGCGTAAACCCCATCCAGTGAGTTCCTCACCGTCTCTAGGGTTAGATTTGGGAAGCTGTTCTCCCTGCTACAGATGCTTGGGTGCAGTTACTGGTGTGGTTTTGGCAGCCAACGCCTCTGGGATGGAGCTGGGGAGCTAAAAGCAGGCGGTGCTGCAGCCTGAAGGAGGGAGCAGGTCAGGCTTTAACAGACTTCGTGTCCCGCCTGAGCCAGGAGCAAAGGCTGGTCCGTACCTTCACCTGCCCGAGACGCTTGGGAGCTTTTGAGCCCCGTTCAGTCCCAGCATGAGCACTGGCCTCTTTCTGGAGGCCAGCGGCATCCTTTGGTACCAGCAGGTTCAGAAGGTGCCTCTCACCAGGCTCTCCTGATGGGGTGTCCACTGGGAGCTTAAAAACATGGCAGTCCCACCTTGCAAAGGATGACACTGGCCATGCCCAAAGACCCCTTGGGTTGGGACCAGCTATTTGCTGCTTGGGTTCATGTTGTCTGATCCCACTAATGCCCTTCCTTGCTTCTTTCCCCTCTCTTTTTGCAGCTGAAAGAACTATATGCACTGACGCAACCTCAGGAAAACCCACAATGGCTGCCAAGCGCAAAGGCGGCCTGAAGCTAAATGCAATCTGTGCCAAGCTGAGCCGTCAGGTCGTCTTCGACCACGGGGGAGCCGAACAGGTGCGAGCGGACAAGGGGCCGCAGCGGGACGGCAGCAACAAGGACCTGCCTCAGCCTGGGACCAAGGAGCTGGGGACAGAGTTTTCAGATGGACTCAGCCACGTGCAGAAGATCGAGGAGGACAAAAGGAGGGAGGTGATTGAGAAGTGGGTGAACGGGGAATACAACGAGGAGCCCTTGCTGGGGCGAGTGGAGGGCAAGGAATGTAAGGGTGCTGAGAGCGCGGAGGTGCCCCCCGAAGGGGTTTACATGGTGCAGCCCAAGGGCTGCAGCGATGAGGAAGATAACGGGGACGAGGCGGACGCTCTGAGGGGCTCGCAGGATGGCAGCTTCTTGGACGACAGGGATTCGGACGGGACGGCCTCGAAGGATGACGCCTACCGGTCCTCCAGCGGCGAGACAGGCTCCAAGCTGGGGGGAGGAACCACCTCAGGTAAGGTCTCCGTCCCCTCCGCCTCCCTGCACGGTGGCATTTTCTGTGGGACAGACAAAGCTGTCGCAGCGTGCCCGTGCCAGCCGCTGTCTGCGCCTGGCAGATGAGGAGGGCGAAAGGCCCAGTCCCCTCGCAGAGGCCTGCCTGGCCGCTGGGCGTTTTGCTCTTGCCACCACGCTGGGTTTGCCTCTGCTTCAGCCTCCCCTTCCCCAGAGGGCTGTGTGAGGGTGGAAGCGGCTGGATGGCTCTTTCCGGCCCGTAGATCCCTTGGTAGAATAGATCTGCCCACTCAGGCTCCTTCACGCCATTCAGATAGAGATACCAGTGGTGTGTGTTGGTTTCCTGGTCATGTATTTATGCACGGGGCGGGGGAAAAAAAAAAGCAGAGAGCGCCCTTGTGCATTGTGCAGCATATTCACACGCATGCAGTGCATTGTATTGCAGGCAGGGCTGTGTAAAGACGCTCATGCCCACACTGGGCCCCTCACAGCGCGGCCCGGAGCGCGGGGCCGCCCCTGCCCCTTCCCCTTGGGGCTCCCGGGCCGGGCGGGCGGCGGCAGCACGCGCGGCACGCGGCGCCGCCATCTTGTGAGGCGCCGTTTGCTGAGGCGGCCGCCCCGCCCCGGTGGCCCGGAGAAGCTTCTGGAAGCAGCGGCGGGAGGCAGGCGGTAGGTTTTTCTGGGGGAAGGGGCGGTGGGGAGGCCGAGCCGTGCCGGGGAGAGCCCGGGGTGGCGGCACGGCCCGTCAGGGGCCCCGGGCGCCGCTCTCTGGAGCTGGGAGCCGGGGCTGCCCGTCCTCGGCGCTTCTCCCCGGCTGGCCCGCCCGGGCAGCTGCCCCTTCCTGCCGTCACATACGGGCCCGTAGCAGAGCTGTCCCCGCACCGAGTTTGGGCTCCAGCTGCTCAGTCTGCCGGTTCCAAACCTCTGTGTCCCCCTCCGCTTCTGCCTGGGATGCCAGAAGGTGTTTTTCCCCCCAGGCTGCCTGCGCCTTTCTTATTTTCAGATAGTTTCTGCCTTTACTTTCGTGGTTTATTCAAAAGCTGAATTCAGCAAGAGAGATTGGGGAAAGCTTCCAGCTCAATTTCTTTCTCATTTCTGATACCGAAGTTCACCCCAGATAGATTTTGGGGGGTGTACGAGTGCTAAACCTTGGTAAAAGCTTAGGGTAAATTGAATTCTCTCCATTAGGGCAAAGCTGCTCCCTCCCCCAATTTGTCACTCAGCTGGATTGGTTCTGTAATTGAAAGATCTCCCCCTAATCTGCTCCACCTGCACGCACCCCTCCCCTGATCTCAGCACTTTGTGAATCCATCAAACTTTCCTCCTTTTGTGTGCGCGCGTGTTTTCCTCCTCCTGTTAATAATGCAGCTGAAACTCATCTCCGTCTGTCCGTTCCCCTTCTGGAGAGGCACATTCTCTAGTCTTCACGAGTTCAGTGGCAGCGCACATAATTATGCATATAAGATATAAACAGAGCTGTTTAATTATCCTTCGCCACATCAGTGACAGAGTAATTAACAAACATTGCAAGATCAATGAGGAAAAGTGTGACCTTCAGTTTCCTTTGATAGGAAAGCCCTTGTCGTTCCCAGACACAAGGTGATTGTGCCTGGACTCCGTTTTTAGTTTGTTTTAATTCCCTCCCTCCCTTTGCAGCTTTTATTTGCTATGAAAACTAAAAGGTGGGGAACTTAAATGTAAAAAATATGTTCCCAAACTGGGGATAATGAAAAATAACTGAGGTTTCTCAATGGAGGAGTCCTCAGTGAAATGCATTTGTAGGGCTGTATTGTCAAAGGACTAGGCAAAAATGTATAGCATTCATGGGGGGCTGAAGACTCATTTATGCTTAAGGCAGATAATGGCACATGGGGGTCCTGTTCACAAAAATCCCACCCCGTATTTGACTTGCAAACAGAGATGCTGCCAGGTCTTGAGTGTCTCTTTCGAGATCTGTGTTGTAAATGTCGTTGCAACATTTCCCTGGAAAGCACAAACTGAAACATCCCTTGCTTTGGAAAGGACGAAGTTCTTTTCCTTTTCTGTCAGTGTTCCAGAAAATGGATTTTAAGCTGTTCATCACTGAGTCCTGTCAGACCTGGTGCTACTGGATGCAAGTTAAGTTTATTCCAGTGAGATTTGGAACTGCCTATACAAAAAAGGAGGGTTTTTTTCCGTGTGAGTTGGGGGTAGCAGGAGGCAGTCAGATGAAAGGAGAGGAATACAGCTCTGCCCTCCCAGTCCGTGTGGCTTTTGGGGGAGTGATTGCAGGAACCTGCTTTTGAAGGTTCTGAGGACATGGAGGAGACAGAGCTGGCTGTGCTCAGCAGCATTTGAAATTGAGAAGTGTTCAGGAGTCGCGGAGCTGCCGTCCGTCAGGAGATGGGTGTCAGAAGCTGATCTGGACACACAGATATGTTTCTTCATTCATTCCTGCACCCTCTCCTGCGCACTGACCGACCCACACTTCTCTACACACATTTATATATAGCATTTAGATTTCCCAGTAGAGTCTCGGACAGAGATCCCTTTCCGCAATCTCTCACTGACACACACGTACCCGGGGATATTTTCCTTTACAGTCCCATGTTCTTTACTCTGCCTGTTAACTGTAGCGGGGTAGTAACCAGGAGCTTTCCCTGTACAAGCTTTCTCAAAGTTCTCGTTTCTTTTCGTAGCCTGTTTGCTACATCTCTTAGAAAGGGAATATTGACCCTGTTTTCAACAAGGGGGGTTTCTCTTCATAATTTCCCGGGGAAACTCCACTTGGGAGAACATGCATGATGAGTGCCGGGTTCTTGCTCATTGTCCTATAGCCCCCAAGTCGACATGTGTTCCCTCCCAAGCAGAATAAAGGACAGAGCCCTGGCTGGGATGTCCCATCCCCCAGTATCAGACCTTGCACTCCATTTGGGCTGTTTTGCTTTTCCTTCCATATATAGTGTGCTGCTGCAGGCTATTTTTAGCCCCTTTTTTGCTAGCTTCGGATCCTTTGTGATACGATAGCTGCTCTGAGACAGACAGATCTCTGCTCTTTGGCAATGCCCACAAATGGAGAGCAGTGGCAAGGGGAGAGGGAGCCCTTTTATTATCACATAGAAAAGGAGAGAAAAATGTGGTACAGGGGAGGGGAATGAAGACCCAGGGACAATGCCCCTTGTGCCTTCCAGGGCTGTGCGCTTTTCACAGGGATTTGTTTTCCAGCCACTGTCCTGCTTCACTTTTGTCTTCTTGAGGGTATGGGGAGGGTTTTCCCTTCTTCTGGTTAGGTGCCTGTGCAAATAAATGTTGTCTTGGCTTTGGGGGCTTTGTTGGTGGAAAAGCAGAATACAAGGTGTTTGGGGGGAGGTGGGGGGATTAAACCCAGGCTAGTGAAACCTGAACTCAAGATCAGACTTTGCAAAGCTCACAGAAAGGTCTGAAAACTCCCCCTTTCCTATGGTCTTGGGTTTTGCATCTCATTGTTTGCACCAATTGACGTCTAGCCACATGGGTACCAAAGGTGCTTTCCAAGACCAGGTGTGCAGATGAGAGGCGTTTAAAAAGGAGCTCGTCTCCTACAACATTTCGTTTTCTCTGGTGTTAAAATACTGGGTTTTCTTGAATTTCTTATCTGGATTTGTGATGGCTGTGAGGCCTGAGCCAAGCTGGAATTTGTAAAACTGATTTGAGATGTGGGATTGAAAAAGGGGGTCTCCCCTCTTATTTGTGTGCTGCCAGGTTAGGATAAAGAAGGAAGGGGGTTGGCTGGATTTCAGGGCAGCTGTTAAAGCTAGTAAAAATCACACTTAATAGTTTAATTTCCTATCAGATCCTCTCTGTGGTATTCTTTCTCCCCTTGCAGTTTGGCACAAGCTGGCTGGAGTTTTTCTATGTAGTGCTTGGAGGTCAGGGCATTGTGAAGGAGGCTAGGGTTTTACAGGTCCAAAAAGAGAGGAAAAGCAAAACAGGGAAAGCAGATTTAACAGAAAGAGGGAAATGTTAGACCCAGTAGGTTTTCATGGGTTTAATCGCTTCAGTTGGGTCATACGGTTACACTGAAATGAAGGTAGAGAAGAGGGAAAAAGAGGTAGAAAGGAGAGCTGCTTTAAAACAAGATGAAATTATTTAATACGTCTATGTGTGAAAGATAAAGTTGATGGCTTTGATAGGGTGTTGGAGGGGCCACAGGAGTGGGCCAAGTGAGGAAGCACAGATGAAATGATCCTGCCTCTGGGGACAGAGCAATATAGCCTTTCCTTGTGATTTCCTTCTGACAAGTCTTGTTATTGGACACCGTGGGGCATGACTGTGCGTTTAATGTCCTTTAAGACTAATACTGACCCATGGTGGGGTGTGAGGACAAAAAGCTACAACCTGAGCCAGACACCACATTGTCTTTAGCACGTACCATGTACACAGGCAACTAGTGCAGCAGCACTTGTGCTACATGAACACAGCTCTACTGGGCAGTGTTGAAACAGGAATATGACTGTCACGGTCTTGCCCATGTTAGTGCCTGTTGCAGGCAGTCTGTTCCATACAGTCCTGTGGAAGCTGATGGCTCTTACACTTGACTTTGCTCATTGATGGGGTCTTGTGTGTGCAGAAATGCTCTCATGTATGCGCATAGCTGTGCATATGGCATCATTGGCTGTCAGATCCCCCAAATCCTAGAGGTCCACTTTCAGGCTTTGGATCTGTTGACCCATGGCCTTGTTTTGCTGCCTTCCTTTTCCACTGTGTTTCAAGGCAGTGCTGATTTGGTTTGAGCTGGACCCAGTGCCCAGAACCTCCATTCTGCTGCCAGTGTACCTGCCTGTGCTGGCTCCCTGTGAACGAGCGTGCTTGCCCACGAGAGCTGGAGTGATTGGAAAAGATGACGAGGGAGGTTTGAAGGAATCCTGCACACCGTAAATCTTTACTCTGCAGGAGAAAGCAAGAGGGAGAGGAGGAGGAGCGCTGTGTCAGACTGAAGCCTAAATGAGTCCAAGCTGGCACGTCAGAGCAATCTTTATTTCCTCCTTTACACTGATATTGGGTGACCTCCAGATGTGTGTTCTTCCCCTCCTGGTGGCCTGTGAAACTGCCTGAGGGAGGAGAGGGAGAGACCCAAGGAAGGACAGTTTGTGCTTATTCTTCCTCCTCGTGGTCATGCTCAGGTAGACGAAGCCCTTCCTGCCCCTTCCCCAACCCGCACTGCAGAGAACAGGCTTTCTGCCCTTCTCTGGAGCCAACAGCGGGGCAACAGCTCTGTCTGTCCTCAGTCCAAATCCTGATGGAGAGAAGGCTGTTCCGTATCCGTTTTGCACCTGCATGGACCTTTCCCTTTCCTGGTCTCAGTGGAAGCTGTTCCCGGCTGCTCAGAAAGCTGCCTGTGGGTTTCTGCAGCCTTCACTGAGCTGTGGCTCCTTTTCACGTGGAGAGTAGGAGCTCTCCAGTCATTGGGAAGGAAGGAAGCTGAGTGGAAAGAAATCTTACAAAATCAACAGGGAAGGGAAGGACTGCAACAGCTATGGGGAATTATCCTATCTTTGTCTTGCCTTCTGCAGTCCTCGCCCCCACTCCTCGCTGCTGAGCTTCTCATGCATATAGCCTTTGCGGCTCTTCCCTCACCTTCACTCATTGCTACCTCTGCTGCTTTTCTTCTCTGCTCTGCACGTCTCCATTCTGCCCTCCTCCTGCTCCACCCCATACATTGTCTTGCCCTGTTTCCCTTATCTGTTTTACACCGTGCTGTCCCCAACACACACAGTGTATCTCAAGTGTTCCTGCCCCCCCTTACACATGCAGACATGCTGCCTCCGTGCCCCTCCTGCCATTTACAGACACACACAAGGACAGACCTGTACAAACCTCGGCATATTGGCGTTGGTCTCACTTCCAGTAAAATTACTTTTTCTTCATATTAGGCCAAGGCAAGAGTGCAGAGACATTTATGAAACTTTGTTTAATGTACTGAAAAGCCATCGGCTAGAACATTTAGGAAATTGATTTTCCTGGCATTGATGAACTCTTTTTATTTTACCCCAGTATTAATTACTTTTTTTTTTTAAACAAATTAATTTAAGAGTCGTAAAACCTAACAAGTGAGCCAAACGTCAGTAGATCATGTTCCCATCTCCCCTTACTCCCCCTCCCCGCTACTAGTGCTGGTATGGGAGGAGAAGAAATATCAACGCCTCGCGTGACTCTCTCACTTTGATTCTCTGTAGGGGAAGCTTCATCGCTGCGAGATTATGCCGCCACCACCATGAATGAGTTCCTGGGCATGTTTGGCTACGATGATCAGAACATGCGGGATGAGCTGGCCCGCAAGATCAGCTTTGACAAGCTGAACGCTGCTACCTCAGAGGCCACTGCGGCTGCTGCCTCTCTCCCTGGCGAGGATGCCATGAGCAAACGAGCCCGCTTCTCCAAGTATGAGGAGTACATCCGCAAACTGAAAGCTGGAGAGCAGCTCTCTTGGCCCATGCACTTGGCCAAATCTGAGGAGCTGGGCTCCAAGCTTGGCAAAGAAACTTCCTCAGTGCTGGCACAGCCCATTCGGGTGCCAGGTCCAGATGCCTCCATGCTGACGGAGACCAAAGCCACCATCCTGCCGCTGCCCTCTCCCAGCAGTTCCCAGATGCAGGGCCTGATGTCACGGGCCTCCAAATACGACTTCTTCATTCAGAAGCTGAAGACGGGTGAGAGCATCAGGCCACAAAATGGCAACACTTACAAGAAGGCCTCCAAGTATGACCTAGAAAACGTCAAGTACTTGCACCTTTTCAAGCCTGGAGAAGGAAGCCCAGACATGGGAGGAGCCATCGCCTTCAAGACAGGCAAGGTAGGCCGGCCTTCCAAATATGATGTGAGGAACATTCAGAAGCTTACTCCAGTAAAAGCTCCAACACCCAGCCTGGCCCCTGCTCCCCTCGCCAGTACCCCCAGCAGCGCTCCTGTGGCTGGGCCAGAGCAGTCCGTCTCATTGCCATTCAACACTCCTGAGTACCTGAAGTCAACTTTCTCCAAGACAGACTCCATCACAACTGGAACAGTCTCTACAGTAAAGTAAGTGTCCTTTCACTTATCTTTGTATTAGTGTATTAGGGATCATACCTGAAGTATCTGTGGATCAGTGAGCAATTCCAGTTAGTATGATTATATACTGCACTGTTCATGTGATGTGGGTTTTTTTTTTTTCTCTCTGTTGGAGTGTCTGCTCCTCTGTTGCACCTTAAATCTCTTATCTTATTTGCACTGAGGACGTGGCCTGCCATCAGCAGTCACAACCATGACTCTAGAGCCCACTAGTTCCTGGGTTTGTATGTTAAAATGAAAGATGAGGGAACGTGGTGCTGTTAGCACTCTAAGGTCAAGGTTGTAGCTACTTTACTTTCTCCTTCTTCTGGTTCCCCTGGCATCCAGCCGTGTCTGTAGGTGAACCTGATTCTTGCTTCCATTTAACTCAATGGCAAAACTCTGCTGACTTTACCGTTAGCAAGACAAGGCTTTTTGTTTGTCCCAGAACTCAGAAGACATTTTGGTGCCTAATTCCCGTCAATTTTCATAGGACTTATGCATGGGGCCAGGCCTGTGTCTTCTCAATTTGTGTGTTCCTTACACAAATAGAGGTGATTCAATTACCCCTTACACTGGGCAAACTCATTAGCCCAATTACCACTAATAACCTCCTACACATACGTTGCTGGCAATCTCTGCAGTGATACCATTGACTGAAGGGAGATACCTGAAGGCCTTGCCAAGCCTTGGATTGCTTTTTAATGTGGCTTCCAGAGGTGGTAGCTGTCGAAAAGCTACCTGTGTATGTGAGGCTGCAAACAGAGAGTGAGGGACTTCTCTGCTTTCTTGTCATGGTTTGGATTTACTCATTTCTCACTGTGAACTTGGTGCTGTTGTGAGCTGTGAATCCCATGGGGTCATTTGTGGTAAGTCTGGGACCTCTGGCCTGCACTTCCATGGCAAATGCCATCACGTGCATCCTACTGCTTTGCCCTCTGCTAAGGAGGAAGGCGGGTCTATGTTTAATATGTGGACCTTGGAGGCCTTGGGCTGAATCCTCACTCAAGTGGTCTTTGCAGTCTCAAGCAGGTCTCATCCCCCACTTTCCATGTTTCTGCATCTGGAAGACAGAGCTAATGGTACCATCTTTGTGTGAAACAGTCACCTCCCAGCTGCTTAAAGAGAGATTGGGAGCTCTATGGTTAAGGTGTATGGGACAGGGCAGAGGATTATTAACATTTGCATCTGGCCTCTGCTCAGGATGAACCCTGTGTGTGCTCCAGATGGCAGACAGGGACTCCTATTAAAAAACACTGTGGTGTAAATATTCCTGTAGGCACAGTGCCTTGTTGTGATGGGTGACTTGGCCAGGGACTCTGTGCCTGAAGAGTCCTCAGAACGCTTGGCTGCCTGGAGTTCAGTGTCCATCCTAGAGCTGTGCTTGGGGGCTGTGAGACTCTTCTTCTCTGCTTTGGTGTTGCACTGGGATCCCAGTTTGATTTCCTTTCCCTTGCTCATTTCCTGCCACTTGCAGCTGTGGGTTTGCAGCACCCTGGTGATCCCTCCTCTGGCCACAGAACTTCCTCGACTGGGGCATCATGATGGGCTTGCAACAGGAATGGAGGTGACCAGGGACTTAGCTGGCAGTTCTCAGTGTCCTCATCACACACTGGGGTACAGAAGAGGCTCTGGTCCCTTCTCCTTCAGAGTGCTTACTAGATAACACACTTTTGTGACAAAAGACAGCAGCCCACTAATTGTGCTGGTGGAGGAAGTGCTAACCGTGGTATTGGGGACCTGGCTTTCCCTTCACAGTTCCCACTGGGACCAAATAACCTGCCAGGAATCACCCCTTACTCTCACACATATATGCTAGTCATGCGTTTAAACTCTCTACCATCTAATGCTATAACCTGCCCTGAACTGATCTGCCTACTTCAAGTGAACTCTGTGCAGAAGTGTCCTTGTTTAAATCAGGGTTCTGAGCTGTCTGGAGATTGGGTGGGGGAAAACTGAGAAGGAAGACTGCATACAGCCTGTCTGGCATTGCTTTGCTATGCCACTGTCTTGTAGGTAGCCTGGAGTCTGGCCCTGTATCTCTTTTTCCTCTTGCTGACCTCATAGAGGATGTAATTTTTGTCTGCTTCCTAATGAAGTTAAGTAACCCAGGCTTACATGACAGTTGGTCCAGTTGGGTTGGTTTTCTCATTGATTAAAAAACATAAACACCTTTGCTGCTGTATCTGTCTATTGGAGTTGGGACATACGTGTAAAAAAGGGGGCAAGTAAAGCCCCATCTAGGGGGCTGTAGCCACGTTGCCAGGACTGGGTAGCAGTAGGAAATGTGTAGTAGCTCATGGCATGGCTGAAGCAGAGTCTTTTCTCCCACACTTGAGGCTTTATGTGCACGTAAGGGCAGCGTTGCAAGGTGCTCCAGGGACATGTTTGTTTTCATGTGGCCATCACTTGTTTGTATATGGGTATTTAGTTTTTTCTGTGGAAAAAAACAGGTTTTCATGGTTGCTCTTAGTGTCTCCCAACAAACTGAACTAAGTCCTGCAAAGAGAGAACACTCAGGAGTGGTGGTGGGCAGACTGTGTGGTTCCCTAGGAAAAGAAGGCACAGGATTTGGAGGGTATGGGGGGGGGGAGGTGAAACCCATGGGTGTCTTTCTGGGCCCTCTGTCCCGGTGTGTCAGTGGTGTGTGACAGAAACAAGGAGCTTAGACTGTGCCCTGTTCCTGCCTCCTAACCGGCTCTGTCCTGTGTGTTTCTCATTAGGAACGGATTACCCACTGACAAACCAGCTGTCAGCGAAGACGTAAATATTTACCAGAAGTATATTGCCAGGTAGGCAAAACTCTCACTTTCTTGGGGAGACGGCTGGAAGTAAGAGGGTGGAGTGGTGGTCTCGTCCATCTGGATCAAGTATTTAAACCAGTCATTGGCACTTCCATTTCCCTCTGGCATCTGTATTTGCTCTGTTCCCCGGCTTGGGAGAGCAGTAGCTGTGAGAGGTGTACAAGCATGCCAAGAGCGTGCTCGGCTCCCCAGAGCTGTTAGACTTTGTGACAAATAGTGGAAAAATGTTTCACTGCAGAAGCCCAGGATTTAAATGGGAGCACTGTCTCTTGACTGTCATTCTTTCTGTCCATTGCTGTGCTGTCTTCAGCCTTTTTCCCCTCTCATGTCCAGTGCCTGCGGGATGCAAGCAGAGAACATCTCACCTCTGGGAATCTAGGCTGAAGGAATTCACTAGTGACTCAACTTAGGCAGCTCTCGGCATCTGTGTGGGATGTTTATCCTAGAAAATTTTGCAGCTCGTTTATATGAGAAACCTTCACTGAATAAGGTGCAGACTAGGGCACCTTATCACAGCTCTGGGCAAACTTAGGTCGGGAATGAGCGATGCTGAGAGGGAGCCCAAGGTGGTTGTGGTCAGAGTGAGTAATGCCATGAGAGCCAGAGGGACAGAGGAGATTATAGCATAAAACCTGCCTAGTTTATAGTTCGCAATGTAAAGAGTCCATCAGCCTTTACCCCTGGCCTGTTGGATCCTCCATCTGTACAGTGAGCACACTCACTGCAAACACCCTTTGTACACAGAAGCCGCTGCTGGGAAGATGCGAGGGAAGATCTTGGCACATCAGCAGGGGAAAAGGGTGGGAGCAGTGCTCTCCCTAGCTGGGGAGTGGAATGAGAGGTGATTTCCCATCCATTCCTTTTGCCCAAATCCCTGATGTAGGAGTGGGGGCAGAAGACCACGTGGAAAGAGGACGGTTGCAGCTCCTCAAGCAGCAATGCCTGTAGTGCATGTGGCAACTCACTGCCTCCTGGGAGAGCAGAGGATTGAAAGCAGCGGGGTTTAAGCCCAGTTTTGTGTGGGGCAGCAGGAACAGCACCCTTTTTATTGCTGAGGCTGCAGGAATCACTGGTGTTGCAGTGAGAGAGGAGAAGCCACCCTTTGTGTCCCCAGTTCCCCTCTCAAGCAGAGACCGGTATAAACACTTCACCCACATCCACTGTGCAAGCCCCTTCCCCTGGGTCAGGCAGGTAACTGAGGGAGGCTTGTGAGATCACTAAGGGACACCACATCCTGCTCAAAAAGCTCCGCAAGCCGCCCGTTGGCAGCACAGCCACTTCCCTTCAATTTACACACAATTTTAAAAACAGTTTAAAGCCTTAAAATCAAGGGGTGGGGGGAGAGAGGCACAACACTCTATGTCTGTACTGCGTAATTAGCTTAATGAGTTTGCCAAAGCCACTGCCAAAAGCTGCCCAGGGATAATCTATTATCTCACACAACAAAACAAAACCTCTTACTTAGCTAGTTTGGGTTGGGTTGTTTCCCCCACCCCCCTGTATATTTATAATTAAAAAAAAAAAGACCACAGAAAAAAATTATTATTATTATTATTAGTGCCTCAGCAGATGGTGCTTCTGGCAGCACTTGCTTAAATATTTATTTCTGTGTGGGTTTCCTCCCCCCTTGTAATTGGGGTGGGTTTTTTTCTTCCTTCTTTCATATCATCGTTACAGGGTAATGAGTCTGTAAACACTCTCTAAGCTTGCTGACTGCTTTATTTATTATTTTTATTATTATTTATTTATCTTGGTTTTTCTTTCTAACTCTTGCCAGATCAAGACTCGTTCTTTCTGGCCAAAAAAAAAAAAGTGAACCGATTAAAGTAAGGGAAGGGGGAGGGGGTTGTTCTTGTGAAAATGAATCTATGTGCCTGTGTGGACAATTTAGGGGTTTGGATTTGCATATCAGTGTGACTAAATGGTCTGTGAGTTTCCTTGTTTCAGGTGTGTTTGTGTCTGATCACGTGCATGGAAATTGTGGGTACGCTCATGTAAATTAAGAGGGGTGTTGATGTACCTTAGAGTATGTGCATGTAAATGTGCGCGTGTGTATGCGTGTAAGTAAGTGTGTGGGGTGTAAGCTTTCCTGTTATGAAAAAGCTAAACAGATGCTGTGCTTTAAAAATTAATAGCTTTGAACTGTTTCAAGTGTCAGAAGAAACACAGGATAAATATAACCCTTTAGGAGCCTAACCTTCCAGGCTGAGAGAGCAGAATTTCCCCGTTGTGCTGTGTTTGCTGCTTCCCTCCTTCCCCAAGCACACGGTTTGGTGGAACACTTGCCTCTCCCTTCCTGCGCTGCAGACGCCACACACACCGTCCGCGGCACGTGGAAGGGAGGGCAGGAGTCTGAAGTGCTTGTTTGGCTCTTGCTTTTAAAGCTGAGCCCGTGAGTTTCTCCTGCTAGGAGCAAGTAACTCATCCCAAACGGTCAGATCTCTCGGTGTCTGGCCCTTTTATTGCAGCTGGCATCACTGGTCATTTTGCATCCTCGCTCTTGATAATATTTTGGACTGGTTTGTTTCGAAGGTGTGTATTTGTCAGTGAGGTCTTTATCTTCCCCTGCTCCCTGCCTGGCCTACGCTCCACAGTTCTCCAGCCCTTTGCTCTCGCTTTCCCCTCTCGGGGAGGAAACTTTCCACAGAGCAGTTTCTTTCCTTTAAAGCTGTTCGTGTAAAGTCCCGGACTAGCAGGACCAGTTGGTTCAATTTGCTGCCGAGCCGTGCGTACCTGCCTAATGCCACGGTGACTCAGTGCTGCCTGTGCCCTGTACGAGCCTCACAGTTGCCCAGGCGTTGGGCAGGAATTGCTTCCTCTCCTTTCAGCTCCACACCTTTGTTTGTGCAGCCAGCCTCGCTGTTTGCCTTGTGGTTTGTTTCTTCTCCGCTGCTGAGGTTCGTTCCAGTTTCTCAATCACCTGTTCTGACGTTATCCTGATTTCCTGCAGTATTTCTTCTCCTTCCCCAGGGAAAGGCATGTCTGCTCCTGGCATCTGTCCCTGTCTCCCTTTGTGAATGCTGAGGCAAAGAAGTCATTTAATTTTTTAGCAATGTCTATCTTTTCTGTCAATTAAGTCCCCTTTCCATCTCCTAGAGGCCCTGCTGTCTCCACAGTTGACCTCCCCTTCCTTACTGTGATTCAGAAATGCCTTATTTAGTACAGCTTTTCATCCTGACTTTTTCTATCCTGTAGCTTAGTGTTACCTTACCTTATGACAATCCATAGTCTTCCCTGCTCCTGCCCCATTCCTTGATTGCCCCAGGACACTCTCACTCCTCTAATTTTTCCTTCTTATCCATTGCCCTTCCTTGTTTCTTTCCCATGCCCTTTATCGTATGCACTCCTGCTGTGCTTAGCACTAAGTGACGTGAGGAACCTTTGAGGAACCTTTGAGCAGATGGTACTTTATCTTTGAATGTTTCCCCTCTGAGTCTCCTTCTCTGCGCTGCTTTTCCCTTTCAAGCTCTTCAGCTCTTCCAGGGTCCTATAGAATATACATCAGAGAGTTCATTGCACTGATTAGCCTGTTACTGGATCATCGCCTTTTGCCAATTACTGATGTGTCTGTCTGTCAATATATTCTGCGTACTGTCTGTTTGTATGTAGATAGTCTATGGCCTTTCTAGGGTTTTTTTCCAGCCTGTATTTCAGGAGTCTCCAGATTTACTGTGTGGAATGCTCAGTGGTGGCCTGCAGAAACGGATTAGGTGCATGTTGTTGGCTGCTGCTTCTTGTGTCCTACTTTGAACAGCACTGAAGGCAGGCTGAAAACCCCGTTCTTTTGCATTGTGCTGGTTTTTGTTGTGAGCAAATACTGTATCCACGTGGAAACTAGTAATTAGCAGGGCTGTTGTGCATGGGAGAAGATGCAGGGGTGAGATGGTCAGCCTATAACGCTTCGTTCTGTTCCTGTTGATCCATCTCGCTTATCTTTCCATTGATCTGTCCATCTTATTGAAAGTTCCTATATAATCTTGCCACGATCATCTTCTCTCTGTGTCATTTACCATCTAATCCACTGGTTTGCAATCCTCTCTGTAGGGTGTCACCATACTGTGATTAAAAAAACATCCTGAGGCATAACTTGTACAAACACATAAATGCCTGAGCTTTTCTGAGGTCCTACTAGATGGATGTATACCTAAAATTTAGAATCCATATTTGACCAATGTTTATTTGTCTCCTTCTGGCATGGGAGATTTCTGAAACTCACTGCCATGGTATCTAAACTCATACATGAGAATTTTAGAATTGTATGATATTTAATTCAAGGATCCCTCCTTTCTTACTCTTCTCCAAGTAAGCATCTTAGATAATGGTGATGAATTTCAAAGGGAAGGACAGATGAGGGCTGTACAAGACCTGAGTGATCCTGCTCAAGAAACACCTTTAAATAGTGACCAATAAGAAGAGGAGGGTGGGTGGATCACCATCCTTGAAGGAGATAAAGGAGGTGGGGTTTAATGCCATAAACATGTGGAATGAAAGCAGGAATGGGACTTAAATTTGTACCTTACTTGTAGACACTAGTGTCGGGATGCGGTTTCATTCTCTCTTCTGTCCTTCTCTCATGTTTGCAGGTTCTCCGGCAGTCAGCACTGTGGACATATACACTGTGCATACCAGTATCGAGAACATTACCACTGCCTTGACCCAGAGTGCAACTACCAGGTAAAAAGATAGTAAAAATTATTAGCACAGCTACCTGAATATTAAAGGGGTACAACCTAGGGGAAATGTCCTCCTGTGCCCTCCCCCGCCATGCACACACACACCTCTTCACTTTTCCACTCTGAAAGAGGGCAAGATATATTTTGAACTTACTAAGATCCTATTTTGTTCCCATTTAATCCAATCCAACACCATTTAACCAGACCCAGACCACTGTAATGAACAGAATATAGATCAGCTCAAGTCAGTGGGAACTACTCCAGTGAAACCAAGAGAATAAATTCTGCTGTGTTACAAATTGTGCCTGAAACCAGGGAATGCTGATCTGTTAGTCTGTCTCTTTCCCTCCTGCTGCCTGAGTGACATTGTAGCAGCAGTATCTGCAACAAAACACCCAATAAGACCAGCAGCAGGCTGGATTTGTGGGGAGAGGTGGGGGCAGGAGCATGTGGGATGCTGTCATGACTGGGAGAACTGCCAGGGTAGCGACGTCAAGCCAGCGAGTCCCGTGCTGTGTTTGTTTACCCTCTTCCCAGGTCTGGGAGTTTGACACTGCCATTTCTGTGGTCAGGCTGCGTGTCTGTTTAAGTGGGAATCCCCAAGTTTGCCTCGACTGTGCATCAGTCACCACTTCAGCTCTTCCCCAGGAGACCTTTGGGTCTCAGAGGAATGAGTCTGACCACAGTGCAGGACGTTGATCTGGATCTGCTGAGCTTGACTGTGGGTTTCTATTGATCAAAGGAGAGTTTGTCTGCATGTAGTGGTCCTCCTAGCCCAGCATTTGGTAATCGAGTTGAGTCTGTCCCAACTGTGACATGGATATCTCTGCACCAGAAAGAGAGAAACACAAAGGATGGAAAGACAGAAAAACCTATTAGTATGATTGGCCTCGTGATTATTTCCTAAGGAGTCTGGAAGCTGCTTGCAGAGGAGCTGTCTGGTCTCGCAGGGAATAAGGATTTAGGCTGCTTTTTAAAATGCAAATTATTTTATGGCTGAGATATATTTTAGAATAAGTAACGCTCTGTAATAAGTGGGCACAAATTAACGATGATTGGCAATAGCAATCCTGTATGTACACCCTGGGAAATCATACCTCCAGCCTCCAAGGGATTCCTTTTGAAATCTATATCCATATATTCCCGTGCCAATACCAACGAGATTGATCAGGATTGATATTATAGGAGGAAAGAGTGGAAGCGATAATCGTTTGTTTCCTATGAGGGAGACTAGAAAAGTTGTTAAACATTAGAATACAGGCCTTTTCAATTACTCCTCAAAATAAATAGATATTGATTTCTTTTTTAAAAAAATTAGATTTACTTTCCCACCTTCACTGTTAAATATTGATGTCTGTGGGAAATAGAAATGAAAAGCTTCATTTTAAAGGCACTTAGCCTGCTCTGACAGTGGGGTACCCCTTCATTACTTCAAGCAGGTAGATGAAAAGGATATTCTGGTCATACAGATGTAGTTCTAAGCTCTACTACCATCTTTTTCTGTGTCTGGAAGAAAGTTCTGTGTCCTTGTTTTCCTAATTAAGTTGTCCTACCTTGTAGGGAAGGCAGAAGACTTGCAATGGGAAAATACTATAAAAGAGCAGAGTGTCTTTCCCAGTTTCTAGTCTGACATGAATGTGGCAGCCAGTGTCTCGCAAACCACTACAGTGGGTGCTTTGGAAGCTTGGATTACTGTTGTAGGCTGTTTAGTTCACTGGTTTGCTTTCTAACTATAGCAGTTCTTGAGATAGTAGCAGCTAAAATTATGTCAGAAGAATTGCAATCTTAAAGCTGCAGGGAGCCTATTCTGGACATCACCCCAGTGTCATGTTCACAACTTTTCACCTGTATATACTTTACCAAGAAGATACATGCACACAACTCCTCTTTAATCTGACTCTCTTGGGGTGATTACTGCTGAGCTTTAAACTCCTGGTACCATAAGTTTCTTAACAACAACAAAAACTACCCCTGCCACCACCCACTCCCATCACGTGTCTCACTGTCTGTCTCTGTATCTCTCCAGAGATTCACTAGTAAACAGGATGTGATTCGGCATTACAACATGCACAAGAAACGTGATAATTCCCTGCAGCACGGCTTCATGCGCTTCAGCCCCTTGGATGACTGCAGTGTGTACTATCACGGCTGCCACCTGAACGGGAAAAGCACACACTACCACTGCATGCAGGTAACTGCTGGACCGCGAGCAGAGGGCAGCCCACCAGGAAAAACAAGAGCCGCTGTTTGAGCCACTGGGTCCTTTTTGGGGTGGACTGAAAGGATTCTTGAGTTCTGGCAGCCCAGCACTTCTTGTTAGAGAGCAAGGGGCTGCCCTGTTAAAACAGAATAATCAGGCAGCCCTTGGTGAAAGCTTTTCTGTCCTGAAAACTCAGGTCTTCCTGCCCTATCCCAACAGTTTAAGACCCCAGTTAAAGTCACAAGGCCTTAATCACATGCTTAAATGCTTTGCTGGGATAGACTTCAGCATATGTTTAACTTGGAGTCAGGTAAGCTTTTTGAAGTCAATGAGGCTTAAGCACATACTTAAATGTTAGGCATGCACTCAAGTACTGTCCTGAATAGGGATTGGTTTAAGCATGTGCTTACAACATTTGATAAATTGGGAACTTCATGTGACTTTCTTTTGATGACATTTTTTGTTATGCTTCCATAATATTGATTTTTCAGTTTCTTCAATTGACCAGGATGGGATTTGTTTAATTTTTTTAGAGTACAAGGAATGTTTCACATCTTTAAGTCACTCTGAGTTTGAATAGAGACCCTCATTGACACAACTATATATGGATAATTCCATCCTCTGCCCACTGTCTTCCAGTAAAATAATGCCCATGTAGGCAGTGTCTTACAGGAAAGGTGTCTGAATATAAATTCCCAATTAAAGAAAATACCGCTTAAATGGCAGAATTTGTGCCATCCATCTCATGGGGTTTTTTTCTTTATGTCCATAATTGGTGTGGATAAAATTCAGTTAGTTGTTTATATAAACTGACATTTTTTTAGGCTTTAGCACCAAGAGCTGCATTGCAAATTATTCCTAAGGAGGTTTTTGTTTAATTCTTTTTTTTAATGCCATGCAGGGTCTGTCTTTTTTCAAGGTGTCAGTGTGGAGAGAGAGAGGCTCTTTTATATTGGAAATAGCTGGAGATCCTTTTTTTTTTTTCTGGGTATTTGTCATGGGTTTTGTTATTGCCTGTTTGAATCAACCTGGGCTGAATTAAGAGGTGGTGTTTTCGTTCTCTTCACTTCTGAGATGGTGCAGGCATTGGCACACGTTGTGCTAGAGAAGAGAAGGAAAAAAAAATCCTCCCTCAGCAGGGCTGAGGACGTTTTCAGATTCCAGTGTTTTTTTACTCAATATGGCAAAGTTGCCCGCTTTACCCAGAGGAAGGCAGGTTTTCAGCATTCCGTCCTCGTCACACCATTCCCATTTGCTGCACGAGTTTAAAATTATTGAAGCGGTAGTCTTGAACAGTGATGGGGAAAAAGAGCCACCAGTTTGCTAAGATCAGCTGAGCATAGGGGTTTATGCTTTGCTAGAATTAAACCCTGATGTTACAAGCTCAAAGGATTGGCCTCATGTTGCACCACGCTGCCTTACGTCCCAGAAAGACTAAAGAGGTAAATAACTCATTCCCACTCAATTCTGTATTCCCCAGCTAGATGAAAGTCCTGCTTTGTTCTATGTCGCTCCAAGATAACAAAAAGTAATGGCATCTGTCAGTTTTCTTTTCTCCTTAAGAGCAGGAGCCCTGCTTACTGCCTCCCTAAGTAGGCATGATTTTCTGTAGCTGGTCTTTTATCCCTTTGCATCTTCCCCTTCTTTTTGTACCATTTCACGCCCAGAGAGTTTTTTTGGTGGGGTTTTTTTGGAGGTATTTTTCCCCACGACCGCTCTATCAGTCTTTAGATAAGGGATTAAAGTGATGACTTAATACTCCTAGAAGTGCACAAATGGAACTATTAAATGTATGTGTGCTGCTCGCATGTTTGTTATTGCTGGTAATAATGGTAGGCTGTTAAAATGCTGTGCTGATGACTGACTCCCTGTTTTGGCTTGGTGTAGGTGGGTTGTAACAAGGTCTATACAAGCACCTCTGACGTGATGACCCATGAGAACTTTCACAAGAAGAACACGCAGCTCATCAATGATGGTTTTCAGCGGTTCCGCGCCACGGAGGACTGCGGCACTGTGGAATGCCAGTTCTATGGGCAGAAAACCACCCACTTTCACTGCAGGTGAGACAGTAGGGAAGGGGAGGGATCCTGCCCCAGAGTTGTGTGGTCTGTTTGCCTCCTACTGCCAAATCATAAATTGAGGAGTACACACAGGGACTTGGTTTTCCCTGCTGTGAACTTCTCAGTACTGCTCTTGAGATAGAACTCATGCTCCAGGGCAGATGTGATTTCCAGAATCTTGACATAGGCCACTCTGAAGGCAAGAGTGGCCTCTCTGTGATCTGAGGAAACTGTACTCACTAGAAAATACATCCTAGAGTCATTTGGGAAAGAGATCACAGTGCTCTTCCGAGTCTGATTGAAGCAGGCCTTTAATATATTGCTAATGGCACTTCCATGCTAGAGTTCTTCCCAGCCAGCAGTCAGCCTGCTCATCCCTTTCATGGCCAGACTCTGCCTTCTGTACACAAATGCTCTTCTGTTGATTTCTGACGTTCTCAGGAAGAGTAGGAAAGCACAGTTTGTACCTTAGTCCCCTTGAGCTTCTGTTTTGGTTGGAACTTTCCGTGGTGGGTGCCTGCATCCCCATGTTATTGTGCTCCTAGCCCACATAGCCCACCACCCTCTCCTCCTTGATGCCCTTGCAGGCGACCTGGGTGTACATTCACCTTCAAGAACAAGTGTGACATTGAGAAGCACAAGAGCTACCACATCAAAGATGATGCCTACGCCAAGGACGGCTTCAAGAAGTTCTACAAGTATGAGGAATGCAAGTATGAGGGCTGTGTCTACAGCAAGGCCACCAACCACTTCCACTGCATAAGGGCAGGCTGTGGCTTCACCTTCACCTCCACCAGCCAGATGACCTCCCATAAACGCAAACACGAGCGCCGGCACATCCGGAGCTCAGGAGTGCTGGGCCTGCCCACCTCTCTCTTGGGGTCCAAGGATAACGAGCAAGAGGAGTCCAGTAATGATGACCTTATTGACTTCTCCGCTATGAGCTCGAAGAACTCCAGCCTGAGTGCCTCCCCCACCAGTCAACAGTCTTCCGTTTCTCTCATAGTCCCAGCTACACCCACCTCTGCTGCTGAGCTGGCTTCCTCGCAGGCCACCAAGTCTGCCAACAGCATGACACCAGCCACCAAGATCTCCGGCCTGCTCTCCCAGGCTCTGCCCAGCAATATACCCCTGGCCCTGGCACTCTCCAACTCAGCACTTCCTGGAACACCTGGATCCTTCTTCCCCATCATCCCCAGCCGGGTCTCTGCACCGCTTTCTGCCAGCTCAGCTAATCTGATGACCGCTGGTTCTTCTGGCACCAATCCGACCTCATCTGCTCCTACAGATTCCTCATCCCAGGCCATTTCAGGATCTGGTGAGCCCGCAGCTACTTCTTCTCCAGCTCCAGCAGCATCTATAATGGAAAGGATCTCTGCTAGCAAGGGATTAATCTCTCCTATGATGGCCAGGCTGGCAGCAGCTGCACTCAAGCCCTCTGTGGCCCTTGAAGCAGGTGAGCTACCCTCATGAGTTGTGCTAGTGGTGGAAGAGCAGGGCCTGCTGACTGGAGAGGAGTCAGTGGGGCCTCCCTGCATGGGACTGGAGGTGGGGAGGAGGTAGTAAAGGAACATAAATGGGAGAATAAATTTTGTTGCGTCCAGTTAACCCTTGAAGAGGGCAATCTTGGCAAGGTTTCCACGGAGACTGGCTATGCCCACATGGCCAGAACAGAGGCAGGAAACGCAGCTTTGCCCACAAATGGAGTAGGCTCCCACCAGATCTGAAGGAAGAGTGTTTCATGTGTTTTATCTAGTTTGCTGTAGGCTGAAAAGAGAGAGGCACTGTGTTAAAAATGGAAATGAAGAAAAAGCTTGGCCAATACTTGCAGTCTATACAGCAGCCTAAGCTCTCTTCTGCAGATGGTATCGAGTTTTGGCTGGGCCTAGTGGTGTTGATCCTGTAGCTCATTGCCAGTTGTTTTTCTGCTCGGGGGGCTGGTTTGTGCTCCAGCTCTGTTGTCGCCGCTGTGGTTTGGTGATAGTGTCGGTACAGTCCACAGACTGGCCCGTCCTCCTGCTCCTCCAGGCACAGGACAGGAGCGCTGTCGGTGTCCCCTTCTCCCTGCGAGCAAGCAGGGAGTAGGACAAAGTGATCTGATTAAAGAGGGAGGGGAACTTTCACATAGTTTTAAAATTATTATTTGAAAAATTGTTTCCTAAAGCAGAGAAAGGTCATTGAGGGAACTATTTTCCTTTATTTTTTAATAAAATGCCACTTGCTGTCTGAGAAGCAGCTCGCCGTCAGCTGTACTGCCGGAGGGTAAATTAATATTTCAGTCACTTGGGGATTGTGGAAAAAAGCTCTGCAGACATGTTCCTGTCAGCAACTTTTTTTCCCTCCTTTTTTCTTTGCTGTTCTGCCTATTTTTTTTCTTTAATTTGTTCTCCTGTTTTCCCCACTTCCCTCTTTTTTCCCTTTCCTTTAATTTGAATTTTTATTTCATGGGCTCAGCACTAAACCTTCCCCCCCCCCCAAAAAAAAGAAGAATTATCCCTTTTTGTGGGGCCAGCGTGGTGGCGGTGGCAAGAGGTCGCGCGGTTTGAACCAGGCCCGTTGGCTGTCACCTTCGATAGCCCCGGCGGGGCAGATGCTCCTGCTGGGCAGGCGCAGTCCGGGCCATCGCTGTCGCTACGGCAACGCTGGGATTGGGGACGAGGAAGGGGGCTTGACTAGCAGTCGAAAGCTGCCACATTGCCTCAGCATTAACAGAGTCTTTAATAAACGCTTAAGAGGCAGCCCCGCAAATGAGTTATGACAGTTTGTGCAGAGAATCAGGTCTCCCCCACGCTCCTTCCGCCCTTCTCCTTTAAAGGGCCCACAGCCTGGACAACTTTGACATAATTTTGCAATAATTATCACTTGAAAAATTTCCACGCTGGAGTGGACGTCAGAACCCATCATGTCAGCTTGGCAATAAACGCTGACCAACAATCCCAGCACTTCCCTCCCCCCACACTTTTTCTTTGCTTTTTCCATTTATGCACTGGTGATAGCAATTTAACTTATTTATTTGCCATTGTAACCTCATTTTAGACCTACATTTTTCTTTTTTTTTTTTTGTTTTCATTTAATTTCGATGTCTTTCTCAAGCAGGGAATGGACAACCAGCCGCTCCAGGACGGTTCCATCCAGTTCAGGTGAAGCAGGAACCTGCGGAGGCCATGGGATCATCATCTGCCACCAGCCAGGACTCCCTGCAGGAGCACAGCCTGGACCTGAGCGTCAAGGATCACGGGTGAGAGAGAAGCACACTTGGCTCTTCTCAGCAAGAAGTTTCTCTATCTGTAATAAAAGAGAACACAACATATTGATGACAGGCAATTTCAAAGGGGCTGAGCTGGACACCCCCAAACTGGAGGCAGGGAGGCTCTCGCTACTCCCCCTCAAGTGTGTGTTCTCCAGATTTTTTTGGGCTCACAAGCACCTACTGACTCTTTGCCAAGAGCCTCACTTTTTGTGCTCTGCTCTAGAACAAGCCACTGGCAAAGCTCCTTCTTTCACTTAGATATTCCTGACGTTGTCATCAGGAGCTGATCAAAGCTGCTCAGTGCCACACTTCACCACACATCACTGATGTCATAGGGCATGGAATCAGGTCTAAGAGAGGCACCTTCCCGAGAAACTGGACACACAAAACAACTGGGTGTCGGGCTGACTATGGTCTAGGTCTGGCACGTGCTCACCTATAGTTATGGTGATGAACGTTTGCACCTGTGAGATGTGAATGCATGTGTCGCAAAGCGTGCGTCCCACTTGTCCAGCATCTCCACTAAGAATAGGAGTGTTTGGGGATTGTTGCGTGTGGAAAAACTGCAGAGAAACTGATACTGGGGATAAGTGAGCCTGCTCCACTTTGACCTTTTTATACATTCCTTTCTGTACTTCATTTAAACGAGCCTCAGTTTGGGACCCCAGCATTTGTAGTCAACTACAGCTGTCACTGATGTATATGAAATACCGAGGTTGCCGTTCGGCACACTTAGCTGTGGCCATCAGGATTGTTGCGTGGCCTTCTCCTCTGCTGCCGAGGGGACCTGTGTCCCTGCCAGAGGGGTCTTCTGTCAGCATCCCCCCTGGTTTTGTGGCTTATTTTTGAGAAGTTCTAACAGGATGATGGAGTAAAACACGGTGGTTTGTGAGTCAGGTAATCAAAGAGTGTGATGGTGTGGACCATCACTGGAGGAATAGGTCTGGACTTTTTAATAGCTGAAAGAACTAAATTCTGGAAACTTAGGACCTTCTTTCTCTCCATCGTGGCTAGCACAAGGAAGAGTTTGGCCTGCCCAGGGGAGGGTGGGCATCATTCTCTTCCTCTGGATGTAGCAGGTGAGGAGTGAGGCAGCTTGAAGGGAGAAGGATTAATCTTGGTGCTCACAGTCCCTGTGCACATCTTAACTAAACCCTGTTGGTTTGTGTGTTCCAGTAATGAATCAAATGGCCACACAGTCTCAGCAAATTCATCTCTTTTATCCTCGCTTATGAATAAGGTAAGAGCCATCCATCAAACGCCTTTCATTCCCCCCACCAAGAGAAATTAAAGCTGCGATGGCGGGGAGGGGGGGGAAGAGATGCGTTTGTTTTTTAATGTTTTGCCTCTAATAAGATGAGTTTGTACCATTTAAATTTTGAGACCATTTTTCATCGGGTATAATTTCAGAGCCACTGCTTACGAATTAATTTAATGAACTGGCTGAAGAAATATATTGCAGCCTCTGACACCTTTTTTTTTATCCTTTCTAGACAGAGGAGGGCTCCGAAAGATGTTGTGGGGTTTTTTTTTCTCTCCATTTTTATTTCCAGAACCTGGCAACTTCTCTCTCTCTCTCTTTTTACAGTTACTCATTTTGTTTATTTACTTAAAAACATTTCACTGGGGGAGGGGGAGGAGAATAATTTGTTTTTATGAAAGAGAAGAAAAAAAAATTAGAAGTTTTGAGCCAAAATCATCAATTTCTGTCTTTCTGGTGTGAGTAATGGTGTCCAACAGAGCCCCCTTTACCATGTTCTAGAATATTTATTTTGGATAATACACGGTTTCTTTTTCCTTACTTTCTCCTTAAATTATACATCATCTCAAATATATATTTCCCTTTCACATGATAAATTCTACTGTACCAAGATTAATTTTGCTGTTGTATACAACTGCAGCAGAGATCAGGGCAGCCTTTGAGCCATGCTTTAATATTCTGCTGTGTGATAGGTTTTACAGGCATAACTGTTGCCATCCCCTCGGCTCTGGGCGTTACATGCACCAAGGCCATATAACCCTCAAGAGAGGGCAAAGCGACTTTGCCTGATAATCTCTCGCTTCCTTCTCTCTTATTTCATCACTCTTTTTCCTCTGTGGTGTTTAATTTCTGTCTTTATCTTTATACCACTTTTCTCCTCCATTGTCTCTCTGTTAGACTGGGGTTTTAATGTTCCCTTTTAAATTTAATTTCCTATTCGTTCCTACATATTGTCCCTTTAGCGATTTCAAACATGTAGCTTTTTCTCTAGTGAGTAAGTCTATTTAGTAAGTCTGTGTCTGGGGTCCTGAGTCATTCTGAAGGCCCTAGCTCAGAGAAATGCTGTTTCAGTAGATACTTCAGTTGAAAATCTCCAGAAGAATATCAGATTTAAGCATATGCTTAGAAATAAGCATTTGTTTGTGTGCAGCCCTGCATAAGATTCATTGTGTCGTACAAAATAAGTGTAGCACAGGTACAAAATATGGGTTCTTCAGGTTTGTTCCTTTTTTTAAAGAAGGAATGGGATTAACTGGTGGCATAAACCAGCAAAGAACAGAGCCTGTTCCAAGACTAAGGATTGCAGAATCAGGCTCAGCGTGCACAGAACACATTGCGCTTGCTTCTTCCTCTTGCTGCACATAATTTCTGTTCGTGGAGGAATCCTTCATTATTTGTCTAGCAAAAAGAACCCTTTACAGAAATGGAATGCCCAACAAACACCAATGGAAAGAGACGACCTGAATTTCTGACTCCAGCCATAAAGAGCTGCAGTCTCCACATAGCAGCAGGGGCTTTACCTTCAGGGGCATTAAGAGAGCCTCAAATAACCAGGGCTCCTGTAGCGTAGTGCAGTTTATTTGGGGGGGGCTGTCAGGCTTAATTAACTGATATTTATAAAGGGCTTCAAGATCCTCAAGTGGGTGGAGTTTATAATGCAAGTATTGGGCCCAATCCTGCATTTTATTCATGCTGTGAATTTCAGTGTTGTTACTGGAGGTAACTGAGAGCACAACAAAGCAAGAAATGGTCCAGGAAATTGTGTATTTATTCTGAAAGAAAATGTTCTCTCTAAGCACTCTTGAGTAATTTCTTTTTTCTGTCCTGCATATCATACACCTGGACCTCTAGACTGTCTCCATGTAGAATTTGAAGCCTTTCACACAGGCAATTTTTTTAGTCCAAGGATGTGAGGGAAATGTCCATGTAGCAGAGAAAGTGACATTATTTCTTTGTTGAAGTTAGTAAGCATTTTCCAGGAGCTTAAGTGGAGCCAGAATTTTTCCCCTCTTGAATAAGATTTCCTTCCTCCCACCGTACTTTGGGATAGCTGGGTGGAGGATGCAGAAGAGTGAGTGTTATTAAGTTTTGCTGATGCAGTTGAGGAAGCCTCTGCAGACTTCTTGTCTTCTCTCTTAATCTTTGAAGACACAGCTTTGCGTGGGACAGTCCTGAGGGCACTCGGACTGGCAGTGTCCACAGCTGTGTGCTGGGCTTGATGCAGCGTGTGTCTTCTTGTTCCAGATGTCCAAGTCCAGTGCCGGCCTTGGCAACCTGCTGAACGTTAAGACAGAAGGAGACGGCATCCAGGCTGGGGCTGGAGAGCCGACACAGCACTTGGGCAAGGCAGTGAAGGCGCTGGTCCAGGAGAAGCTCTCCGAGCCATGGAAGATGTACCTGCGCAGGTAAGGAGAGCATGGAACTGGGAATAGAGGAAAATTATTTCCTTTGCAAAGTGTCTGGCTCATTAGTTCACACTCGAATGCAGATTCCTCTTGAATTTAAAGGCTTAATTCTGTGATAGACTGATCACCTTTTGGAGTGCATGTAGTCCTCAGTCCTGGCTGGCTGCAGTAGGTGTTAATGTCCTATATCTGTCCGCATAGAATTATTTTGCAAAGGGATCTTGAGAGCCACATACGAGCACAGATCTTCACATAGTACTGTTAGCCTAGACTTCATCTTAGGCTCCTCTTTCTGTCCCCAGTCTGCAAGTCCAGGGGACCCACTGCAGCTTGCTCTTAGCACTGAGAAGACCTGTTGGACCAGGTTTAGTTATTATGCACAGGTCACAAAGGCCTTAAAATGCTTGCTGTGGCATTTCCTCTGATCATAGGAATAGGCCACTGAAACAAAGTAAGGAGTACAAGGGATATGGGAACTGGGATGGTTTCTGCTGTTTTGTTGTAGACAAGGAGGCTTGAAAGGAAAATGGAACAGATACAAAACTCGCCCACACGCACACACATGCACATACATGCCCAGACAGACACACGCTGTGAGCATACACAGATACACCCAGGCAGACACACATGGTTTGTGCGCTGCCAGAGATAGTTGCCTACAAATGCCTGTGGACACTTTGTAAATCAGAGACTTCAATGGAGAAGAGTAGAAAGTCTTCGGTCCATCTGCCTCTGGCCAGGGTAAGATCCTTCCCTGCAGTCTGTTTGCATTTTGTCCAGCCTAGTTTTAATTATGCCAAGCAGTGTGGCTGTTCTCTTGTCTCTGGGAGCATTATTCTACCACCTAATATGTTTCACTGTCAGGATATTTTTCATGGTATGCTGCCTGAATTTCCCTTTTTGTAATTTTGTTCCGCTTCTCCTGGTTATATCCCCTTGAACCACAGCAGACAATTCCTCTCCACAACTGGCGTTCACCCCCTTCAGACAGTCACAGCCTTTTAGCACACCGTTTAACCAAACTTATTTACTTCTTTTAATCTGATTCTGTAAATTAGTCCCTTCAACCTGCTGATCATGTTGTTCTGTCCTTCCTGCTGTTCCCTGAGCAGGTGCAGAATTGGGCTGTGTCACCACCCCAGACACCAGCAGCTTCCTGCCCCCATAGTGCAGCTCTCAGTTGTGGTACCTTGTTTGCATCTATACTGCAGAATGTATACGTATCATGTTTACCATCCCCTGTTACACAGGATTGCTTTTAATGTTGCTCTCATGAGTCCCCTATGTATAAAAATGCCCCCCCACCCCCCAGGTGTATTAGCTGTGAGTTTCCAAATACGACTCTCGTACTCTGAACCTTCTCCCTTGTCTTGCAAGGCCTCTCTCTGTTATTTTTCTCCTCCTCACTGGTGTTGCCAGCTCCTCCCAGTTTAGTATCTTCTGTGAATTTCATTAACGTGCTGTTTACTCCCTCTCCTAGATTACTAATGAAGATGTTAAATAAGCTCAGACCTAACCAAAGTCATCCTTGCAGCACTCACAAGATACCTCCTCCCAGCTCAATATGTTGCTGTTTGTCATTAGCCTTTGTTTACGGTCCTTCAGCCAGTTTTCAATCCATGAGGTAGCATTCACATCCAGGCCAATTTGAATTAATTCTAAGCATATGTGAGACTGCATCAAAATGCTTTACTAAAATCCAAATATATTGCGTCCCTTCATCCACTAATTTTGTAATTCTATCAAAAAAAGCAATTAAATTTGTCTGGCAAGATTTATTCTTTATAATCCTGATGCTGTTTATTGCTCATGGTTCCTTTATCCTCTAGATGTTTAATGATTTTCTCCTCCCTCTTAATATTTGTTCCATTACTTTACTAGAAGGAGAAGTTAAGACTAGAGGTATGATAATTGCCAAAGATCACTTGTCTTTTTTTTTCCCTAAAAGAATCAGTACCTATGTTTTTAATTTTTTTTTTTTTCAATTTCCTAGAACCTCCCTCTTCTCTATGGCTTAAACCCCAGCAAATAGTAATGCAATCAGTTTGTGAGTTAATTTCCGTTGTGCTTCAGGACATACATCATCCAGACTGGCTGATTTGTGCATATTTATATTTTCCAACCAGTTCCTTTATTTGCTCTCTAGAAGGTCTTCATTTTATCCCTAATTGTCCTTTTTGTCTTTAGCTTTCCTATCCAAGGCAAATTTTATAAGGCAGCCATTTTTTAAACATCACATCCCGTTTTTATCAGAGCTTCTTTCTAAGTGCAATACCCTTTGTCCCTGGTAGCTTGCACTAAATTGGTTTCTTACCTCTTACCACACCTTCACTTTCCTTCATCTTCTCCCTGCAAGCCTTCACTGGCTGCATGTTCTATACCCACTGACCTTCTTCTCCAGTACGAGATTTTTTGCTTTTTTCTTCACCCTCCAATAGTGAGGAGGTCCCTCCTGGGACCACACGGCCTGCTGTTTGTTTCTTGCTTTCCTGCTCATCAGAGCAATTGTAGTTTGTTGTATCTTAATTATGCAAGATTCCCCTGTTAAGTTTCAGATCCTTCCTGCCAGTGATTTTTCCTCGATTCCCTGTGATTCTGGAGTTTCCTGAAATCACATGTGCTACTCTTACTAAGTCTGGAGAATCTCAGCAGTGGCTCAGCAGTGAAACCACGCTTAGATTTTTTGCTGTCTTGACCATTTCCTCCGAGATGACAGGAGGCATATCTTAAATGATGGTTTTTGCATTGCAGCGTTGTTCCTTCTGTACTTCAGGGATTGTGCTTTTCACTAGTTATGCATACAAGGCTGTAATTGCTATCTAGGCAACACTTTGTCTCTCCCACCTGTGTAGTACCCTGTTGTTTCAAGGCAAGCGGTGGGCAGATTCTGGATCTGCATTCCCTTGAACCACAGTTGGTTTTTCCCTTTTGCTGTTCCCAGTAAATTCAAACAGAAAAAATAAACAAACCAACCTGTAATATTTCAGCAGTGTCCTCTTGGTCTGGATTTCCCTTAATTTACTAACCTTTCGTCATTCCTCAGAGCTTTGGCTTTTGTACATACGCACTCAAGAACACTAACGATTTTAATCTTTTGTTTCAGAGTAGTTCTGTATTTTGCTCTCACTAAAAGTGGATGGGAGTTTCTCAGTCAAGTTCCATTGGAGGGAAATGAGGTTTTTGTTCTGCATGTTCAGATCTATATAACAGGCAATAACTAACAATGCCAGCAGTGCTGTTTGTGCAACGGGGACAGTGACATTAGAAAACAGAATGGTAGTAGGTTTGAAAAGGAAGGAAAATAGGTCTGTTCCAACACCACTTGTCTTTTGGGGCCTCCCCTAAGATGCCTGCTTGTCTGCTTTGGCCAGGTTTGGTACCAAGGATTTCTGCGATGCACAGTGCGACTTCCTCCACAAGGTGCATTTCCATTGTGTGGTGGAGGAATGCGGTGCCCTCTTCAGCACCCTGGATGGAGCCATCAAACACGCCAAGTAAGTACCAGCTGCAACACACACACTGCAGGACGAGAGACGCGTTACTGAGTAACCCTGTTCCAGAGCAGGAACGTGGGCCCTTCTGAGGGCAGCAGTTTGGGCACCCACATGCCTCCTGTGCAAATGGGCTCAGCCAGAATTTGTGCAGAACGCTGTCCTCTTTAATAATTATCACAACAAACGTGTTCAACTTGTGAACAAGAAGTGTTTCTCACAGTGTTGGCAAGGCTAAGAATTGGACATTTGTGTGTTGCCATAGTCCAGCTGACAGATAACGTGTTCAAGGAGGCACATATTTCTCACAGCACACAAATACATCATACAAAGAAATAAGAAAATACAGGAGAGGATCCTATAAACCCAGCTGTTGTCACTGGATATGGACTTTTTATGGACTAGACAGCTCCCCATCACTGCAGTCATGACAAATCTCTTTTAACAAGTCTTCCCTAGCACTTAGATTATATCGTTTTGTTTAAGAGGTTCCCATCATGTGGATAAGGATCTCGAAGTGAAGCAGTCAAACTGTCCAGCCCAGCAGCAACCTCCTCCTTCCCTTGCCATTTCTCATCATTCTGGAAAGCAGCAGACAGCCCAGCGTTTGGTAGCCAGAACTGTATGACAGAGGTTGTAAAGCATCCTCAGAACTCTAGATGACTCCTGGTTGGAGATATATACTCCTACCGTTATAGTGAGGGGACTAGCAAAGGAAGGGTGAGATACTGGAAATTTTCCCTGTTGCAGATTTCTATAGAGCATAATCTGCGGTTCAAAACCGCGCCAAGTTCCTTTTGAAGGCAGTGGGAGGTTTGCCCGAGTAAAGAATGAATATGGCCTTCAGCAGCTGACCACAGGACTGGACATGAAGGGGTTTAAAGAGAAGGAGGCGTTGCAAATTTTAAGATGGAAAGATCTGTTAGGACAGTTGGTCTCTTGCATTGGATAGTTCCTTGTGGTTCACTGCTACAAACTACTGGCTTCTCACAACAGCCATGGGAAGCCTCACGGGCATATCGATCTTACTGACTGCAGTGATTCTTGCATCTCTCTGATGTCAACATGTTATTGCACCTTTCTGTCTCCACCCCTCTTAATTAATTCCCTTCTCTTTACAGACAGGAGGCCCCTAAATCTTTCCACAACGTTTGCAGAGCCCCTTTTAGGATTTAACCTCAGCTAATTTGTTTGCAGACTCCTGCCAGATTCTTGTTGATGTTTAATCAAGTTATGTGCAACGGTCAAGAATTTATGTCCTAATTACAGTGTCTTTTTGCAGTTTTCACTTCCGAACTGAGGGTGGAACTGTGAAAAGTAACTCTGAGTCTCCCTTCTCAACTGCTACTGAGAATAAGGCTTCGCTGGCCCCTTCATCGCCATCTGCTACTTCTGTCACCATGGCAAGCGCTCCTGCTCTCGACGTGCCCACTCCGAGTCCAGCTGCCGTGCCCTCTGCCCCCACACTGCTCGCTTGGAAGCAGTTGGCTTCAACCATACCCCAGATGCCTCAGATCCCAGCATCAGTGCCTAACCTGGCAACTTCACCCTTGGCAACGACCTCCCTGGAGAACGCCAAGCCTCAGGTCAAACCCGGATTTCTCCAGTTCCAGGAGAAGTAAGTCGTAGATGCTGCTTGTCTCCTTACGTCCTCTCCAGCCTTGCAATCCCCTCCTTAATGCTTTTCAGAGCTGTAGTACTACATCTCTATTCACCCACTGAGAGACCTTCTGTCTAGAAAGTACTCTGGGCTTTATCTCACAGAAAATTTACTTCTATAAAGTCTAGAAAATACCTTCAGTTATCCTAGGAAACAAACAGGATTTTCAGGTATATCTGGGAGCACTTTTAGGTATGAGTTTAGAGGAGAAATAAACTTGCTGACATATCACTGAATCCTTTTTTTATACCTCGTGAGAAGTGTATAGAAATACATGTGTCTTTGCAGTATTTTTGATGCTGAAGGCTACAGAGGTAGGATCGCATCTCTAAAGTCTTCAGCGTGACACCCCACCAGGCCACGTCCTGATCTTGCTGCAAGTCTGAGACTTATCATTGGGCAAAAAACAGGGGGCACCTGGGTGCTGTCATCCAAAGGGGAGGTGTTACTGCAGTAGACTACACAGAACTAACTAAGAGTAGATGTTTATAGATTGCTGAAAAGGAAGCTTGCTGGATTTCTCCTGAATTTCTCCCCAGTAAGCTCTGTGGCCTTTTCCTAGGAATGCCATCTGTAACTCAGTACAATAGAGCTTCATTTATTTTTTTTTCAGTGAAGAAGACTGGGGGTCAGATAGTGGAGAGAGGGCACAAGTGCTTGGACTCTTCTAGATTGCGAGAGAGCTTTAAATAGAAGTGTGGCCCACAAAGACTACAGAACCCACCATGCATTGCTGTATTTTCAGCATCTTAATCAAGAAAGTGAACTAGCTTGGTGGAATTGCAGTAGTGGTGCCAGCATCAGTGTTACTAAAGAGGAAGGTGGCTATGGGAAATCTGTAGGCCATGTTTGGAACAGAGGCTTCAGCTGGGCTCCCCTTGAAGTAAATTTTGGCAAAGAAACAAATGTGTGAAATGAGTGAAGGTGATGATTGGGTTTTGGATGTGTTCCAGTGATCCCTGCCTGGCAACGGACTGCAAGTATGCCAACAAATTCCACTTCCACTGTCTCTTTGGGAACTGCAAGTATGTGTGCAAAACCTCTGGCAAAGCAGAATCCCACTGCCTGGACCACATCAACCCCAACAATAATTTGGTGAATGTGCGAGACCAGTTCGCTTACTATTCGCTGCAGTGTCTCTGTCCGAACCAGGTAAGAGCAATTCCAGAGCCGTGTTCTAGCCTGAGTGTGTGGGGGAGAAGAAGAATGGGAAAGAGCAAGCAATATGAAGTGAGGCTGTTTCATTCCTGATTTAACTACAGAACCATGGAAGGGTCTTAATTAGTGGTCTAGCAAAATGGTTGATTTCCATCAAATTGCAAATCGCACTGTTTTTTTGTTTCTTTGATACAGGAGAAGTGGACAAGGCAGCTAGAATGATCAAAGAGATGATGAATACCAGGGAAAGCCAGGAATTAGGTTGGGATATTTCAACATAGAGTAGCGCAATACAGAATACACAACAGCAACACAAACTACACGTCAGGGAACAAGGTTGTGTTGCAGCTTGTGAAAAATAAATGTGATCTAGAGTATCAGTTCAGGCCCCTCTTGTGTCTTAGAGGGGCAGCATTAGTAGCAGGCAGAGAAGAGTGCGTTAGTTTTAGATACACTTAAAACAACCTGTCTCTTTTCTCCTCTGTAGCACTGTGAATTCAGGATGCGAGGGCATTACCACTGTCTTCGTCCTGGCTGCTACTTTGTGACTAACATCACCACCAAGCTGCCCTGGCATGTGAAAAAACACGAGAAGGCAGAGAGAAGGGCGGCGAACGGCTTCAAGTATTTCACCAAGCGAGAGGAGTGTGGCAGACTAGGTGAGTTTTGTTCTCATCACCTTATATGGTCTGTCCCATGTCCTGATAAGAATGCCATGAATTAGAGCCTGCGAGTTAAGCTTAAGATGTATTTGGGCATTAGATCACTAAATAATATAACGAAACAGCAGTTCCTGATCTGCCCAAGTTGCAGCATGTTTTCCCAAACAGACCCAAGTTAAATGGATATAAACTGTAATATAGAGGATTATATATCTATATCTGTCTGGAGACACAGCTTCCCCTTTGTTTTTGCTTTTTATCTAATTGTGAAGGCCTTTTTTGTCTATTTGGTTGGTTTTTGTACTTTGTAGTCTTTTGGTCCTAATGCTTGTCTTGGGTGGAGTTTCAGGGTTCAGTAGTTACTGAATCTAAGTGTTCCTAGTGCAAGGTGGTAAAACAAACGTACAACAGAAAACAGAATGCATTCCCAGGGACGTTTCTGGAACAGAGCTGAACCCCAGGACTCTGAACTGGGGGGAATCCCTAAAGACAGCTCCAGCAGAGCTCTGTCCTGAGCTGCCTGGGGTTCACTAAACCCCTCTAGTTGTGCCTTGGCTTAACAGTGTCACAGATGCAGCCTTTGCTATCACTCCTGTTGGAACAAAGGCTGAAACAAAACAGGGTTCACAATAACAGTCCTGTGTGCTGTTCTCTCACATTGCACGGAAACAGCCACAGTCACCACAACCAAACTTTTTAGCTTTCAAGAATTTATACCAAATGGCAGCTTGTTTGTGGTAACCAGGGTAATGAGTGTAAACACGCCACAGCCAGTACTTACCTAAGGCTCATTTACACATGTCATTAGATGCAGCAGTTGCTGTTATTTACTCAACTTTAGGTGTTTCAGGTGATAGCAGGAGCTAGACAAAGCAGGACAATGATATATGACACCCAGCCTCCATGGATGCCCTGGCAACAGGCGAGCCTTCACCTGCCCGCTGCTGATACGGTTTCAGTCCCGCCAGCACCGTTTGTTCTCCAGCCCATTGCTGGGGAGGGCACAGGAGGTGGGGCTGTGGGGAGCACGGTACCTCAACAAACACACTTGGCACGCACATAAAACACGATCTGGGAGCTAAAGATGGGCTGGGCTATTCAGGAGCTGTTTGGCAGTGAGGTATCGACAGGCTGGGCATGTGTCAGCAGTGTTTATTTTTGGGAGTGATGGGGTACATGCATTCAGCAGTATGTACATAGCCTATAGCTTGGGCTTGCCGTGCAGTAAGCGTACATTGAGCCAGGACGCTGCATTTGCCTATGTAGATACAGACAGCAGGATGGGCTGGTGTAGCTGGATGTGTTAGGGCAGGTGGGTATGGTTATACCAGCATGTAATTGCATGTCTGCTTCTCTGTGTATCGTTGTGCTTTCTACAGTGTGTGTGTGTGTGTGTGTGTGTGTGTGTATACACACACTTATATATAGCAGGTGCAGAAAGCACTGGCTTGCTTTAAGGGTTGTGACTGTTTCTGAACTAACACACTATAGATTTTTTTTATGGGGAGGGAGAGAGATGAAAAATATGTCCATACGTAAATAAAGGTGGATGGGCGGAAGTGATATAGATAGATAGATAGATAGAGATGACAAATAAAACTGAGCTTGTCTACAGGTCTGTACCTCTCTGTGTATTCGGGTATAGTCAAGGGATGATGGAGAAGAGATGGAACCTGATGATCACAGCTGTGTTTTAACTGCAACAAGCCATTATTTATCAGCCATAGAATGTAGCTGTTCAGGATTGTTACTGAAATACACAGCCTCCCAGAATCCATGGCACTATCCACGAGGAGCAAATGTGTCAAGTGCTGTACACCAGAACCCATATAAATTGCTTGTTGTTTAGTAGCCGCCCCTGTTACAGAACAAATTTGGAGTGGCAATAAACACCTCCTGGCTCATTTCTATCTGACCAGAGAGCATACACTGTCCAGAGCCAGAGCTTTTAAGAGACTGCTTTTCTGAGAGCACAAAGAAAAAAAAAACTTTTCATTTTTAATCTAATTATGGGTGTGTATTTTCGATTTTAACTTCTATGATACCATTAAATGCCTTGGTTTTGTTCTCTTTGTAAAGGGAAAGGTGCTAGCTAACACTGGAGAGCATTAGGCACTACTATATGTAATGGTAATATTCCTTCATAACAAAATGAAGAGGGATGGGACTAGTCTGCAGCTCATGCTCACTTCTTAAATCTATGTACACTGTCATCTGTAATATACCATGGTTTTGTGTCTGTAGGTTGTAAATACAACCAGGTGAACAGCCACTTCCACTGCATTCGAGAGGGCTGCCAGTTCTCCTTCCTGCTCAAGCACCAAATGACATCCCATGCCAGAAAGCACATGAGAAGGATGCTGGGGAAGAACTTTGATCGTGTTCCTACTCAGGTGACTCACTGGTTATTTAAGCTGTAGATCCCACGTAGTGTTGGTCCCTTGGGTTTCCCACTACAGAACTGCTGTAGTGCCAAGACACTTGTACCCAAACACACCTTAGGATATGTGCAACTGGGATAGGTTCACCCAGGCTTCACCTGGTTGGACTTTAACAACACAAGGTAAAATGATGAAGAATAGACATCAAAGCATTACTTAGTATAAACAGTTTTTCCTTGTGATTTATGGAGAAAAAAAATTGAGAAGGATATTGCTAAAATACTCATATTTACAACTTATGCTCCCTCCCTGCTCAATATACACCAATTGGCTTGTTAAAATTAAAGTGCTTAGGATGTGGAAGAATTGAATGTGCTGGTTAAAGCAAACATTTCCTGTTGCACATAAAGAATTATTTGCTGCTTCTGTCTAGGATGGGAGAAATACCAGTCTCAATTTCTCTTCCCTTATTGATTTGGAGTTAGTTTGGGGCATTCTTTGGCCTCTCTCAGGAAGCAGCAGAGCGATGCAGTTCCTTCTTTTCTAACACATAACTGAGAGCAACTGGCAGGTTAGGTTTGTGTCTCATGAACAAATTGAAGAGTTTCCGCTGCAGCCCTGAGCTCAGAATTGCAGCCATCCTGCAACCTCCTGCTTGTTCTTATTCCTTACTTGCTATAACGTCCATTGACTTGGTAGATGAAACAAGCCAGCTTTATTTAAGGACCTACGCTAAGGTAGTAATGCCAAGATTAACACCTCCTGGTTTTGAATGCATCAGAATCCACACACCAGGATATTGGTGCCAAGATTAACACTCCCGGCCTCTGAGCGCATCACAATCCACATACCAGGATACGTGTGCCAGGTTTAGTGCCCTGAGCTCCCCGTGAAGGAAGACTCGCACTTGTAGCCCCAGTGCCATGGGTTGCACTCCGGAGCATGTTCCAGCCGTCCCTCATGAACTGTGGCAGAGAGAAATAAATGTGCAGACAGATGGTTTTGGTCTTGGCATCTTGCTTTTGGTGTGAAAGTCCCCGTTCTGTTTTCTTGCTGCAGGTTATTGGCCACACTCCAAGGAATGAAAATCTCCCCCAGGTTGGCAGCATGGCACCCAGCCCAGCCTCTTCAGGAACCCCAGCTTCCTTTCAGGGACCCCCAAGCATGATGGACACGGAAACGGATGAGTACATGGATTACACTGGCTGTAGCCCTGGGGGTATCTCCTCCGAATCTTCCAATATGGACCGCAGCTGCTCCAGCACTCCAGTGGGCAATGAAAGTACATCAGCAGGTAAGAGGCAAGGGGGGTGTGAAATGGATCATCAGTTGCCTGCTCTTTTGGGAGATACACACATGGGCAGAGGCCAAAGGACAACTGCACCTTAAAATATAAACTGTACCAGCTTCACAGTAGTGCCTCGTACTAACCTAGCTCTCTCCATCATTTGTGAGAGGAGATCCACCAAAATGTGCACCTCAAGCATCTATGAACTAAAAACATATTTTTTCTTTCCCCTGAAGAGAAGTTTTTATCCTGTGTCTTGGAGTTGGATGTATTTTAATAATAGATTTAAAAAATAAAAAGTTGTGGGCCTGTTCTGTACTTGGCATTTCTGCTGATATCCTTTTGTATTTCCTTGTGCAGCATCTAAGTTAGACACATTCCTATACTGTTGAGGTACAGAAAAGTCTGTACAATAGCAAATACTATATACACAGGGGAAAAAACCAACAACCTACCACATCTTCAGAAATCAACATATAAAAGCAGCTCACTGGGCTCCCTTCCTCATGCAAAAACTCTTGTTCCTTTGTGCCATGTTGCACAGAGGACACCTCCATCATCCCCTCTTTTTGGAAGTGAGTTTCTGCCATTGTTTCCTGTTTGCCAGGATAACGTGTAACGATTTCCCACCCCCCTGTATCACAGAGTTACCTTTTCAGTAGTCAGGTATCTTTTATGAATTCTCTTATCATCTAGTGGTGATCCAGGGATCTGAGCTGTCCTTCCAGGGTTAAGTGTTACATTCTGGATAGGCTGCATCATTGAGTTTAATTTTGTACACATTTTCCTACTTTTCTTGCCCACACCAGTTAGAAGAAGATTATCATACAGCACATCTAACCATATGTTACATGGACACTGACATTAAAGCTGCTCCAGAGAGTTCTGGTGGACGGTGGTCCTGACACTCTCTCCTTTCTCATTACGCCACGAGGCCCAAGTCACGCTTCCTAGGAAATGCCCCCCCTGCCACCCAGGTAGTGAGCAACTCCACCTGCCCAAAGCATAAGACCACCCTCCCAGCAATGAGCTGCTACAAGCTGGCACTACACAGATAAATAAAGACCAAAGCAGCAGGAATTTCTGTGTGAAAGCCTGTGGCGCTTCCCCGTGCCACTAGAGCCGCCTTCCCTTCCACAGAGACACCCTCCTCTTCCTGATGCTGTCAGTTCCTCACCTTCTGTTTCTTCTCTGTTATAGTTCTGTTTCATACATTTGTGAATGTATTTTCCATTTTCACCATATTGCTTCTGCTCTTGGGTTCTCATTTCAGTTCTTTTGTTTTGTTTTTGTTGTTTTGTTTTCCTTTTTTTCTGCTTTTTTTCTTTCCACATTCTCCAGGCTGCCTGGTTCCTTCTGCTGCTGCTGCCGATGATGCAACCCACAATGCACCACAACCTCAACCACCATCTCTGCCTCCATCTCTCTCACAAGCCCTGCTTAAGTCTCCCCTCCCCGCCCTCCCCTATCTCTTCTCTCCATCTTGTCTCTCATACTCTCTGCTCAGTGCCACTCTTGGATCCAGCAGAGGCATTGTCATGCCTGCCGCCAGCACCGCTGGGTTTTCGCCCATCATTGCTACTCCAGCTCCAGTAAAAAGTGACGTTCCCTTAGTTCAGGATGCAGCAGGTAACACTTTGCTTTCTCTCTAGTGTCATGTGCCCACCTGCTTCCCCACTCACCCTGCCCACAGTTTTTTCTCTGCACCTTTGGGTCGATAAAGATACGTCACACCGTGTCGTATTTAATTTTATCCAAGGGCCCGTCCCTGCCTGCTCCTTTTGTCTGCTGACACAGTAACCAAAACCCAGCAACTCATTGACAGACATGCAGATACCTGAGAGCGATTGCCACCAATTCCAAACTATGAGAAAAATCTAACAAAATCCATAGTGAAATTGCACTTTCGGCCTCTTGATAACAGCAGGGTGGCCACAAAGCAAACTTCTGCTCATGAAACATTAATGGGACTTGGAATTCTTGATTAGATCTTCCAGACCACCCACACACCTCAGCAGGTAAATGTCTCACAAGGTACCCAGTTCCCCTGTTCTTATAGATCTTGTAAGCTTCACTGCTTCCTATTCATATACAAAGCCACAAAATTCAGGGCTGCTTTCGCCGGTGACAGAGTGAAGTTCAGTGTCACCACGATGGCGTCATCAGACAGCTCAGGCTGTTTCTCACACTCACTGTTATTTACATCTGCTCTTAACAGCTGCAGAAAAGATATCAAGATTTTTAGTTTTAAGCTGCCATGTTTCCCATGTGTGACTAAGATCAGAGATGTCTCAGGCTGGGGATTCTCATTCCATCTGGGAATGTTTTTTTAGGGCGTGTCTCAGTTTTGGCTTCTTTTCCCAACTCCCAGCTCTTTTCTAGTTAATTAAAGGCATATTTGTGCTTAAAGTTCACACTTAAAGAGGATTCTGGCAGCCTACAAATGTCCCAGTCATTCTTCCTGCCACTTTTAGTAATGTGCAAATCCAAGGTAAATGGTTGGGAGTGTGGCTGGGGGACCAGCTCCACTGGGAAGTTCCCAAGTTCTTCTCACAGGATTTGGCAGGAGAAAAGGATCCTTTGCCTTGTCTGGAGGAGTGTGTTCCAATGAACAAAATACACAAGAAACTATACTTTTTGCCCTTTTTTTTTTTTTTAAACGGATGTGCATGCAACCTGAAACATACTAACCTTGTGCTGTGCTTTCCCCTAATGATATATTTTTAAGTTTTTCTTTTTACCTTTGTATAGTTCTGTGAATGTTTGCATCACTTGTAGTTGAAAAGACAAGCACATGACATGCATTTACCGTTGGGATTACATCTGTTGAGGCTCGGTAATCTCCAGTTGGGTGCTAGGGACTGAACGGTGTCTAGTGGTTAAAGGAGGCAAGTGTACCAGGTTATCACCTCTTCTTCATACCCCTGCTCTGAAATGAGAAAAAGAAAAAGGGGTTTAACTAAAGTTTTAAACACATCTATTAGAACTGTTGTAAAAGCTGAGCAGATACATAAAGTTTTAAACAGGTAAAATTTAAATTCTACATATTCCCCAATTTCCCATCCACAGTCTTTCCCCTAAGATGGTGCATCCTATGTTCCTGTCCCAAGATGAGCATTAATACTAAAGATAAACAACTTGATGGTTTGGCTGATTTTTTTTAAAAAAAGAAAGAGTAAGGAGTTGATCTGGATAGCAGCTATTTGTCCAGGCACAGCGACGTGCTTCCACTGGTCGCCTGAAAGCAGAGAATGAGATTTTACAATACCAGATGTTGGGGGTGGAGGGGAGCAGAGAGTAATTGGTCACAGATTCTCTAGCTAAGACCTTGCTTATTTAAAATCTGCAGTGACAGGAAGTTCTTCTTTTACTGGTAGCTGGTTATATTAGTCTTAATGTGCAGTTTCCACCAGCTTCATGTCACTAAGAGGGTCTCACCATGGATGCCCCAAGCTGGCATCCTTATTTGCAGGCTGATGAAAAGTGCCATGTAACGAACTGGTGTGGAAAAATCTTTTGTTCTTTGCTTATCCTGCAACCCATGTAGCGCGGCCATGCAAACCATGCAGGAGATGAGGTTACTGCTACTATTCCCCTTGACTTGGATCTTTTAGTACAAGTCCAATTTAACTTTTGGAGGCTTCCTTCAATGATTGTCACCTTCTCTTGAAGGGTTGTCATTTGAAGGGCCAGATACGGCAAAAATAGCATTCATCACTTTTAATACCTGCTTATCAGCCAGAAAAAAAAAATCTACAACAGTCAACCAGATGAGTGTTTCTTCAGTCTCCTAGACAAGGATGCAAGGTGCTCTGGATTCTCGGGCCCCAGGCACTGCATGTCACAAATCATGCCTCTTTTTAAGAGGATGGCAGTTTCAGCATGAAGAAAGGCAAAAAAAAAAAGAATGTTTTAGTTGCGAGCTATGATTTCCAATTACACTCACAATTCTGCACCTAGTGAGAAATTCTTGCCTCCAACCTTGTCCGTGCTGCATGTTGATACTGGAGATTGTGGTTTGATTCTGGAAATAGCAAGCAGAGAAGAAAAAAAATGTTAATAGATCTAATGAGGTCGAGTCCTTGATGTCAGCGTGATCCTAGGGGACGTGAGCACCAGCCAGTTCTTCTGGCCCTGTGAATGAAAGTGGAAGACAGATGAGGGCTCTTTATTTACTAGGGGCGTCATGTGACTCTTGAGACCCAAGAGAAAGCTGTAGAACTGGTATTTTCTCTCAGAGTCCACTGGCTAGTGATGATGAGAATTAGCCCCATTGAACATCTGTCCATCTGTCTTTCTAAGTGCACTCATTGTAATATGTGGGCTCATTACAGTGAGGGATGTTGCAGTCTCCTGGCCAAAGTCCATCCTATTTCTATAAATTCCCCCCCTTGCAGTTTTAATCACGCATGGGATCTTCCTTCACTTGCTGCCTGTCCTTGGCAGTAGCAGTGCATTACGAGAGCCTGGATGGGGAACAGAGCATACACCTGTGAGGTTTTAGCACGCTTAAACTCTTCTACCACTTAAAACCCACTGAACTACAGTAAAACCCCTCAGTACTGGATGGGAACAAGCCAGCTCCTCTGTATTAAAGTCTGATTTGAGGAAAATAGAACTAGAGATTAACTAATCAGCAGGAGAAACTGTAAGAGTAGCAAACCAGTGAAGCAACAGTTAGCATTTGGACAAGATCAATATACAAGAGCAACGATTAGAGGCAAGGTGGGATATGCTGCAAATGGAGGAAGCGAGGTCGAGCAGGCACCAGCCAGCCCACCACCCAGTGCACAGGCTTCCCTGGAGCTTGAGGGATGAGCAGTTGCAGCTTTGTGCGTTGGCAATTACAGCACTTGCTGGGATGGTTGGGAGATGAAGAGAGGCCTGGCTGTCAGCAACACCAACGCCACTCTTTGCTTTTTCTCCTCAGGGAATACCATCACTATGCCAACGGCCTCGGGGGCCAAAAAGCGTTTCTGGATTATTGAGGACATGTCCCCATTTGGCAAGCGCCGCAAGACCGCGTCCTCACGCAAGATGCTGGATGAAGGGATGATGCTGGAGGGATTTCGGCGCTATGACCTCTACGAGGACTGCAAGGACTCCAGCTGCCAGTTCTCTCTCAAGGTTACCCACTACCACTGCACGCGGGAGAACTGCGGCTACAAGTTCTGTGGCCGTACCCACATGTATAAGCACGCCCAGCATCACGATCGTGTTGACAACCTGGTATTGGACGATTTCAAACGCTTCAAGTCTTCACTGAGTTGCAACTTCCCAGACTGTCAGTTCTCTGGCAACAGCACACACTTCCACTGTCTGCGCTGTGGCTTCCGCTGCACTGACAGCACCAAGGTGACAGCCCACCGCAAGCACCACGGCAAGCAGGACGTCATCAGCGCCGCCGGCTTCTGCCAGTTCAGCTCGAGCGTGGACTGCGAGGTGCCCGACTGCAAGTACAAACTCAAGTGCTCCCACTTCCACTGCACCTACCCTGGCTGCAAACACACAGTGGTGGGCATGTCACAGATGGACTCGCACAAGCGCAAACACGAGAAGCAGGAGCGAGGGGAGCTTCCTGCCATCTCTCCTGGCCCCGAGGGCCTTGCCCACTCCACTCTCGAGTATGACATCCAGAACTCTTCCATCAACCTGGACAGTTCCCTCAACCTCAGCACTGACAACAACAGCTCCCTCTTCTTCCTGCAGAACGCGGCTGGCGTGGGCCTCAATGATTCCCTGGACCTCAGCAAGAAGCAGTCAGAAGTCACTGAAGGTCCGTCACCGAGCAGAGCCGGGACCGCACCTCAGGAGAGGGGCGCGGTGGCATCTGGCTCTGGTGATGTGGAGGACGAGGATGACTCTTCCCAAGAGGATGAAGAGGATGATGAAGAGGAGATGAACGAAGAAGAGGAGGATGACGAAGAGGAGGATGATGATGATGATGATGAGGAGGATGATGAAGAGGAAGACCTGAACACAGATTCTGAAGAGTCGCTGCCTGACCCTGAGGGCCTGGCCACTAAAGAAGATGGAGAACCAGAGGAGCCTGCTTCTTCCACAGACCATGGTGATGCTTCCAGGCCCCAGGGTGAGCCAGCCCCTGCTCCAGCCCCACCTCCTGCTCCAGCTGCTGCCCCAGCCTCTACCGTCACTCCAGCAGCTTCTCCTTAATCTTAGAGACAACAGCGGCAGTGGTTCGGTTTTGCTCTTACACAGAATTACTAAGAGGACCCCATATGAGGCAAGAACAAAGATTGGAAACAAACTCCGTGCCACACACACGAGAGAGAGAGAGGCTGGAAGGAAACCCACGCTCCTCCACGGGCCCCATAAGAGAGACAGGCTCGCAGCAGGACTGGTGCTGCATCACTCCATTCTGCAGACACAGAACATGGGGGCAGGATGCAGCAAAAAAAAAAAAAAAAATACCCTTTTATACAGACATGAACCTTGAGGGTACCAGCTGCTCTGCCTTGTTCCCTGCATGGTGCGTGGGGCCTGTGCCCATCTGGGGACCCTTTGTTATGGGTGGGGCTCTATCCCCCCATTTTTCTTTCTGGGTTTTATTTTTCCATGTTTTCAGTTGTACGATATTAATAATAATCTCCACTTCTTGGAGGGGGGTGGGTGGGAACAACAGGTAATGAATTTTAGAAATATATATTTGTGTGTGTGTCTCGCTCTATATATATAATGTACACACACACACACACATATATAAAATTCAAGGAATTGGTGTCACAAAGACAACGAGCTCAGCTTTTGCCAGCGGGAAGGAGGGGTGAGGGGTGCGTGCTCTCTCTCTCTCTCCACCCCTCCCTCCCCTTTCTCCAGCATTAAATGAATGGCATCAGACAGCAAGGGTGGGAGTGGGTATTTATTGTCACATAAATGAGGACGCATTAATGAATGAGCAGGGGTGGGAATGGGACACTCCTCTGTTCTTCCAGATCCTTTTTACTGTTAATGATAATAATTTTGAATGCTATTTATATTGTAAAACTTTCTCAGTCTACACTTTCTCTGTAGGACACCTCATCCCTGCTGTTCTGCCTGCAGGGATGTAGCTGAAGTAACTCGGGAAGGACGCAGCGGGCAGTTAAAGGGTCTGTCCCACTGGAGGACTGGGGTTAATCTCCCTTCCAGTTCCATCTCATCCCAACCCCCAGGTGCTTCCTCTCTGGTGAGGGTGAGGCGTTTTTCTGGTGCTTCAGTATCCCCATCTCAGGAGGTTGGGAGCTGACACTCTGTCCCACGGTGCAGCACAGGGAGCACCGTGCTCACAGAACCGCATCCCAGCCGTTAGAGCAGCCTTGAAAATACTCCGTGCTCCCCACCCAGGCAGCCGTACGGTGACAGGTATGTCCCCAGTCCCCAAGCCCTCGTCCCCGGCCTTTCACTGGGGAAGGGCCAGTCTGTCTTTCAGCATGGACGGATCTCTAGTGACTTCTGGGAGAGGGTGAAGGCAGCACTGCCAAGGGAGGGGAAGGGAGGCAGATGCTAAGGATCCCACGGGATGTCCTCAGGCTGGGGGTGTCTTTTGCACTGGGGCGTGGAGGGGGCACAGCCCTGTTCTGCAGCACCTACTGGCACAGTCAGAGTTTTTGCAGCTACAAAACATGAGGCTGCTGCAACCTGCACAGCACAGAGAACTCAGAGCTGGGGGAGCTGCTCGCCGAGGCCAGGTTCTAGTCCAGCTAAGAATTAATGCATTTGTGGGTCCATGCTGAGAAATTTTACCAAGTAGGGCTAATAGCTTGGGCACTGCATAAGCCAATGCAACTGTGCTGTGTTTGACCTGCCACCTCCAGAAGCTTGTTGGGCTTTCCCCTGGTTAGCCGCTCGTCCCTGCTCTCTGGGAACACACACTACAGGACACTGTCCCAGACTCTGACAGGTGAGACAGTAGCTGTTTGACCCCAAATCCTCGCCCGAGTCCAAGAGGGCAGGCTTGTCTACATACACGTGGGCTCCAGAAGGACTAGCTGTATGAATTAATTCTGATAACAGTTATTTCAGTGCCAGTTTGTAAGTATACCAGCCTAGCAAAAGGTTCCTTGTGTCTGAAGTTTGTCCTTGTTTTTCTTTTAAAAAAAAACCTGAATTTTTTTTCTAACATCATGCGGGTGCCCCTTCCCCCACCAACTCCATGAGCACTTCAGCTCCAAGGGATCCCCATAATTTGTTTTCACTCTGAACAGATAAAGGCCTCAAGAAGTTTAGGTTGCCTTTTTTAAATTATTTCCCTAAGGAACTGGTGCAGATCAAGTCTGATTTATAAACAAGCAGCTCAGCTGTGTAAATGTGGGGACAGAATGTTCAGATAATGTTTCAAAAGGAAAGGCAAAAAAAAAAAAAAAAGTTGTACAGTATTTTTCCTGTAAAGGTTATTACTATATATAGAACAAAAGAGAAACCACCAATGCCAGGGGGATGAGGGGGTCATCTGCCTTCTGGATAGCCCTTAGATATGGTTAATTGTGTGCAATTTTTTTTCTTTTTTTCTTTTTTTTCTTTTTTTTCTTCAATGTAGTGTTTGTTTGTAGGGGGTGACAGGGGAGGGGGGGCCTTAATGCTACAGTTTGAGGCTGACTTCACACTCCTAGCACTGAACTGGAGCTGCACGATTCCGAATTCTAACTTGAATTTTGTAGAGATGAAACAAATGAAAACAAATGAAATATTGTTATTACTAGTTTGTAGTTTATTTAATTCTTAGGAGTTCTTTTCCTCTATCAGCTATTTGTGTGGCTTTTATTTTTATAGGGTTTTATTTTTGTTTGTTTGTTTTTGTTTTGTTTGGTATATCCCCTGCCCTCAACCGTGTGCTTTCTAGCACAATCCAATTCTTGAATATAATGAAGCTCACGTTCCTGGGGCAGAGTGAGGGAATGAGGCCCTGGAATTTCTAGAAATGGGATGGGGCAAAAAGATTTTACTTCAACAGCATTTGCTGCAGGTTCTGTACTTGTACATTTTTCCCATATTCAACTACTTAGTATGGTGATGGGCTCCAAGAGGAATCCTTGGACGTAACACAAGCCACATCTTGCAAAACAGATGTGTTTATTTTGTACCACGGAAATCAACGTGATGTGTATCAGCGACTTTTGTGGGAGCAGGACCGAACCTACCGCTGCCTTCAGCACAACAGCAGAGCTGCTGGGAGCACTGACGGGGCAATTCTGGGTTTGGTGGCCAAGCATGGGCTCACTTGGGCCACTGGTTCCCGTTCAGCACAGACGGGCTGTTTCCCAGCTGTTTGGAGCTGGGAACCTGCACTGGGACATAGTGGTTTTACCTCTCCCCTTTCGTACCTCACTAGACTCCGCTGGCTGAATCACACAGCAGCGGGAGAAAGCAGAAGCATGTGGAGAAAAGGGGTGAGAGCTCTGCCGATAGCTCAGCTGCCGCCAGCCCCCCGTACGTACATCATCCGGGGAGGCAGCGCTAGGCAGGTGCGGCCGGAGCGCCTGTGTTTATCTATGCACACCATTTTCTGCCCCCCCCCAGGCACCTACTTCTCCCTAACATCTCAGCCTTTCTCCCCAGCTTTTATCACCTCTGGATAATACCCAGGAGCTGGCACAGGGAATGAGATTTCTTTCCCACCAGGCTACTGCTGAACGCAACAGCCGAGCGGGGCCTGACCCCAGCCGGTCAGATGCCCTCGCAGGACGGTGGCTGCTCCACCCAAGAGTTTCTGTGAATCTCTCACTGTGTCTCTATTTGCAGCAACAACAACAGCAAATAGTCAAGAAAGTTAATCCTGTCTTTTTATTCTGCCACGTTGAGGTTTGGTTCAGCTAAACTCTTAAGCAGCTGCTCTCTGGGCGAGCGCGGGTTTAAGCCCACGCTTAAGTGCTTTTCTGAACAAAGGCCTCAGCAGCACGAGGAGCCCTGTTACAGCACGGTGGGGTTTTCACTTCAAGCGATCATATCAACAGGACTGTTCGACAATATAGTGAAATATAAAAGAGTGACCAGAGAAAGAGAGGGAGAGTCAGCTAACTATGAGGAGGGGGAAAGAGGAGAGAGGGAATGGAACTGTTCAAAACAAGATAAAAACCAAACAAAATAAACCTTGAGATGGACCCTCCTGATTCTGCTACCATTCACTGCTGAAGAGCAAAAAAAATGAAATGAAAACTATTGACTAGATTGTTCATTCTAGCCACAAACTCAACTGGATTAAAGTCTGTGTGGAAGGAATTTTGTAAAGAAAAAAAAAAAAAACTAAAAAAATTTTCCAATGTAGCAAAAAAAAAAACTTTAAAAAAACCCACAAAAATGAAAAAAAAAAAGACAAAGAGGGAGGATTCTAGCCTTTTGTAATATCCATATTGCACACTAGGACTATAAGCCATTGCTAGCTCATTTTGAATTTTAAATGTGTAATTTTTTTGTTTTGTTTTGTTGTTTGTTTTTTTTTTTTTCTTTCCGTGGGGGAGGGGGGGGAAATAAATGCTTGAACCACCAATGCTCTTTTTAATGTTTTATAAATATGTATGTGTATATATATAAATATAAAAATAATATGTATGCACATATATATGTGTGTGTGTATATATCTATATGTATATACATATATATAGATATATAGATATATATATAGGTTTTGAGACAAAAATGCAGAAAGTGAAAAAAAAAACACCCTAAACAGGATGGTGTGCTCTGATTTACTTGAATCTGGTCTCTTCAGCACCTGCGTTATTAAGAACTGAATATTTTTCCACTTGAATTTAGTGCTATTAGAAATTTAATATATGTGTTTTATTTATTTGATTTTTTTTTTGCATGACTGATGCAAGGTTTGACATTTTCACTCAATAAAAACTGGAAAAAAAACCCCAAAGTTTTAAGTGATCAAGTTGTCTTCTTGATTGAGGAGGTGGTTTATTTTCTTAGGAGCTAACAAGCCTTGGCACGGTTTGGGTCTCTCAGAGCGCTGCAGGCCGAGTAACGGCCCCGCACCCGGTTAACAGCCGCTCTTTAGCACCAGGACTGAGGCGGGAAGTGCCACAGGAACGGAGTTCTCTTTACGTGGACTCTGGCCTCATGCTTTTTAAGCAGCCCTCTAGTTTTATTTCAGTGCTCATCGGGGCTCCTTACAGTAGTGGTAGCTGTTAACTTCTCCACAATTTGCTAAACTGGGACCTGGAATTGGAGATGTGACCGCTCAGGTGTTGACTCTGCCCTTCCTACCTTGGCCTACACACTCAGGGTGGTGAATTGGGATCTGTGGTGGAACCTGAAACCTTAACAATGACATTCAAAGCCCACTAAATCAATAGGTGTTTGACTATCACCCTAACAAAAGAGAGATGAGGAGCATGAATGAAACATCCTGTGGGGGCTAATAAATCTCTTAACCTCCACAAAAATGCAATGTTGAAGCCATATACTTTAGCAGAACTGAGCAAGACCACATAAAGCTGTAAGCCACGCATCAAAGATCTGAACAAAAGCATTTCTTACCTGGCTACTCCGTAGCTTTTTTCTGCTGCAGAACCTTGTATACACCATGCGCTTGCAAAGTATGGCGACTGCCGTCTGGGATGAGAAAGTCTTGCAAGCAGGCGGTGTTCCGACAGCTGCAGTGTGACATGGCGCTGCTTGGTACCTCGGATCCGGCAGTCGTGAGTGCTGACTGTAAAGGAACGATAGATTAGATTAAAAAGGAACGATAGATTAGATAAAACTTCCGCACGCTCAACACAGCCTGTCCCCACCATTCTCCTGGCCAAGGCTCATGCCTGGGCACTTCACACCGGAGGCGGGGCTGGAACAGCCTTTCAGCAGCAGCATCCCCGCTCTGCACAAGGCCGATGGGGACAGGCAGTAAATGTCATTTTATTGTTCTGTCACTGGTGAGGCACAAGGACTGCACAGACCAGCAGACATCCAGCTGCTTTCCTGAGAAAAAGCCGGGCTTGAGTGCCCTGGAAATTCCTGAGCGGCAGGAATTTAGGTGTCTTTGTATCCATCCCCTCTCAGCCACCGTCACAACCACAGACACTGACTGTTCTGATGCCTGTCCTGCCAAAGTGCTGCTGGGGATGCGGGGAGAGCAATGTCAAAGTTGTTCTACATGGAGAAAACGCCTCCTGTGTGGCTCTTCCCCTACCGTCTCAAAGCAGCTGGGTCTTTGCACCTCTCTGCCACCCGTCAGACAACCCAGGGGCAGCGAAGCAGCGCCTGCCAAGCCTGATACATTGGCAGCAGCTGCCTCCTTGTTAGCAGAGAGGATTAGACTCCTCTCTCTTTCAAAGCCCCCTCGTTGCTCTGCTGCAGCTCCCAGCCATCCTGTTTTCGGATGTCATTATCTGAACATGCTCCTAATCCAACCTCAGAGCACAGAGGTTTGTTCTCACTGGAGCTCTGCCCACAGCACAAGGGTATTTACATCACTGTTTCTGGGGGGCCAGGGGACGTGAACGACATGACTCACTGCTTGAAAGCTCTTGGTGGAACTTGCCTGCTTTTTGTGGAACTCTGCACTTCATAAAAGAATGAGCAAATCACGGGAGAAGCTGCAAGCAGAACAAATGAAAGCCTTACTATTGCATTCATTCCAAGCCCCTGCAACCGGTCAGCCGGCCCTGCAGCGGGTGAGCCATGCAGAGCAGCAGACACCTGGCGAGGCTGCTTCTTCTGCAGGCAGGGCAAAAACCGGGCAGTCGCTGCTGCTATTGCATTTTTATTACATCAACAGTACCCCTGTAACATGATTTTTTGGTGAGTGCAAGACCCTACAGCTACACACATAGCCACAAAACTACACTGCCTGTTTTACATAAGACACCAGATATCGACTTTTCAGCACAGTACCAAGTCTTCTGCAGCACCTACCAACATAAGCACCCACAGCAGGAGTATCATTTGGCACCAGCTGAAACATAAAACTCAAGGAGAGGAGCACTACTTTCCCCTTTCCAAACAATTCAAGACTTCAAATCAATAGAGGCAGCAAAAGTTCAATCACCTCAAACATACAGAAGCAGCATTCAAGGTATTTTAGGACATAGAATGGAAGGCCAGATGATTCTGCTGCTGCTTCCAATCCTGGTTTTTAGATGTTATTAACCAGGTACTGTCCATGTTGCTCAGGTACGGGAGCTAAGACAGAAACCAGCCATTAACAGATAACCACTAGTTAACAGATAATAAATGCCTTGCAAAAAAATATTTTCACCAGGCATTGGGTATAAAAACACAAAGCAAGAGAGAGGCATTTTGACACGGAACTGAACAAGAGAGTGTGGACCAGATGTTTAAAGCTAAGTCCTCCTCTTCTAAATTTCCTTCACAGTTCTGCACAAGCCCCTTCAAAGAACTAAGGTTCTGAACCATGATATGTACAGACTGCATCAACTTGCTTGTGTCACAGCCAAGTTTTCCATTTGTACCTCTGTGCACACAGGCACAAAATTGTGTTCACAAACCTGCAGGTGCCTTTTCTGAAGGCCAGGGGAAGCCCTTTGAAAAAAGCAGCTCTTGGGGAACGGGAAGGAGAGGCGCTATAACCAAATGTCCCTCCCCCAATCTGCATAGAAGACTGAAGCTTTCAAACATGACAATAAAATCCCACATCATCTTCAAGGGGAACTTGAACTTTAAAAGACTTTTCTCAAAGTCAATGAGCAGCTTGTACCTATTCCAAACAAAAAAAGCATGTAGATTGCTGGAAATGTTTTTGGAGTTTCACATATGAATAAATAAATAATTTCTGCCTTTCTCTACAAATCAAGGCAGAACTTGGTTTAATACGACCAAACTTGGAAAGAGTGAGAGCATGCACAAATACATCTGTACACAAGACTTGCACATGCACAACTACAGCAAAATATACAAGTTTGCCTAATGGCAAGATGTTTTTGAGTCCCTCTGTTGCAGACACTATTGTATGGAAATCCAAAATTTAGGCAGGAAGCCCCACTTTTTGGGTCTCTGCTGTCTTGAACAAACTTCACCAGTAACTGCAAGCTGCCAACACCCAACTCTGGGGGCAACAACCTCTATGAAAGTGGTGAGGGCGAAGCGGGGAGAAAGGCACTGAGGAGCATCAGAAGGGATGACAAGCTCTTCATGCCAGCTCTGGGACAAGAAGTGGGCTCACGGGCGTCCCTGACACGCACCTTCCCGCACAAGGGCCAGGCGCTGGCTCAGGAGACACGAACGCGGCCCCTCCAGACGCAGATTTGTCACCTCACCTGGGGGGACAGGGCACTCTGGCCCCCGAAGTGCATCGTGGCTGAGGAGGGGTGGCCAACAACGGCAGCTTCCCTCCTTCCTTTTGCTCTTTTTTGGCAGGGAAACTCTTAAACAAACAAATGAAGAAACACTGAGGATTTAAGTAAACAGCCGAAGATTTATCTGACAGGCAGCCTGAGCCTTTCCCTGCCCCCCTCCCCTCCCCACAGGGCAGGGTGCTGCCTCCTGCTCTCGCCTTGACGCCACCAACGGCATCTGCCCCCAGCCCTTGCTGTCACTGGCACCCCCAGGGACCCTCCTGTGATCCCCGGCCACAGCCGAGCTCTGCCTAAATGTCAGAGCTCTACAGCCCGAAACATTAAAGAGAATAAAACAAAGCCATTTGATCTGCGGCCAGAGCAAGTCAGAGCCCCTCACAGGAACACAGGCTCGTTCGTTCAGCTGCCAGGCACTAACCCCCCAAGTCAGGTCTCGGCTACAGCCAGCCAGGCTGCTAAGATGGAAGGGAACCAGCGCCGGCGGGTGGCTGGGGGTGACACCGATGTCCCTGCACCAGGCTGGTGACACAGCCGCCCGGGCAGAGCGGCTCCGACACCACCACAGCTGCTGCGCATCCCTCTGCAGAGCCACCGCGAGACACGGGTGTTCACCAGCCTGCTCTCTTCTATAGGAGCAGCAGACTGCCGGCGGTTTGTAAAGTTGGGAAAAAAAGGAGCAAAAACCAGATGCAACGGTGTGATGTTCCAGTTCCAGCTGAAAGATCAGGCTGCACCTGGCTTGTTCTGGGGAACACAGGAGACTGTGAAGCAAGAGGGAGCCCCAACTTCCAGCTCATACCCCAAACTTGCTGTGCGCTGCAGTGGCAGCATTGGTATTACTGTACAGCAACGCACTGACACAAAAACATACGAGTAAGGAGGTGAATGGGCATGCAGAGATGAAATCTACTGTTGATACTGCAAGAGAGTAGGAAGCAAAGAATAGTTCATCTACAGAGGAAAGCTGCAGCAATTCAGCACTTTTGTCTTTTGTGCATGCATCAGTTGAAACTGCCTAAGTAAAGCAGATCTGCTCAAAGAATGTCCACCCAAGAATTCGCTCTGGTTTAATTAAATCAGTTAGAGAAATTAATTTTAAAGAGGTGTTACTCTAGCTCCACGCAGATAAAACCTCAGTGCTAGCTTATAGCAGCAGAGGGATAAAGTCGGAAGCAGTCTGTTTCTGAAGTGTCAGAAATAAAAAGGAAAGGGCATTAGGAGACAGGCGGGCAGGACGGGAGGCTGAAGAACCAACAACGGGGATGCTGTGCAAAACAGACACGCCGAGCAAAGTGACTGAGAGACACACAAGCAGGCTGGCAAAGCGACAGACACAAAAAGAAAAGTAGGCAACAAATAAGCCAGTTGTACTTCTAGATCGTCTGAATCGGCCCTACCCAGCCTATCACCTTCTCCCTCAGGAGACACAGCCCGAAAGAAAAACAAGTATTTTACCTAAAACAGAAAAAATCCCAATGTCAGATCACCCCCCACACACACACACACCCTTCAGGCATTTTTCTTGCAGCCAGCATCATAAAACATCTCTCATTATTTTTGCAAATACAGAAGAAAAACAAAATCCTGAAGGGTTAAACCCTTTAGCAGATGCATAAAATGAGGTTTTGGTGGGAAAACAGGGGTGTTCTTCTAAGATGCTCCGTATTGTAAGTAACCCCTGAGCAGTCCTTGCAAAGCATTTGGGGAGATTTTTAGTCTGAAAGACACTTTACAAAAATAAATTGTAATTGAGTTTAATAATCTTCCCCTTTTCAGAAAGGGCCTGACAGATGCTGCCTAGTGCTCACTTCTGCCCCATTTCAAATATTTTTACCTTATTTGGATGAAATATATTATTTTTCTAATGAAAGGAGGTCTTTTTTTTTTTTTTTTTTTTTTCCAAAGAGCTGGTTTTCCCTTCGTCCAGCTGGTGCCTTTATTAGGTTAGCGCTTGCTCCCTTTTGGGGATGGGATTGTTTTTTTCCCTGAGCTGGGAGAGCCCATGCCAGCCCCTCGATCTACAAGTGCACAGCTCAGAGCTTCTACTGCACAGCAAGTGGAGGAGTTGGGCCCTGCCCTCCGTCTTCCCTGATACCCCAAAATGGTACATTTCCATTATTTTATTTCATTTTTTGAGCGTATACATAGTGATAAAAGCCAGCTTTTCATCAGCATAATAGGTAGACACGGCTCTAAAGGTGCCTTTAGAATCTGACTCCTGAGGAAGCAGCATACTCTGGGGATGATAAAAGGGAAAATGAAGAAAGCTGGAAGCTCTCTCCTGTGCCCTTAGGTAAATAATTTCCCATGTTTCACTTCCCAGCATCGCTATATTTATGTTTTCAGTCCCTGGAGGCCAAGCCCCTCTCTTGCTTTGCACTTGCGTACCACCCAATGGTATAAGAGGTCAAGTCCAGGCTGGAAGACTCTCAGCTCAAGCTTAACATCAGTTTTTGGTGTGCAGGGTCAGCACCGTATAGAATTTGTGCTTAATATAAAGCACCACCACACAGAAGGGACCTTCCAAAGCTTCCTGTGGCCAAAGCCCTTGGGAAACACTTATGTACTCCACAACCTGCTGGGTGTGGAGGGTCTAGTTGAGCATGGAGACCTTGACTTCAACACAATATGTTTGCAACAAACAGCTCCTCTGGATCTGCTGTTAGCCTTTGTTTTCCCCAAACATCACACTACCCCACCAAAGGAAAATCAAAGGCAGCCTCCATTTCTGTAGCAGGCACTGCAAACGAAAGCAACAGCATAGACACAGGCTGTTTTTTTCCAGAGACCCCTCCCTGCCCAGGCAGCAGCCCGGCACGTACCACATACCATATTCCTTCCACCAGCACACACCAGGCCAGACCTTCTGGCAACCCTTCTAACAAACCCCAGCCCAGGGCGAGGTAGCCACTGGAAACACAGCCAGTTCCCCCACTCTATTGAAGACAAAAATCAAGAGAGAACATAGTTACTAAAAAGCACTTACTTGCCAGAAGAACCCAAGCTGCAGCAAACAAAGGCGAGGTCTAAGATGCTGCTCCAGGCAGGGCAAGCGGTGAACTGGCCAGCGCCGCCTGCTCCAGCCCGTTGGGCACAGCTGTGCAGCCAGGCTATCAGGACAGCGGCTGCAGCTGGTGCTGGCTGCAGCCTCGCTCTGCCCTGCCCCAAGGCACGGCACTTCACGAGGGCTAGGGGTTTTGGGGGAGCTGCAGGGCTTAGCATGAAACCTGCTGCCCAAAGTTGGCTTTCTCTGCAACTTGTCTTTGTCACATCTCCGTATTTACCAGCCAGTATTTTTTATTGTCACAGGTGGAAACTGAGGCATGCTTGTAAGTAAAATACTTTGCAAAGCAGCAAGATGGCAAGGGATACTACAGCACATCCTCTTCCTTCTGATCCCAAACAATGTCAGGTTACACCCCAACACGCAAAAAATTTTCCTGTTTCTGATCAAAGTGCACATAGGACTTATCTGTCACATCTGTGGGGAGGAAGGTTGGACAAAGGTGATCAGGAGACATCTCTTTTAACCCATTCCCACTTCGTCACATTTTTTGAGTTCCCAAATTGCTCTTGAAAAGGGAGCTTTTGTATCCTCAAATAATGGAAAGCACCAGCCTGACACTGTTTCCTCTGGGAGCAAGAGCAGAGGCTCACAGGATTTTACTGAAATGTGCTCAAGTTACCCGGTTCAGAGGAAGCTCCCTTCACCTGCTTTCTATACGCTATCAAGGACTTAGAGAAATGATGGTATGAGCCCACTGAACTCACCAACCAGGGTGTTGTTATTCTTCTTCCTGTGTCAAAACAAAGGCTGATCACATAGTAACACAGAGTACTTGAATAAGCTGGACGGTGGGTAACTGCTGCTGCCGTCTTTCTTGTTCTGCAGAAAAAAGATTCGCTACCTGGTCACGTTTCAGCTAATTCTCAGTGTCTACTGGCCAGTGGGCTACGCATCTCACAGGGCAGCTGATCTAAGAAGTTGTTTCTAGCAAAAAAAGAAAAAAAATTACAAGTTAGAAGTCAGGCTACACAGTTCATAAGCACTAAAATACCCTACAACTACTGCTATGCTGGAAAGCCAAGGAACATGAGATAGAGGAATAAAACTTGTGATTCATGACAATACCTGCCGGTAAGGAGGTCTGGCTTCTTCCAGAGATCCTCTGCTGGTGGGTTGGATCTCTTCAACAAAGTGCACAAACACCCATCAGCAGCCAGAGGCCCAGAGTTGGATTTTTTGAGCAACAACGGCAATGATGGAGTTTTCTGGGATTCATCAGGTTGGGGGAAGGAAAAACTGTGACCTGTTGAATTGGTAAAGGTTGTAAGAAGGAAAAACAAAGGGAGGGAAAAGGGCTTTTTACTCTGCACCAGAAGTCTTGAGGTAAATGAATCGAACACTGGCAACATGGAGGAAAAGGGGGAAAAAAGAACCCGCAGGGATGCCTGTACTGTAAACCTCGTAAGTCACTCTGCAAGGCACATACCTCAGCAACATATTTTCCACATTTCACCAACTGCTGTTGTCCAGGCACTTTCTATTTTCAAAACCTTCTATGTATATAAAATGTACACAGGCAGGACAATACTTTTTCATCACGCCCCTGCGTTCAGTCGTGTTTTCTTTTCACAAGGATTCTTGGCTTGGAGAAATGAAAAGTGCCATCTCTTAAGAAAAGCCTTTCCTTTTAAACACTTTCAAATTTGCCCTGTTTTAGCTAAACGTGACGTTCTTTGTGAACGTTAAACAGTAGAGAGAGAGACTGAGAGGGAGAGAGAGAGACACACACACACACACACACTCACTCCTGGGGAAGATATTCGTCCATTTAAGGAATGAGAAATCATCACATTCAGCAGCAGGTCTAAATACAGTAATATGAAGGTCCCTTTCGCTCCCCCTGAGCAGGAAAATGTCACTGTGTACCAGACACCCAAATACTCAGGAATCAAGTAAATCCCTCATTTTTAAGAAGGGAGCCAAATACTTCTGTTGAACAAAGATGGGACTGCAGTAGCTATGAATTTCTTGCTGCACGCCGTTTCTCTCAATGGCTCCTGCACTGGCACGGCAGGGTTAGAGCAGTCACGGGACGCGGCACAGCATTTCCCGCAGATAAGACGAAAGAGCCGTGGGATCTCTCGCACGCTCCCATCAGCACCTCCTGCTGCCGGGGTGGAAAGGAGCGTGATGCTGCATTCTGCACCCTGCAGAGCCTCCTGCTGCGAGGAAGGGAACCCAAACGGCTGCATTTTACTCACTGGATGATACACTCATCTCACCCTCTGCAACATCGGAGGCAATCTAGCATTACCGTGCTGTTGGAGCTATTTATAGCGTACCTTATATTGCACTTACACCGTTCTCTCCACTGCCTCCTGCTGATATAACCTAGTATTGGAGAAGTCAGAATCAATCATAAATGTCCTTCAGAAAACATTTTATAAGGACCGAATTTCTGTAATAGTCCTTTTTCCCTCCCCTTTACCACCCTGCATACATATTTCTCCCCAAAATAAGAGCCACAGTAATCCAGTAACAGCCTGGTGTTAAATAGTGGTAACTCATATTTATTACAATTATATACAATCGTATTTTATATTTGAAATCTATACATGATCACACAGACGAGCACACTTGCTTGGTGAGGACAGTGAGACTCAGTTGTTACAAGAATTGTTCTGCTAAGAGGCTCTGATGCAGTGAATAATATAATTGGACACCACCATTTTACCAGCTGAGAACACAATGCTGCAAATGAGAGGTTTCAAAATTCACTGTTTTAATTTGTGTATAGCCCAAACGGGGCAAAAAAAAAAGCTGGACTGGGCAAGAAGGGCCAGTGGTGTACCTCAGAGCTGGCCTGCTCTCTGTTCTGTACAGACTGCTTTGCTGAAGCAGGGGCCTCTCACTGGGCAGGTAGAGGTCTCAGCTGATCACATAAGATGGGTTTTCTCCTCATTTAGGAAGAAAAACAGGATAAGAACCATTTCAAAGATTCAGAATTAACCAACTATTTCAGCATCTGTTATCACGTCATTCATTCATTCAGGGCAGCTATAAATAAAATGTATGTCAAAAACTGATGTGAGCTCCTTGTCTTTGGAGGAGGAGGGGTAATAACTGGGATGAGTGGGGTCAGCTTCTTTTAAAGCCTTCTTTCACTGGGAGCAACCAGTAACAAAACCACCTGTTCGCATGGATTTTACTGTGGCCGTGAAACCTGGACTTGGTCCCTAGCAAGAGGCCACTTTGATGAGTGTAAGCATGTGGGGTAGAAATAGTGTTCTTTGGACCCCACAGAAATGTAGTGCTTTTAGATGCTAGGTTGTTTCATGAATTTGAGTCTTGACATAAGGCTTGGAAGAGCCAAGACTGAGATCTGGTGAGGAATTCAGGGTTAAAACATTCTTTTTTTTGGCAACAGAATATCAAGTAGTTTGAGAAATAAAACAGAGGGTTATTTTGGGAAACAGAACTGATTTGGGCCTTATGTGGGGATTAAAGGCTTGTGAAATCAAAGAGCTCAGGACAGATTGGTTTCTGAAATTGGATAGAAGGGTTTCAAGATGCAGCGAAGAGGCTGTTTCAGGAGAGACAGTGTTTTTGTAAGAGACTTTTTCTGTAGCTGTGGTGCATGGTAAGGCGATCGGTCTTCCAGCCTAGGCAGTGACCCCAGCTCAGGGGGAACAAGGTGGGTCTTGGGGGGGAGAAGCAGCCACTGCCCTTGTTCTCTGGGCAATCATGACCCTGCTTAAGGTCAATCATGGGAGAATCACTGGAGGGGATGGTGGCACTTCTCTCCACAAAATGGGAGAGGCACCGGGGACAGTGCAGGAGGCGAGGGAAGATGTACAGCAGCAGCAGCAGCAGCCGGGGTGCCTTAGTCAATCTCATTTTCGTTGCTGGCTCCCTCAGGTCTTCGTAGCTTTTCCACTTGCTCATTAATCTGACCATCCCCTCCTCGCCGGTCCTCAGTCTGGACACCCAGACATTCCTCCTCATCCACATGGCTAACATCATCATCCTCATCATCCTCTTCCTCCTCTTCATTCCTTTTGGTTTCCCTTTTCTCCTCCTCACCCTGCACCTCCATCCGCACTTGGCTCTTGACATCGATCACGGCCTTGTTGCCCTCCTCAGCGCTCAGCAGATGGCAGCTGACCTTGGAACCCTCTGGGCTGTGGTTCTCCTTGACTGGGGATGAGGTGGTAGACTCGTTGCTGACAGGTGAGATGTCACTGCTGCTATTGTGGTTGGCCACAACAGGGTTGGAGGGCGAGCTTGGCTTCACCGGGATCTGCCATGATGGGATCTTAGGAGCTGAAGGGGAGGGAGGGAACTGCCTCCTTGGGGGAGGGGAAGAGGGGGAGAAAAGGAGAGAAAGGGGCTTTTGTTAAAAACACTGAGGGGTTATCATGAGAGAGAATGGTATTTGCAGTGGGGAAGTCATGTAAAAGCAGGACTGAAACTGCAAGTCTCCTTCGTCATAAATGAACAAAACCAAGGCCACTTCACTTCTTCAGCCAGAATCTCAAAGTGCTTTACAAGCACTCAGTAATTGAGCCTGCGCACACAGAAAATATCACAGCTGGGCAATCTGAAATACTAAAATGATCTGGTTTGGCCAATTTCACAATGTAAGCTACCACTCAGGAATGCTGCCTGTGGGAAGACGTGAGTGATCCTTTATAAAACAATCACTAATGAATTGGTAAAGAAAATTCTCACTGGAGCAAGAAGTCAGACACATCAGGTCCTTGTGCCTGAGCCAAGGAATTTCACCACCTGGTTCTCGCCTCCACTGCGACACACAGCTATTGCATGTTGGCTCATTATAATCCAGAGCCTATCTCCTAGTCCCAGCATGCATTTTACGTGTTTGGGCCAGGTTCTAGCTGCCGCAAACTGGTTCAGCTCCTCTGACGTGAATGGAGTCACACTAGTTTGCACCAGCTGAGAAGCTGGCTGCTCTGTCCTCGAGTCCTTTCCAGGTTGGCTTTAAGGATTTGATAGTGGTAGGTAATACCCAGCCCTAATAGGAGAATCCAAGTACCGAACAGGACAAATATAAGCGCAGTGGGGAACACTGGTGCCTTCAGAAAGTCATCCATCATAAAGAGCAAAGCAAAAAAGTATGTGTGATCTAGTAGTCCCCATCCATCCTGGCTTGTGCGTGTGAAAAGTGGGAGTATGAAGAGGCATCAGATCCTGAAAGGGATGCTGTGTGGCAGGGAGTTCTCATGCCCCTCAGCTGAGCTGGTTAGTGCCACAGACGAGACCAGAGCAGACAAAAGCTGTCTGCTCTCCTACAGTGAACACTTGAACACAAAAGATTACATCTTCTTAGACTGAACTAGGAATAGTAGTTGCTCTCATCTCCCTCTTCCTGCTGCCACCATCAGCCATCAAAGTCTTAGGAAACAGAAGACTTGAGCGACATAGTTACATGTAGAGGGAGGCAAAGGGCATCATATCAGAGTGAAAGGATCAATAGCTGAAATGCTAGATAAACTCTTAAGTAATGTACCTGGAAAAAAAAATAATTTCCTCAAGAACTGAGATCTGATCCCTGTTCTTATAACTGTCATGCAGGCTGGGATTTACATCACCTCATTTCAGACATTATAAGATGTCTATACCTGAGCTGGCTAATCGAGAGAAACAGAGTCTGCTAAGGGCCACTCTTTTCATCCTAGTTATGCCCTAATCATGAACAGGTCAGCTGAACTACATTCAGAAGCGACTCTCTGTAACAGAATGCAGATGCATGTGCAGTCAATACCTCAAACTAGGTGAGAGGCATCCTGATTGTGGTAAATGGCAGAGAATTCCTCGATCGTAAACAAAAAGGGAAAATTTTATCAATTACACAAAGCACTCTGTGATTTAAGGCAAGTTTGAAAAGCATTTTGAGACCTGCAAATAGAAAGTGATAGTGGAGTGCAAAGTGGTATTACTAAAATAGCAATAACAGGATATAGAGCTAGTTCCTGTTGGAAATGCCTTTCCTCTCCATTACTGAGAGAATCCCAGAGTGCAACCCTTTCCCCACACAATAATCTGCTCACATATTCCATCCATACCGGTTCAGGAGAAGTCCTTTTAATGAGTAGATCTCAGATTTCAGTTCATTAATATTCTGCGACTCCAGAATCCAGTTGGTAGAAGTTGTGGCCTGGAACATGAAAAAGAAGACATAAAGATCAAAGTATGAACTGGGAGATAGTTCACAAATGTCACTTTTTTTCTGTGTTATCCTCCCCTTCCTCTCATCTGTGAATCCCAAGCCTTGGGGATAACATGCACAAGTTCTATCATTTAAAATCTCTCGGATCCGAGAAAAACAACTTCCCCAGTAAAGAAGGACCTGAATGGATCCCCACAACGATCGGAAATAAAAATTGTCTCAAGGTGCTAAGACTATTCAAATATTTGCTTGCCGTTTGGGGAACTAATTAATCTTGTCTCCAACATACCATGCACAACCATTCCTGAAGCCAGCACTTGCGATAATTCCAACAAAGCTAGGTCTACATAGGATGTTTTCTACCAACATATCAGACAGAGAACAACACACGAAGAGGTGAACTAAATCATCTGACACTGACCTAATTAATGATTTCTACAAAAGAACTAGAACAGGATCCTGAAAAGCAGTGTGAGTTGCACTGAATGAGGTCCTTTACTCTTTCCTGTGACTGCACTTAGCTGAGGCAACAGATTCAAATATTATATATTAAGAACTATTTTAAAACCATTTGTTCATTTCTCCTAAATCATGAAAGAAGAATCGATTATCTGCACTCTGTGGTGTTTAGAGGTGGGCTGATAAATCAATGCTTGAAAGTTGCAAAAATTTTCTTTCCCTACTGGATCTGAAGAATTAGAGCCATGCTTGAGTTACCAGGTTGTATCTCCAGGAAGCAGCTGGACTAGGCACTGTCTCTTGGATATTTCAAGGCAAGGAAAGCAATTTGATGGGGAAAAATGATCAGTAACTCACGGAAGCCTGGTACAGCTGCTGTCAGCACTGCATCAGAACTGCTATGGGATATCAGACAGAAATTAGAGTAAGGTAAGACCTGAGAACATGCTGCAGATACTACTTTTGGCAATCTTTCTTTTAACCCTTTTGGGAACATGAGAAATGGGAGGAACACGCTGAAAGACAGATCATGCCCTACCACTCTAGCAGTATGGGACCTGAGAAGACCCATGTCTAGCACTTCCATAGTAATTTCTGCTAAAAGCCATTAGGAATGAACCCAGAGATACTCCTAATAAATCCCCTGACAAAGGAAGCCAGGACTGGAATAATACAAAGCTCCTCCTCAGCAGTTCCTACTAAATATGTCCAGAACTGGCTGTTCCTACTTATTCTTTCAACAGAGTTCAGCTAGTGCTGAGTAACCCCGAACACCTTCACAGCCAGCACTCCTCCCAGTGGCTCTGGGCTGTGAACCCGGGGAGCTGGGAGAGGCTCGGTCTGTAGTAGCTGTGATATACACAGATGCTTTCCCCTGGGATTCACACTCGCAGCCCTCAGACAGCAAGAATCCAGGAGCCACTGTTCTGGCTTTCCAAGACCTTGAAAGCTACAGCAGCACATTAACAAGGGAGTGATTTCCACTCACTGGCCTGCAAAGGACTCAAATTTCCAAAACACATATGGTGCCAGATGCCTAGGATTTAGAAATAAAATCTGACATCTGGGGCTTTTTAGCCAGTCTCTTTAAAAAACAGTTGTAGAAAATTCAAGCCTTGAATTTTTATGTACGTTTTTTAATTACTTAAAGTCCCTCTTTTTAATTTTTTACAGCATGCCAGTAGGAGTTTGAAAAGCAGATAAAAAAACTTACATTACAGCTGGGAAAACACAGCTTTTATTCCTTGGTTTGTGGGTTGCCCAAGTTTTTCTTTGTACACATGAGGTTTAGATATCATAACAATGTGTGCTACCATTTCAGTGCAGGGGGTAGAGCGGGGGGAGGAAAAACTTCTTCAAGACTCTCTAAACCACCGAGACTTTTATGCCCTTTTTCCTTCTTAAAGCTCAACATGTGGTCTTAATCTTAACACTTAAGACCTGAAAACAGTTTTCCAATTTCCGGACTGGCTCCAGGCCACTGACAGGCCACAGTTCCCAAGGAAAATTGAAATAGAGTGTTGTGGCCATAAACTGGCTTTCATGGTTGGGTTTACAGCTGTGCCACTGAGGGATTCCTACTGTACACTGTGCGCACCACAGAGTCAGCTGTGGCCCACCAGTTACACACCATCAAAGAGTCTGTACGAGATTAAAGTATAGGTAAGAGGAGATGACAACTGTTCATGCTATAGGGAAAAGACTGTACGCATTGTCTAGGGGATTTCACAGTAAAAAGAAAAATCTCTCCCTGTACACAGAATACTGCAAGATGACTGGGCCTTGAATAATTAAGAGCTTGTGAGTGAAAGGAAGACTTCATCTCTACGTGACTGGTTCAGATCCATTCCACCTACACGTACCAAGTTAATATCCAGCCCTTCAAACAGACCACCTATGGAGAAGTCAGATGCAGAGAAACTGGCTGGGGATATCACAGAGCTGAAGGCTGAACTGTGAACCTAGTAAGGTGCTTTCCATGTGCCCACAAAAGAAGCCATGCATGTTCCAAAGAAGATGGTGATGTTCTAAAGGTGAAGAGCTGGAAGTGGATACCTTAGAAGCAGCCAGTTCTTGGGTGAGCTCCTGGATTTTCTGTTGTTGCTGGATTAGCAGTTCCTGGACAGCTGCTAAAGTTGTCTGTAACTGAGTCACTGTGAGGGAAAAAGCAGGAGAGTGTTAAACTAAGATACTACAGGCGCATATACGCACTCACACACGTCCTTCCTGCTGTCTAGCTACAAAGATGCCTCTATTCCTACTATATTTAATTTATCTCCGCCCGCCTGCTCACTTTAATCCATATGATTTATCTGCACTACGGGTAATCTACCTGCACTGCATCTAACCTCCAGTATTTCTAGTTTATCTTTCCATTGTATAGATGTCTATAGCCCACAGTATATCCGTCCAAAACCTCTCCCTTCTAATTATATTGGTTTATGATTTGTACATCTCCCTGAACTTACACAATGTTTGTATCATTTATCTACCTTGGGCCTCACGCAGGCACACACTGGGGCTAGCGCCAGGCCGGGAAAAGGCTGGTCTCAGGGCTGCCCTTAAAGTACCATGAGAAGAGAAAGACACGTTTCTTCTCACCCTCCACTAAAAAGCGGAATTAGCACCCTCCCACTCCCAACCCATGAGCTCCTTCAACCCCAACTTCTTTAACAAACTTACTGCCAAAAATCATACTTTGTTCCATCCCACCAACTGCATATACTTTGCACTTTTTCCCGTTTACTTCAAGAGAACACCCTGTATTTCCCTCCTACACCCCAGCAAACAGTAAAGAACTTCTGCTGGGCTCCAACTACAGCTGTAGGAGAACTTTTCCTACTTTGGTACTTTATCCAAAGCTTCCAGGAAGTAAACAAGCTGATAAAATAAAATAAAATTTAAAACTCTACTGGTGTGACAGGTAACAGCTAATCCAAACCACCATTAGGGCATCGGGTAATGAACAGACACCCTATAGAGTCAATAACAGAGAAGGCGGCTAAGGTCAGGGAGGCACAGTAATTACAGACTCTGCTGACCCTTCCTCAGCTTTTCAGATGGAAGGTGGGGGGAAAGCACCAAAAAAAAAGCCCCTGAAAACATCAGAGAAGCAGAAATTAAAAATGAACTTTACAGCCCTCCGAAAGGCTGTCATTTTATTCCCCTTATTAATATTCTGAGGTTGGGAGCCTTTCCGTAAAAACATAATTAATTGAGGCCGCGCCGACAGTAAACAAGCAATTTCAAATTAAACCGAAATGACGGCGGCTTCATTTGCAAATGTGAACAGATTCTCAGAGCAGATAAATGAAATCACCACATAAAGTGGAGATGGAGGGAAAGAAAAGGGTGGGGGTCTTGGCAGAATGGAGGATATAGGGAGAAAGACTTTGAGGGGTGAATTGATGGAGTCATTAATCTTTACCTGTCTGTGTCACACTGCCACTCATCTCAGAAATGTTTGACTCAATCCTCTGAAGTTGTTTCCTGTCTTCTTTGCCTCCCATGATGAGAGGAAGCAGGTATTTCTGCAGGGAGTACAGAAACTTTTTCAGGAAACAGCGATATACAAAGTGGTCTTTCTAATCTACCTGAAACATCCTCGAAGTCCACCACCCAAACCTCAGCCTTTATCACAGAGCCAATGATCATTTATCCGCACACCTGGCTGAGAAAAGAAATTCCCTCTAGAGGAGGTGTTAACAGAAATTGCAGAAGAGAAGATATGAGCTCTGTGGTTACATTTTTGGGGGTGCTAAAAACCAGTTCCTAACTCCATTTAGTGTTTCCTGGATCAACTCTCAGTCCAGAGAAACATCCATCACATACAGAGTACAATTTCAGATCTTATGCTCTCAAATGTGAACTCACTGATACGTTGCAACATCTGAACTACGCTCACAAGGCAAGAAATGCAGAAGTGGGAAAAGGAGGAGAAAGGCCCAGGAAAGGCCAGAGGAAGCACAAGCTAAAAACTAGCAGTTTGAGAATCACTGCTAAAAACTAGTTTTGTTTGCTTGCCACTTCTTGACTCTGCATTTTCGTGTTAGGTGTCGGCATTTCTCCAATATACCAATGGCAGTGCCAGTAAGAAAAGAGATGCTTCACCAACTTGGAACCAACACGATCATTTTGACAGCAGCAGTGTAACATCATTCTCTCAGAGTACAGTGTAATAGCAGAGAGGGAGATATTACCTTGTAGAGCTGGTGGAATCCAAAGGCAATTCCTGCCATTATGATAGCCAAAGCCCCATAATCTCGCCATCTCGAGCCAGGTGGACCTAAAGGCCAAAATCAAGAAACAATCATCATTAGAACTGCAAGTGACACTTTCATACACCCAATTTATCAGAGAAAAGAGCAATGACTAATGCCAGTTCTGCTGTTTCTTAGCAGGCATAGATTTACTGAGCAGGGGGCATGAAGACGCTGGTAGTCTCTCAGGTACAGCGTGCAGGCTTCTGGTCTGTGGACACTGAAACATCTGTCCAGACCTCTAGCGCCGACACTGGCCTTGCACAAGGTGTCAAAGGGAGATAAATCACAGCAGCAACTTAAAAAATTCCATCAAGCTGGTTTGCGCTACTCTTTCCTTGGAGAAGGCACTCTGAGCCCTACTGCACTTTCTCCAGATAACCATCTGTGGTGTTAGCAGTAGCTAAGGTTAACTCGTTACTTGAAAAGCAACTGTTCTTCACTATCATAATTTTTGAAAATGGGGACAAAGCCAGAGAGCCAGACCAAAGCAGAAAAAAGACAGAATGAGTGTTTTGAGAAAGAAGAGAAATCAGGGCAATAAATGGATTTATGAACACTGTGTCAGCAATTACAGACTGTTTCAGTAAGGGAGGATCCAGTATCTTTCAAGCCTGAATTACGAATAGGTACCAAAGCACACATAAAGAGCAGAGAGAACATGCCATTAAATATGTACAGAAAGAGGTAAAGAAGTAGATTAAAACTTCAGATACTTAACACACAATTCTGCACAGAAGCTTCAACTCCACACAGCAAAGCAAAGATACGCTCTGCTCCTTCAAGCAGAATCACAAGACACCTGTAGTTTTCCACCAGCTTTATCCTTTTACCTCCCTCGCAGTTTCTGCAACGAATCTTGTACTGCCCCCAGTTTTCTTTAATAATAAAGAAGATGCAGAATGATCTTTCCTAAAGTTCAGTGGCAGGATGTGGGCAGAACTGGTGAGGTGGAGGCCAGTGTGCAGTCTCCAGACAGACAGATCCAAATCTACATGTGACCTGCAACGTCTCGGAAATGCATTCAGTTCTCCGAAGTTTCAATTTAGGCTTTCAAAGGGAGGCTTAACTGGCTGAAATGGCTGGAAGCTTGTCTCCTTTCTGCTTTGCTCACCTATTGCCATTTTTCCTGTAGCTGAGATCTTCTACAGGCATTTCCTTGCAAGGGTTACTCCTAATCCCAGCCTTCAGGCTCTACAAACAGACACCGACTCTCAAATACTGACACTCGGAGCTTCTTCCTACATTTCAGGACACAGCTCCTCAAATTATCCACTGGCTAGGAACCCGAACAAATTAAAGACGCTCTGTCAGAACTGGTGAATAGTGTCACCAGCAGTATTTTGGGTTCTGCAGTTGCAGTTTAGGAGCTTAGGCACATGATCAAATTATCATAACTTTTTAACTTAATGAGTTAACACACATCAGCTAAGATGCAGTAGCTGGCTGTGTACATGTCAGGATTTAAAATGATCTCTGGCTAATCTTGTAGCAAACCCCAGCCATCCATCCCGCTTCCCCTCCTTACTCTGCTGCCACTGTCATTTCCAGTATCTGAAGTCTCTTGGTTGTCCAGTTCTCTGCCCTGAACTTCTGATTAAAAACATCCTTCTACGACAACACAACTCATTCCAGGCTGAACGGCCTTTTGTAAAGGGTTAATTAATCTCAGAGACCGAGTGGGTCCAGGTGCCATGTCCATGGCAGTCAGTCCTTGACCAGCTGTCCCCAACTACTTCCCAGCTGGGTGACCTCTGAGTAGAAAGGAGAGACACCTGTAGAACCGCGTCTGCTTTGCCCTCTCACCTCGCTCGTCTCTCCCTCCGTTCCTGTAATGCTTGAGCTAAGAACATTTTATTGCCCCCTGGTTTTCATTATTAATGAAAAGGGACCAGAATGATCTTTCCTAAAGTTCAGAGAGTCTATAAAGACAAGAAGCTGAAATGCCATTTTACTCATTTTGGAGATGTGTGAAATAATTCTGTCTTGTGGCAAAAAAAAAGCGTGGCGGGTGGAGAGGAAAAGCGAGTGAGGGACGCAGTAAAGGCTCAGCATTGACCACATCAACTTTACAATGTTATGAAGAATGTCACAGCCCTGCCTAAAATCCACATTCGATCTTTCTTTCTCTTGCAATATTCTAATCTAAAATGTGGGGTGGAGAAAGGGTTAGAAGTTTCTCAGTTGTAACCTCAGTTCTCACACCGACTTCTTTGCATATCCTCAATTTCTCCACTTGTAGAATTGGAATAAAATTCAGCGAAAGTGAAAAAGCACTAATAGCCCAGTTACCCTTCAGTTTAGGCACTGAAATCCTCCCCAAAGAGACACACTATGTACTGGGGAAGTAGCAACCATTCTACATAAGAGACCCTCAAAAGGCAAATGGAAAGGACACAGACATTTTCTCCAGCTGTAAATCTGTGTTTTCTCAAAGTATATTTAATTTTCACAGCAGCAACTGCAAATTGCAACTCCAGAGTAAACATTTACTATTTCTAAGATCCCCGTGACTCTCAGAATTAACTTTCCCGACATCAATTAATTAGGCCTTGTGCATCCAAGTAAGGTCAGCCTCAGTAGTATCCACATTTGAAACTGTAGAAACTGCGGGTGGAGGAGGTGATTTTCCAAGGGGAAGAAGTGAACCCACAGACAGGAGTTGGAGAAAAAAACCCCAACTTGGATTCTAGTTACCATTTGTAATTGTAAGAGAAAACAGTCTGTATTCTACAGCCTCCCACATAAGACACAGAGGTGGTAGAAGAACATCCAAATGGCAAGAAAAACAGTCATTGGAGATGACTTTTAAGCATGGGTGAAATCTGCACAAAACCCATAAAGGGAGAGCACGGGGAAGAAAAGACGATTCCTGCATGATAAGCCTGCAGCTCTGCACACCTAGCTCAGAAACTCCCCTGAGTTTGCTTGTAATTATAGGGGTTAGAAAGGTAAAAAAAAAAAAACAACTAATCATTTAAATATTTAAAGTCAGATTTTGGTCCTCACTGCTGGATCAGTATATTTCATAACGCCAACAGCAGACAGCCCTGGTTTTTTACTGGGGGCTCATTTTAGAGCATGTTTAAACTAGTCAGATTGAGTGATGCTTCCAGCAACTAATCACATGTCAAATAAAAGATATTTTATGTAATAAATTACTGCTACAAGTAATTCAAATGTCATTTATCAGTTTTATTATCAGTCAGGCAAAGTCTTGTTTCTCTATATTAATCAAATTCAAGCTTTTTTTAAGCTTTTTTTTTTTTTTAACGCAGTTTTGACACCTCTTGGCAAAAGTACAAACTGGAGGGAAAGAATTACTCCTTAAGAACAGGAGAAATAGTAGTGATGGTATTGAGCTAAAATGTAGTGCCAGGAAACTTAATTCTTGTCTCTTCCTCCCAAAAGTTATTATTGTTCCTCTTACACCAAACCCAGGAGGAGTTCGGCATTTAAGAACTATGTGACTCTGAAGGCTTACAAATCTGCTTCTCGTTAACTCTTCAAGAATAAAAAAGTACTCACATAGGTAATGGCTATTACCAACAAAACATTAGAACCTACACTAGCAGTTTAATTTGTACAAAAGGAAGTATTTAAGTGGTACGAATTACCATCTTACACTGCAGTTGCTGGCAAGATCACCAACTTGGCTGTTTGGTCCATTACTGAATGAACTCCTGAGATGGTTGTGAAGCCATCCTGAACTTTTGTACTCATAACCCACCGTTTTAATGTAACTTATAAAAATAGTTTGTGATTTTGTGTAGAGGAGTCAAAACTACTCCAAAAAAACCCCTTAAAAAGAACCAAAAATATCAAACACAGAGTAGTTCACAGTCTTCAAGACCTAAGCTCCAGCAGATCAGATGCTGCTTCACAAGAAACTCAGATGTATTCTTTGGGGAAGGCAAATACAGCTCCTGATCTTTTTCAATATAAGCTCTTCCAATATGAGTTGTTCCCATCAAGTCAACTTACAGATTCAGCAGTCTACCTGTCTCATTAGCCCTTTAGATATACTTTTGAACTTCAAACCTTGACGCATTCCAACACTAGTGTCACGAACACTCTGTAAGAAGATAAGCATAACAGATAGACAGAAAAAGTAGTATCTATCTTTCTCTGTACATGACAACTCCTGACAAATCTGTGAAAGATGAATTGACTTAGTAAACTATCACAGAAACAACTGTCCTGGAGCAGATTTGAACTGATTCAGAAATACTCATTACAAGATTAGCATCCAACTGATGAGATAACCTACAGCAACCAAGGCGCCTTGAAAGAGCACCGAGCCACTGCACAGCCTCATCCATCAGCTCTGCAGAAATGCACATATTCTTTTTGCAGTTGTGATACCATGGAAAACACGGCCTTAAGTGGACTGTTACATGGGCAAATATCTGACCTAGAATTGTTTAGGAGCAGTATCGAAATCCTCTTCTTAATACTTAGCAGGTAAGTGAAATGCTTTTCAAACTGCCAGACACACATGTGAGCTGAATAGCTTCTTTTGATGGATTTTTAATGGTGTGCACTTTGCTTTTTATTGTTTGGAGCTTAGATACTTTTTTGCGAGGTTTGTTTTAAAATGCAAATATATATGTACATTTTGAGTCTACACAGATTATGTTGGAAACTTTAAAAATTCTTTGAGAGTGTATTTTGTACACGAAATCACACAATCATATCCACACAGTCTACACAGAATTTCTGCTGTCACCCCTCAGGTTATTTAAGATTGAAGAGAGAAAGCTTGTTAAAATTAAGGATCCTTATTAACTGTTTATTATTATTTGTAACCTGATAGCACTCTTAAAACTCATTCGTACTGGGGGTTAATTGTGCCAGACCTTAAACTCACACACAGAAGTCACAGACTAGGTCCTGACCACCTTCCATTCTAGCTTGCTGTTCATGCTGAAAATACACCTCTTTTGAGTAATTGTTCGAGGCATTAACTGTCAGGGTTCAAGGAGCATCTGCATGACACTTTTAGTCTTATGGTTTAGTTTTAGATAGTCCTGTGAGAAGCAGGGACTTGAGCCTGATGATCCTTATGGGTCCCATCCAACTCAAGATATTCTATGATTCTATGAGCTGATCGGTTGCCTGACTAGTTAAGAAAATAAGTTGTCTAACTAAAATACAAAACTTTGAGATGATGACCAACAGTTTATTGAACAGAGTCCACTGTTGCAATAACTAAAGACATAACGGGGCTGCACTTTCACAGCACCTCCTACCCAATAATCTATCAGCTCTATCACATATTAATGATCTAAATATTAGAAAACCCTGCTGATGAATGGAAGCGTGACCTTAAGTTTTAGAAAGGAAGACTGAGTTCTATGTTGACTAAATGCTTTTTTCAAGTCCTCATAGCGGGTGAGAATCTAATTTGTATTGACTTTAAACCTTCAGGTCAAGAGGTGTCATAGACTAGTATGTATGATGTTTGTTTGTAGACGATGACCATTTGTATATCTTTTTCCTCGTGTAATTTGATCTTGTCACGGGCGTCAACAAATATGAAGTGCATTCAAAGTACAATTTGGTGTCCAAATCTGACAAAAAAGTATGGCATTACTCAAATTGAAATCTAGGATCTGGCACGGAAATCTGTGAAATTGTTGCAGAAATCACTGCAGAAAGCAACAAGACCAGATGTTTTTCGAAGTGTTACTTACTGTGCACGACAGGGTGAGGGGGCTGAGCTGGCACCAGCTGTGCAGAAGGACCTGGGGACTGTGGCTCATCCGTGCTCGTGCCCGACTGCTGGAACGCCAGGTCGATCTCTTCGTCTGTCAGGCCTGGGGGAGCAGAGGAAATGAGATCAGTTTAGCACCTTTCCCCACTTGATGCACGCATAATTAAATTCTCAAGCCAGGCAGAACCCTTTCAAGCTGCAAAGAATTTTGGCACCGACTTGAGCAGTAATGCCTCCCCAATTTTGGATTCACTGGAATGTCTCCCTCTCTCTTTCTCTGTTGCAATTTAACCTTAAGCGACAGAATATTAGCCTCAACGCTGCTTCCAAATGTGGCTCATTCAATTTCCTTAATTTATCCTTGAGTTTATTGCTGCTTTTGAAGTAGCTTTCTATTGCAATTCTCCATTCTTCCCCCGAAAAAAAGATACCATCAACTGCAAATGTGGCTCATTTTAATCTGTAATGGTGTAAAAAAAAAAAAGAGGGGAAAAAACTAACAATAATGCATGAAAACAGACAGGGAAACAAAAAACTAATTATTGGGTTAGACGACTAATTAGTCTAGATCGTTTCCGAAGACGGGAATAATTTGCTTTATTTTATGACAAATGCAGAAATAAAAAGAAAAAAAATCGGGACTGACTGTGATTAGTATGAATGGGACACAGAATGTAAGGAGGAAATAAAACTATAACAAAACAGATCAAAACAAGGCCAAGCCCAAACTTCCAGTGCAGCATCGCCCCAGCGTACGGCTGCGTGATTAGATTGCCCGAGGGCAGCCGGGGTTTTATTTCAGGCCGAGCTGTAGTAACCCCGCACACATGGGACGTGTTGGTGCAGTGACTCCTGCCATCGGGAAATGCCAGGATGACCATCTGTAATTGGCCACAACATATGGGAAGGACTTGGCCAACAAGAGGGGGAAGAAAAGCAGCTAAAGGATTCAGGATGACCAGCATCTGTGAAGAATGGATTATTTTTTCCAACAGGAGAAAACATCCTCTAGAAAAGGATTTCAGTACTCGGATGGCAACCATGGTGTGGGGCCTGGAGAGCTGTGTATTGTTGCTGTTATTCTCCCGCGCAGAAGCAGACAGACAGACAGTGTCCCTGCCACGAGGAACACGTGAAGTGACTCAGGACCTTTTATGACATATGTAGCATGTATGCAAAAACATTCAGAAAGGCTGGAAGTGAGAACAGACATTTAAGGAAGGATATTTAGAAGAGGCAGAGCACATGATTCTCACACAGTTGTAGGGACTGAGCACAGTGGAGGAACACGGTACCAATAGCAGAGCAGTGGGAGAAAAATGGGGGAATGCTCTCTCCATCACCTCCACTCGAGATCCATGAAATATCACTGGGAGATGAAATTCCTGAATTTAATCCTTTAAAGCACATTACAGGAGGACACAACATAGAAAATGGCCAGGCTTCTGGGCATATTATCCAAGTCTCGAGAAATTTTTTCAGGATGTTAAAATTAAATGCATACTGGGGGTCTAGAGAGAATAATCTGTAGCACAAACGATATTGCCAGAAAATACACAAATCTGTCTCAGAACTTTTATTTAATATTGTAAAGCTCTAACAGTGCTTCTGGTATTCAGAAAGCTTTATAACTGTTAACAGATCTTTTCCCTGTTCCTGTGAGTATGTGAGATACTGTGAGTTCCTATTGTATCTACTGTACAGTGCAGATACTGATGTATAGATGTGTAAGTCAGGTGATTTCTCTAACATAACAGAATATTGACTGTGTCAGATATAGTATCAGAAATCCGAAGTTCCTGATCTGTGGTTCTGCAATCTGACAAAATCAACCCTTTGCTTTTATTTGCTCCATGCCTCAAATAAGTAAGGAACCAAACCCACATGTAACAGTATGGAACACGACTTGCACTGAGAATAATAAAAGGCACAAGAACACAACTCAGCCTACTGTTCTAGGCACAAAAGCAATATTTATGGTGTCTAATACCTGTTAAAAAGTGAAGCCCTTATCAGAAAGAAACTGTTTTGACCAGGTCCTAATTATCCAATGTAGGAGAAAGCTTAAACAGATGGCAACACTGCAGCTACGGAATTTCATAAAGATGGAGAAAATATTTGTCTGCAAGTGTGGATCCAACTAGAACAGGGCATTTTGTTCTATTTCCATGCAAACACAGCGAGTCTGATAATATTTAACACTTAGAAATGTACGTAAATTACAGAGGATCCTTACTTCATTCTACAAAAAGAGCAGGAAACAATGCTTATCGTGTAGATTCATAAATATCCCTGTCTTCATGGTTGTCATTTCTCACACACTAACAAAAATGCACAGGATATTCTAAGAGTGTCCTCAGGCAATTATAAGTAACTCATCAAAATTCCCTTTGGACTGAACTTTTTTTCAGATGCACCACCTACACACATGTATGCACACAGTATGAGTTTTCCATGCCCCAAATTATTCAACCTTGATACATTAATTACATCGAAAAGTGGGAATTTCTAAACCAGATCAAAGTGTCGTCTGTTCCAATATTTTATCTTGCTTTATTTTATCACAGTCCTTCTGTCACTGCATTATGTAAAAAAGTATCCATGATCTATTCATTGTTCTAATCTAGCAGGAAGTTGGTAACCGAAAAAGATCACCGCTTTCCTTGGATGCAAAAGCAGTGCCATGAAAACGGGAGCTTTGTGTCTAATATATGTCTCAAATAGGTATGTCAAGAAAATCATTTCATTTTAACAGAAGAGTTGCTCTAAATCCACTTCTCAACACTTTGGAAAACAAACATTTTTGTTCTTCTAGAGTCGCAGCAAGATCAAGACCATGCAGAATGCAAAAGGTTAAAAGGAACAATAAAGGAAACTGCCAATTGTAAGTGAATTATATTTGGCTTTGAAAGCTGAGCCACGGCTATATTATAAAAGGCATCTCTTTGCGTTGTTTACCATCACCCTGACTAATGCAGACCTTTTTTTTTTTGTTTTAAATAATCTCATGCAAATTAGACACACACTTCCTTCCAGTTGATTGCTATCTGCAAGGAATAATCTAACCGCAGAGGGTACTGAGCAAGGACTGAGCTGAGGAGAAGGATGCAAGGAAACTGTCTTCAGAGCCCTACAGAATGCAAACCCATTCCCTTCCCCCCATCATCCATTTCATTCCTCTGCAGCACCACAGCCAGTGCAAAGAATTAGTCATAATTTTCACAAAGCCTTAAAATTTCCTTTTCAGGCTTCAGGGTGTTGATTTGAATAATCCAGCACCCATGATTGTTCTTGCCGACCCTCTGTTGTGATTGTCACTGCTGCCACTCAGTTTTCAGGGAACACTCAGCCTCTGTAAATTGTAGTCAAACACAGAATTAGAGCAAGTCAGAGAATAAAACGGGTTGTTACAAACATCTCTTAGTGCCTGCACCTTGGGTATTGCACAAAAAGCTCCTTTGCCCAAAAACTTTTAAGACTTGACTGTCTATTTAGGACCTTTTATAATATCTACTACTATTTAATATAAAGACGTCATGTACATAAAAATACTGTTGTGCATATTTTACAGCTGAGGAAGAAGTGAAACATACAGATATAAGAAGTGCTCCAAGGTCAGAACTGAACCTCTGCCAGTCAGAAAATAAAAACTCAGGAGATGTGAGTCCCAATCTGTTGGTTTACCATAAATCCATTCTTCTCTATTTTCTGGATGAAACACAGTAGCAATAATTGCAATGCAAAACCTTTGCAGGAGCTTAAATAGATGAGCCACTAAGTTTCTTCTTTTCCTTCCCTGACATTTCAGTGACAACCCTTTTTCCCACTCCATCCACTGAGCATATCTTTCTCTTCATTACAGTCCTCCTTGCATTGCTCAGTCCAGTAATTCATGCAAGATTTACACAACCTGAAGGCAACATTAGCTTTAGGCAGAAAAATTCTGGTTAGGAAGAAATAAAGCATTCTGCCATGATAGGGAAAGGTGGTGGAAAGAATTAAGTTCCTTTTGCGGGTTTCCAAAGCCAATTTTATTACCACTCTGACAGACCACCCTGGAGCTGCCATCACACCCACCCTTTTGCAGGGAGGGCAGCGGCTGGTATCTGTTCTTGTTTTCCTCACATATGCACACACTTTCTATTAAGAAGAAAAATAAATAGAACCGGAAAACTTGTTTAGCTACAACAAACGATATGAGTACCCAAAGTTAGTGCCTGGCATCATATGACTAAAAGGAAGATGTACCGTAGACAGCCTGAAACGACAGTGCGCTCCTGTTCCTGGAAGCCACTGAGTCAACTCTGCTCAGAAAGAACATGGCCACATTTTAAAAGAATCGTCATAAAAACCTTCTGGGATCTGATCCAGACTAATGATTCCACCTGTTCAGTCTGTTGCATGCAATGCTGGGTGACTCTTTTATCAAATGTTTGTCCTGTATCCCCTCTGCTTAGTTGAACACATTTCAATAAGGTCAGAAAGGCACAGCCTCTGGATCCATTTCCTTTCAGACATCTTGGTCCATGGGGCGTTCCTGAGGCTGAGCCCAACCCAACTTTTTAACCAAACCTGAGGTCTCAGAAACATCACTCTGGTTTTTTTTACCCTTCATTTGCATTATTTGAATGTAAACATCCTGCTCTGTGCTTCCAGGCAAACTTTGTGTAAAGGAACCCAAACATCCAAGGGAAATTGACTGGACTCAACTGTCAGGCCAAAAAATGCAGAAATAAAAGTTAAAAAGTTACTGAGAAGGCTTGGAATTCTTGCGGCTCTATTCATCTGTAAGACTGTCAATTATGCAATTACAATCTTTAAGTAACATTCTATACTTTAAGCCATCGGGGTGACTAAGCAGCAATCAGAACTGGGAAAGGTGCTCAAACCTCTGCTACACAGCACTAAAATAAGGAAGGAAAACCTGATTTAACAGTACGACGCTAAGAATTACAGCGAGTCAACCGGGAAGGAAAAGGTTAAAATAAAAAGTATTTTGGACGTAGTAGATATAAATAAATAAATACATCAGCAGCAGTTTCTCTTCCTGGCCAAGCTTTTTGGAGTCTCTAATAAAATGAAGTGTAATGGAGGAGAGGAGGGCAATGTCAGAGGGTGAGGGTTTGGGAGAGAGGTTGTTAAGTATCTCCCTCTCCTCAGCTGTGTTTACTCCATTTACAGGACCCCAGGTGATTGATAGACAGACAAAAGCAAAGCAAGCAGATAGTACCCGCCCCGGGAGCATCGGGAAAGGGGATAACTCCTGACATCATCTAGAGCCCCAAACTCTCCTTAGCCACTTGTAATTAAAAAGACAGAGGAAGATATGCAAACCAGAGAAAAAGTGAAAGAGGATTTTTTTTTTTATTTATTATTAACATTTTGTTGGAACAGTAGACTGCAATAAGGACTCTCAGGGCCGTTAAAAGTCGTCGGCTGACCTGTAGACCCCTATTTCCCAGAGCCTTGTATAAAATTGAATTTTTTAAACATAAATTACACGTAATGACGACACTGTAAAAACTAACAGTAATGGAAAGCTGTGCTGTATTTCATTAGCCTGTATTATTCCGTGCCACCTGATCCAGCCGGGCCTTGTTTATGAGTTAGTGTGTTAGCAGATGCCGATGGAAGCATTTGCTTCGACCTTGCTCTTCTCATTGGGGCATGAAATTACGACGGCAGCACCTTGATATTACAGCCATAAATACAGTAAACTGCAAATTTAAGCCAACGGCTCCTATTGTCTCTGAACATAAAGCTGATCGGTATTTATTTAAAAGGAGAACGAAAAAAAATATTATATATCACCTTGTTTATGGGTCCAGTCCCCCCCCCTTCCCCTAATCTGCCTTATTCACTTGGTTAAATACTAAACAAACAAACTAAATCCTCCCTATTTTCTACTGATTAAATATTCTTATGAAATGAGTATTGTCTTCAGAAAACTGGATCAAAGTATTTTCGCTCTGAATAAGAAAGGGCAAGAGACTTGCTTAGCATGTCTTGGAGTGGAAAAAACAGGAACGAGTACTACAACTTTCCTTCTCAGTTTTCTGTATATGAGAAGTTCAAAAAGTAAAATGAAAAAGTTGCTTCTGGTCACTTATTCGTATTTGTGTATAACATGTATGCACATGAGAGATGTTTCCTTCCAGTTGTTTTCTATTTAAAAATACCTCCCTTGTTAATATTATTTCAAGACAAGGAGGAAAGACAGGGGAAAAAAAAATGCAGTAAGATTAACGGGAGGGGAAGAACATGCACAGGATTCCTTCTCTGAGACAGCAGACAGCAGGAGAATGCCTCATTCTCCTATGGACATTTTGGGTAAATACTCCCGTTCACTGAACATTCCCACTAAAATTTATTAGAGGGGAAAAAATCAAACACAAAGGCAAAAGGACATTGTAATATCACAAAGCATATCACAGCATAAATCACAGCATTATAAGTCAGTGCAAAATGTATTTCACCGGTAGTTTCAAGGCATGGAAAATACAGTTTCACTTGTAGTAAGAGAGGTCAGGTCTCCCTCTTCTAATGTAAAGTAAGCTTCTTGCTTATATGAAGTATGTTATCTCTGTTTCATGTAGAAAAAAAGGAAGGGATACCTTAAGTAAAATCTCCCAGTACTAAGTGATATATTTCAGGGGCCAAAGCACTAAGAGGAGAGTAAAGAAACAACACGCAGGACGAAGAGGCTGAATAATGGGCTCAGACTCGGGACTCTGAAAGGCAAAAGCCCCATTCGATGCAGTGCTATCACAGCCTTACCAGGATTTGGACACCTTGGTTTTGAATTAATCTACAACAAATCTTCAGGTAGCAGACAGTGTAATTCAACAGGCACAATTTCGGCTTCCCCAAAAATTCAAATTACAAAAAAAGGCAACCTCCGTAGAAATAAGACTATGAATTCAGAGAAAACAAGTATTAGATACATCAAAGGGGTAAGTTTCCAAGTGTACCCAACCTGTGATCTGCAAATACTTGCTGTTATTCCTGCAGAGAAACTAGTCTCATGGTGATGGTTCCTGACCACCATTATTTGTATTATAACTCCTCAGAGACCTCAAAAGGCATTTGCTGTGCCAGGTACCGTGCAGAAGCAGGGTGGAGGGCAGGCAGAGCCAGAGCATTCCGCAGCCTGCGTGAGGGAAAGACAGGCTGGAAAGAAAAATACTGCACATAGAACTGAAGTAACTACCCAGAGAACACAGCAAGTCTATGAAATTTGCTTTCTATTATATTCAGAACTGCAACAAAAACCGTTCTATTAAGGTGAAAGGATATTCGTTTCTTCTACAAGTTCATTCTCAAAAGTAGAACTGTTTGGTACGTGGAACTTCGAAAACCTAGAAACTAAACTTCATTACCAAAACTTGCCGCAAATTTTCAAAACAGCAGTGTCAGAAAACATTGGTGCTTCAGATCCATTTACTTTGTGTGAAAGGAAAATATTTTATTAAGCAGCTTGTTGAGCAATAGTAACAAAATGATTGGCCTTTGGCTACTCTTTGATCTGTGATAATATCTTTACAAGCTTCTGCGGAGAAAGCCAGAGGTTGTCTTAAATTTGGGTAAGGTAAAACACTGGCAATATAGGAGGATTTGGTTTGATCTACCTTCGAAACTCCCATTTTAAACCGTATTTCCAACAACTTGAACCAGCATGTCACAGGAATTCTGGCACTGAAGTAGAAGGGGCTGGCCTGGAGGATCTGCGCTCAGCCAGACATCTGTAACGTCTTATACGTAAGAATGAGAAAGTCTGTCCTGATGCACCATTCCCAGTTCTTTATATTACTCCGGAATTACTGTTTGCCCAAACACACTAACAAGAGCATCTGGGTATTTTCTACACTGGACAATACCCACCAGAGAGCAGCCTCTGCAGACTAAGATTCACTGCAATGTAAAGAGCAACTTGCCCCAATGTTATTTATTTTCTCTCTTATTTTCAAAACTTAAAACTTTAGAAAGGAACAAAGCAAACCCATCAGTCCAGACTTATCACACAAAAAATCATACAAAGTGTATACTAAATGAACTTTTAGTGTTTGAAGAACACACAGAACGAACATTGAATATGCAGGACAAGCGCATACTGTGCACTCTGTCAGAAGTTGCTATAAGGAAAACAGTAGCCACAGCTGCGTGTTTCTAAGAAAATGTAAAAATACATGGAAGTATGTATGGAAAATATATGGAAATGTAAAGAAACCAACAGTGGGTGAGGAGCCATGAACACAAGAGTCTAAGTCGTTTTTCTGACAGATATTTTTTCGCAACCTTATAGAGCATCTTTGCTCCTCTAACCCAGTTTCTTTGAAGTGGAATCAATGTTGGACACCTAGGAGTCAGGTATCATCGCACCAAGAAGATAAGCTCAATTAAGAAAAATATAGCTAAACACTGCATATTTGATTATTATGGTACAAATGTTTCAGGTAAAACTGGTTTGCACTTCCCCTAGGAAGACAGAGACGCTAATACACTATTATAAAAAGACATGTCAGCAAGTATTCATTACAGATTATAAATCACCCTCATTCTTCTTTCTTTTGTTTTAGAGAATTTTTTTTACATGCCATTAAAATATTGTTTGCTGAATGCTACTACAAAGCTAGCCACCTGTAAAATTAAAGGCTGATGCTGCCAATAACAATGTTGAAATACCTTCTGTTTAAAAGGCAAACCTACTTTGTAATTTTTAACACAACTGTATAAATATTTCTCCACCCACCCTTCACAATTTTGTTGGTTATGTCACGTCCATTTAGACAACAACCATCTATGTCATCACACAGGATGTTAATCTTGGGTGGAGAAGAAAGAAACAATAGCAAATTCATTTTTAAGAAACCAAGACTACACATTCAAGCAGGGTCCTTCATGATAAAAGAAGAGTGAAGACAAAAAACATTAGGAAACAAACCAACAAAACAGCAGAAGTTTCAAAAGACCACTTTTCATCTTTTGGTTTGTTTATTGTTATTTTTTTCTCCCCATGTGCCTTCAACAACTCTTCAGAGTTCTAGAGAAAATTAAAGGAGTCTGGATTAAACACCAAAAGGACGACTAATTCTAACAATACTAAAAATAACGAGGTTAAGTGGTGGAAAAACTATGGTGACCACACACGGAGAACTGGAGTGGTAAGGTAGGAAAGGAGTTTCATCATTGCTCCCTCAGGACATGCCCAGAACATACAAACTGCTTCTGGTTCTCTAGGGTTCCGATTACCATGCCAAACACACCTCCAGAGTTTCCTTATTAGTATAATAAAAAGCCTCTCCAACATTTGGGTTCTATTCCCAGCCTTGCTATTGACCTTGTGTAGGTCATTTAACCTCCATCTGCCTCAGTTTCTACATCTGTAAAACAAGAATAAAATTACACAATATCCTTTGTAAAACATTTGCGACCGACACTGACAATTATCAGGTACAAAGACTGAGTTTTGAGAATCTATACATGTATTATATGCATTTGAGCTATGTAAGGCATTTGCAACAAGTAATTTATTCAAATAACAAGTTTATATTTTTTTTGTGCTTGTAGATCATCTTTGGAAATGCTTTCAGATTTCTGACTCTCCTCAAACTATGCAAGGACTCAAATTCTTGCTTTGCTTTGACTGGATGCTAAAATACATAGCATTTCTCTGGTCGCCTTTTGGCCAAGTGTTGCCCTCAAAATCCAGTCACTGAGGTTGAACGTTCAGAATGGAAATACAGAAATATCTATGTTTTTAACATCGTCTGTTGTCTTCTAGTGCCTCACAAAAGTCCCAGCCCAGGAGTTAAAACAGGAGTGGATACACACCATTCACACAGAAACCAGAGTGAAGATTAAGAAATGTTTATGGGCAAGTTCCTGCAACATAACACAAGTCAGATCAGTAAGTGAGGCAGCTGAAGCAGCTACTCATACTGTGTGAAGATAGCTCTTGGAGTTCCAGGACTAGCAAATAGCCCCTAAACAAAGAAATAATCTCATTAATATAAAGGGAGTGAATAAAAATGGAAAGATATCCCGTTCTAGGCTCTACATAAGACTGTATCTCCTTTCCGGGCTGCTGATCAACACCAGTAGACAGGTGGCCAGCTTTTCACAGTGTTGGGGTCAATGACGAAGCGCCAGGAGGCACTTTGCAGATCCCTCTCTCTGCACTGCAGCCCTGGAGCAGAGGAACACGGCGGCACAGGTGGAGGGAACACTGTGCAGGGGAAGGGGCTGTTTGCTGAGCTGTGTGAGGGGCAAAGCTCTGAGCAGCAGCTTTGGCCTTGGTACCCAGGGATGACACGGCCCCACACTCCTGAGTGCCAAGTCCAATGACCAGATAGAACAACTTACTCTTTAGAGGCACTGCAGCAGATGAAGCTCACCAAAAGGACTCTGATTCTTTTCTTCCCCCATTTCCCCCCCAGTTTTCTTTTACTGCTACCCCTGCCTGTCTCAGGTGGCCCAGCGTGCAAAAAGCTCTCCTTTCATGATGCAATATCTGGGACCAGGTGAGGCCCTGACTCTGCAGATAACCTAACAAATGGGCAAGAGCAGCTTGTGTTCCTATTGACAGTGCACGTGCTGGTAAATACCAACCTCCAGGGTATTCTCAGCAAACACGCGGCCATCCCCAGCTTCTCAGATCCACACATACGCGCAAGCACTTGCTTTACCCGACACTGAACTCACACCTCACAAACAAATTATTTAACTACTCTATCCCCCAAGGAAGACAGTGATCATTTCAAATGCAGCTCCCTGCTCATCTCTCACAGACACGCAACGGCCTGATAGGTTAAATGCTGCCATTTAATTACAGTAATGGAAGCTGCTATTTTTTGGTTCCCTTGAATTCTCTCTCGCTCTCTTTTTTAAACACATACAGAGTCATCTTTTAAACATGTATTTTATATTTCTGAGTTTAACAGCTGCATTCTCCTGGTTACTTGAAGAGCAAGAGCAATGATATTCTGATATTCTTCTCTGTAACTCTGAGCAACTAGCCTTTTAAATGCTACATCAAAAGGAAGCCAGGTTGGGGGAGATGCTTTAGGAAGAGAGACATGCTGCAGAGCCCAATCTGCCCCTTCATTTACTTAGATGGTTTGTGTTGATTTCATTGCATCAGCTGGACCTTCTCCTCCTCCCCAAGGCAGCTGGGGCCTGGGGAGGATAAAGAAAATGCTTTGAGTAATTTTACTGAAAATGCTATAAAATCGGTATATCACATGGACAGTATGGCACAGTACAGTTATATTTTTATATATATATATATGACAGGGAGTCAGGATTATCTCAGATCTAACAGTTTTTAATATATCCGACTCCACTTCTCTATCTAAAATGGGGACGGTGTTTCCTCTGTTTCCCACTGAAATTTGGAGTTTGCAACTGTTTGGAGAATATAAAGGTCTAACAAAGAAGAGAAAATGTAATTAGAAGTACATTAAACTTATAATCTTGCCATTCCACAAAAGGTGTCACAAGCTTAGTCAGTTAATAATTGTAGAGTACTTTGAATAACCAAAGTGGTATAGAAATATGAGGTATATGTTTGTTAAATTCTTGAGCATGCCACAAACCACTTTTTTTTTTTCCCTCAAGTGAATTCAGCAAGGGGGCTGTAAGTGGCCAAAGACTAGAGGGTTTTATGCTTATTTATTACTGAAGGAGGACACATAACACAGTATTCCATGAGTAGCACAATAACTATTTGTGGATTTTACATTTCGTATTGTGTGGCAATTAGAAAAAAATCGAGAAGTAAAACATAATACTTCCAAGTCTAAATAAATTCTTACCTATGCTAAGGCCACAACACTCCTAGAAAAATACCCATATTGCACCTGTGCTCAACTTTGTCCTTTAAATGTGAAAAGCTTATTTATTTGTTCTGTGGCAGTTGGCTCCCAATCAGCCGGCCAGCCATGCAGCAATATTGCCCATCTTCATTCTCTGATACAGATATCTACCGGTGTCTCTTAAGGATGGAATCTTAAAAGGTGAGGCAAGGCAGAGACAAAGACAAATTTAATTTTATCACCATAAAAAGGGACATTTCCACATGGGCAGCAAGGACATGAATATCATGTGTATGCGGGGGCGGGGGGGATTATAAACGCATTTTTGGCGAAATTCAATAAAGCTGATTCCACTGCATAAGGTCAGCAATTTACTTTTAAAAAATGATATGATTGCAACTTTTAATATAACCCATGTATTTGCTGCAAGATGCTCTAGAAGATTGTGTAATGTAACCAGCCGACCTCTCCACAGGAGCAGAGATCACCCCATTTACCCTTTATTGTCTTGCTAAAAGCAATGCACATTTGCACGGTATGACAAAGTCAACAGCTTTTACTTCAGAGAGCCTCAGATTTCATTGCGAATGAATTCTCTGCTCTCCTAGGGAGTGAAGTCTTGCCTGGACTAGGTTCCATGAGAAAAAATAAGAAAGAATGAACCAAAGAATAAATTCCCTTTCAACTAAAGGAAGAATGATTGTGCCCCAGATTAAAATTAAGAGGGAACAGTGTGTAGCAGAAAAGCAAATATTGGGATTTTCATGTTCCTGGGCAGCCAAGACATAGTTTTATACAGGGTAGAAATGTTGTCTACGAGAATCTAGAGAATAATGTCATACAGGAACTTATTTTATCTTTCCTAGCAGGAAAGTGTCATTAGTTCTGAGATGGATTTCAGCAGAAGAGCAACACAGACTATCCTAATTACACTCGGTTTTAGCCTCAAGAGAGAAGGCTGTCTCTTTAGACTTAGAATACCAGGTTCATTCCCAGAGTACATCAAGAACTGAATTCCTTTACTCGCGCCAGGAAGATTGTGGGGAAACCCTGGGCTGGATGACCATGAAGAGCAAATTCCTTCTATTACAAAAATATTTTTATACAAACGTACATAGATTTCTTCAACTGTCTCAAGGTGAAGCTTGCTTCAAAGGTCAAAGCTGCAGGGCTGGATTAGGATTGCACGCAATCTGCCTGAGCCTTGACATGCTGACATTCTAAAGTTTGCAGCTCTGCCCCCCCATCCTCAGCTGACAGAAGGAAATTCTGAACCTCTCTGCAAGAGTGGCTTTTACTCCAGCAAGCAACTTAAAAAATCACATGCTGCAGCACCAAGAACTCTGAAACAAGCATATCAAAGCAGTTTATAAACATGCCTAACATAAATCTTACTAAGTTAATAATGCAAAAGTGGTAATTAACTCCATTTTACAGATGGGCAAGATGAGAACAAGTAACTCGCCCAAAGCCAGGCAAGCAGTCGTATCTCAGACCTCCACTACCTGCCCTTAGATTGGAGCTACAGAAGTGACTTTCTTTCGGCACTCTGCGTTTACTTTCACTTGAAAACAAGGTAGATAAATTATTAAAGGTCTGAGCCTTTTCTGCCCATCACTATGGCTGACAATTTCAGGGCTCAGAATATAAGTATTTTAGCATTGTCTTCTAGAATGCACTCCAACTCACTCTGCTGTAATCATATTGGTTTTTCAGTGCTACCAGGAATGGAAGTATTATTTTGACAGTAAACAAGGCAGATATGACTCAAAACACACTCAGTGAGCAATAGGAGTTAATTTTGCAAAGCCATTTTTAACGGCTCTTTTACATTACATAGTTATTGTCAGATAGCCAAGTGGAGAGACATCATTAAACCCATGACATTCCAATTATTTGTTAAAATTAAGCTTACAACCAATATTTTGTAGCATGCACAACTTCCTGGGCATCAAATCCGTCTGTTCCAATTTATGAATAATTTTCAAGCTACAAAAACACGGCAAAGGTGATTCTGGACTCTTCTCTGAAATTGTGAGGAATTTCCGTGGCCCAATAGAAGCAGGAGATGTAGCAGACTGTTCACCCAATACACTATAAATGAGTCACCTTTCTTGTTCTGTGCAGTACAGATCTAAATGGTTCAAGATCACTGTAGACTGAGCCCAAAGTGAGAGGAAGGTCATTACCACTAATGTGATGCATCCTCTGTTATAACACACGTATATAGGCATTTAGAGGATGTAAAAGTTGAGAGTTGCTCCCTCAATGTCTTCTTCGCATTATTAAACACCAAAGGGGTGCCTCTTGTGATGCACCTTCTCAACATTTCACCCAGAAACCAAAGAGAAAGTAACTGAGATTTCCATGTTTTTAACATTAAATAGCAGAGCTTGTATACACCCATACACTGGGAAGGTTTGTAGGCCTTAAGTTTCCCATTACTTTTTTTCTTCTGCTCCCTTTAAACAGGCCCTTTTTCCCTCATGTCCCACAACACACTGAGTTCAGAGCCAGTAGTCTGGAGTATTCAAGCCAAAGGTGCAAGTCCAAAACAGTGCAAGACGACAGGCCTCTTGGAACTATCCAGTGACAATGATGATGTATTTTCCTGTTAGTGGGTAGCACTTCTATGAAAGAATTCTTCAGTTCCAAGTAAAGCTCATTAACTAACTTCTAGGACACAATTTTTTCAAACAGAAAGTGTTTCTTCAAAAAAACCCCAAAATGTTCTGGAGAAAAGTAATGATTTAATAACAATTCAAAACCCATTTTTCCAAATATTTTCACTGTAATATTATGGTACATATTATATTAGTCTATCAATCTCTTTCATTATTAGTTAAAATATTAAATACTCCAGTCTAATTAATACAGAGTGATCTGACAGGTCTACAACGTTTCATTAAAAAAGTCCTCCATTTTAAAAGTTAATCCCTATTTAATAGAAAAACAAACTTTCAAATCTGAGAATTTCTAGTGGGATAGAAATGTATTGCTCAACCTAGTTTCTAAATACCATTGAGCTATAAAAAAAATTGTTATAAAACAATGAAATATATGCTGAGTACATGTTCTTCTAAAATAACAAACACATCTGTAAGTAACTATAGTTTCTGTCAAACACACACACACTTTTCTTAATCATCTGGCTATTATAAGCATTAGAAGGTATTGAACAGTGAGGATTGCCTGCCTTTGTGCACTGCACCACATGGCTCGTTGTGCCTAAACTAATGTTGGGTGTTTTTCTGCCCTCTCTTGAATCACAAGTGCCTGGGACAAGAGGCAAAGATGAGATATGGAGTGATTTCTCCACGTGGATAGGGACTTAAACAGATTACTTTTTCCAAACTTCCTTCCAAATCTGGAGGATTGATAGTGAAGGCTTTCAATCAAGTATCAAAATTTTCTTCTAACCCCCCTGACAAGTCCAAAGAATAGCCATATCTGATTCCCCGGGATACCCTCAGGTTGATTAGTTTATCACATTTTGTTAGTGCTATCGCTGCGAGTCTCTTCTTGCCAAAGAAGCCAAGAAAATCCGTAAAGCTCATGACAAGTTCAGATAACACAAACAGTGGTAAAATTGATGGGGAAAGGAGGCAGCATGATGAATAGGCTGGTGCAGAACAGCAAGTGACAGATCTGCAGACAGAAGACGGGCAGGACAGGGGGGCATCTCTGTCACTGCAGATGGATAGGGATTCTCAATCATTTTCAGGAGGAAAAAAGAAGGCATCTAATAGAAAATACAGAGCTGTGGAACTAATTTCTGGATCATGAGCACATTTGTTCTTCTGGATCATGAGACTCCAGCAGTGGAAACGTCCCCTGTATGTTGAACATTATCGGGCAAACACGGCAGAGTGCCAAAAATGGATGAGACTACCAATAACGCTGATTCGGATAGGAACTGCTCTGAGTGTGCTAGCAATGAAAGCATTCATTCACTCTTTAGTCTTCGGATCCCTAATAAGTTCCTTGGGAGATAACCAGATTTCCCCATTGATGCAGAGTTGTATTGACCCGAAGCTTGGACAGAAGGCACCTAAAGAACAAACTGATTGCATGAACAGGTGTCGGACATTTTTCTTTAACCTAAGCAAAATATTATAAGGCACATTAGCTGTCTTTCAAAGTCATAAACAGAGGCCTAAGCATCTCTAGTAATTAAATATCCCATAGTGCTTTTCAAGAATCTTAGTAATTTTTTTACTCAGTAATTACATTCTCTATCCCTAAAGCTCCCTCTGCAAGATGACTTAGATAAAGTATTCTTCATTTGCTCTCCTAAAAACCATGTAGTGATATTAAGCAGTGAGCTGCAGATAACCCCACAGACACCATTAACCATGCTCCATCCAATGGTTAATGGGTACAACTGCTCTAAGATCCTCAAATGAAAAGCATCGTGAAAACGTAGAATGCACTGACTTCCGTTTGACCTGTACAGTCATTTCTGTAAGTCTATGCAAGCTGTTGGACTTACTTGATGCTACTTGAACACCAAAATTCTTTAATAATCAGAAAGTTTTCTCTCCTTCACCATCTCTTAAATCCATATCCTGTCAGCAAGTCTGAAGAGAAGGACAAATCATCCAGCATATCATCGTTGGATAGTCTGCACTTACAGCCTGATCACACGTTCTTGTATCAAACATGGTCATTTCTAGAAAAGCATAAGGTTTGCAGGGCAATAGTAGTTTGGCCCAAATAGATATTTTGACTGCGCAGACTAATAACTACATTTTTTGGTATGAGTTGTCACTGGACTCTATTGGCTTGCACTGTATTTTCTTCTCAAGGAAAAGCTTTGTAAAAACTGTTCGAGCTTCACTGAGACATGTTAAAGAATTAATTACGAAGTAAAGCTGAGGTAGAAAATTAATTTGGGAAACACAAGAGGTTACTTTTCTTTTCCTCCCTTTTCTGGAAGTGGGGGAGGAAAGGCAGTTATTTTCATCTCCATGCTGGGGGCAGGAGTTGGGAGCTGCCCAGTCGATAACCTGGCCATCAGAACAAGGTCTGTAATTAAAAGGTCAGTGACCTGGAAAGCTAGGGCCTCACTCTCAGGGCTTCTCAGTAATGACGGTGCTATTAAATTAAGACTGTTATGAAATCAATGCTAAAAAAGCTTTCATGGTAACGAGATTCCATTCAAGGACATGCAAACTGCCTCATGAAATGGACTTAAATTATAAAAAAGAAAAGTAATAAAAGAGGGCTAAATTGAAATCTGCTGAAGAATTTACTTCCTTTAAAGCCCTCCAGCAGTGGGCTGGGCCCCTTCTCCCAGGTCCTCAAGGTGATCCACTTGGGTTTCTTTGGCAAAGAAGGGAAGACAGGGGCTCAACTTCCAAGAACGCAGACTACAGAAAGAGGAAGAAAAACAAGTCTGTTTTCTACTGGAAATTCTGAGGCTGACGGCATTTGTTTCCAGGGAATCAAGTGTCTTTGAGCTCTGACTGGGAAGGGGCATGTACAATTGAATAATTTATTCATCTCTTCAGAAATCACCATAGCCTGGCACCTTGACACTGGCAAATTTCTCTAGAACTCTGATGCGCTGCAAAAAACTGTGCAAGACCTACAGGAAAACCTTGCGCACTAACTCACTTCCTACCAGCCAAAGTAAAGAAATAGATTAGTAGATACAACATGTAAAAGGGCAACGCTTCCAACAGCCTCCAACTCATCTCACCAAGCGAGAGTGCGACTGCTTTTAGAAGCATGTAGCCCATTACGTTATGCATATATATATTATACAAAAGACCAATCCAGGTAGTGTATCTCCTGAAGACCGTCCAACCTTCTGGGTGGACGTTTTCCCAAAATAACTCAACAATTATACATTTAGTTGCCCTAATGCACTTCTGTTCTCCCATCACTGTAATTTCTTAGCTCCCTGTATGCTTTTGTTTGTTCCCACAATCCCACTCCGGGAAGGCATTACTGTACTCGTTTGACAGATTAAAAGAACAAGCAACCAAGAAAAAAGTTATTTATCCAGGATTACACAGTAAGTCTGTGACCTAGCAATTATTCCCATCCCTGCCCCAAAAGATTATAGCACCCTGGAAAATAGAGCTCCATCTGCATAGTGCACTTCCACCCCCATTCTCTATCTTGTGAGAAGTTACAGAGTCAATGAACAAACCATATGAGTTACCGGCTGGGTAACCGAGCAGTACAGGACATCTGAGGCACAACAGCGAGATGACAGACACAGTTCCACAAGGGTTTAAACCCCACGTGCTGTCTAATTACTCCCAAGGCGCCGCCGATTCTGTGGCATGTCATCAGCAAAATCAGCGACTTGGACAAAAAACAAACAACATCTTTTTTTTCCTTTCTTTTCTTTCAGATACTCTGAGGGGAAACAGCTGTTTTTTCCTTCATCTGAAGAAGTTCATGATAAAAAGGAGGAAATGTCATAAATTACACAAAATGCCAGTGTAAGCTTCAAAGAAAATGATAAATGATTCTAATAACTTCATGTTTCTCATTAATGCCTCTGTATTTGGGAGTTTAAAAGTGCTTAAGACAACAAAGAAATCTCATCCGACTTTTGAAAGACCTTTTACAAATCCGGGACACCCTCATTCTCCCAACTGTCATCAACACTATCATCCCGTGTTCCAAAGAGAGCAGTTCAGCAAACCCTTGACCCTCAAGTAACCAAGAAAATCTGCTTTCAGCCTCTGCAGCTGCTGTTCACAAGAGACCAAACCCAGTCCAGCTGATGATCTAATCCAGTCCCTGTATTAGATATTAAATAGAAATAAAATCTGATTGGTCTTTTTTAGGAAGGAGATGCTAATAAAAAATAAGAAAAAAAAAAATTCAAGGTAGAACCATCTCTGCAAGTCTCAGAAGTGAAATTTCTCAGGCAAAGCCAGGACTGCAGGACCTGAAAGCTCGACCACAGCTGATGCTCTGGTCCTGCCCCTGTCGTGGGGAGTCATAGATCTCTCCTGTACAGTTCCATGAAAGTAACTACAAAAGGCAAGTTTACACATGGTGTACAACTATCTATAGATCTGAAGATTCCCCTCCACTGAAATTCTTCTGGGGTCCAGAAAAAGATCTACTGAAACTTGGATCAGAGAAACGGTGAAAAAAACGCAAGGGTACCTCTGTGTTGCTTTCTACAAAGACAATTTTAAAAGGGACTCTCGTAACTGAAACGGTTTCTCTACAGAAAATGCTTTTTTGACTGGCAGTGAGGACTTCTCTACCAGACAGCCTAACTATCTGTAAAATGGGGATAAACATTATCATTGGGATGACAATGACCGTATATCAGAGAATAGGGGGAATAGCCTACCGAACCGTGTAATTCCTCATTTACTCAGGACTAAACTAGCCACGACACCTACGTTTTCAAGAAGAATTGCCTCCATCTGTGAGAGCACACAGGTACCATGACAGTATGTACCTTCTGCTCTCGAGCACCGAACAGAGGTCACGTTGTAAACTCAGTGCTCAGAATCCATATGGACATATTTCCAGTGACTGTTGGGTACAGGCACTACTGGACCCTGCTCCTTCCTGTCTCCCACTGTTAAGTTTTTAAACAAACAATTAGCACAAAGGGAAGAAGGGCTAATTAACAAAGATGAACAAACAAACAGCCCTACCAAACAATTTCTGCTCTTCAGTAATTATTAGCCAAGTAATTCATAAGGAGTATTAGCCGGGCCACAGTTTCCCTGTGCCTCCATCTCCCCACCCTTCCTCTTCTCCCAGTCAGGGATTTATTAAAATTAAACAGATTAGATGGAGCTCCTGATACTAAAAACTGTTCAGCAAAGCCTGCGGTGGGGAAGTGCAGAGCAAACACCAGAGACATTTGTCTCTAAATTGCTCTAAATACCTTCTGCAAATGAAATTCTAACCCAGCTGTGTTGAGAGAGAAAATGAGGAATAACTGGTCATTGTCAGCACAGAAGAAGATCAGGCAGTTATAATATTGCACGATATACTGGGGGCTAAGGATCTCTCGGCAACAATAGATTTTGTATCAGGTTACCCCGGGTAATCAGCACAGCTTTTAGGCTCAGCTTTCCCTTGCTTCATTGCTTCGATGATAGAGTTGAAATCCCCAAGCTTTTATGATTAATTACTCCCCGTAGGTCCACATATTTCAAGGAAAAACTCATGGAGCACAGCGGCCAACAGGCTCCAAATTTTAATGCCATCCTGATGGCAGGGCAGGGCAAGCGACATACCTATGTGTTTGGAATGTTCTCTGACTGGCACCAGCACACGCAGTGAGAGGACCACGCTCCAAATGACATCATTGCTAAAAGACAAGACTGCCATTCCCTTCTAGGTCCTTTGTTATTCAAGATGAGCAAAGTGGTGCATTTACTTGAACTCTCCATCTCATGACGTCAGATCGCAGGCATCTCAATAAGCAGTTCATAATCCCAAACAGAATAATATATATTTCATGGGCTTCCTTACTTTTCAAAGCTCAAGATCTTTAGCTACAGAATTTGATGTACCCTGAGGTACTTATGACTTCAACATATAACTGTGTCGCTCTCCTCTGAAGTCTGGAGTTTGTATTTTCAGTATCACTCCAACAGCTTAAGGTGCTCCATAGTGCATGTAATTAACTCCAGGGTAAGACTGTCCTTATTATTTACATCTTGCAGTAAGGATCTAAGCAATTTGGTCCCAGGAAGGCAGCATAATATGGAGTGAAATTCATCTGAAAAGCACTGTAAGTTGTGGACTAAAAACTTCAGAAAGAAAAAAAAGGAATAAAGATAGTTCTGCTATGAGTCAGAAAGTAAAATAAATTCTCAGTAGGCAATGGCCAAAGTATGTTCCATCTGTCTAAAACAATATAGGATTTGTCAAGATCTTTTCTATCCCTGCTATAGAAAAGGGCTAAACTCAGTCAGTAGTTTACCATTTCAGCCTGAAAGTCAAGTTGACCCCAAGCTTGACCTTAACCTGACCTTGTTTACTTTCACCAAGTCCTTCGCCCTTCATCCCTCTCTCTGGTTCTCTTTGGAAACATTTGACCTTTTCACCTAGAAGTTGGTCATTCTAAAGCCAATGTCACTAAGGTTGGAATTGACCAACTAGTCCACAACTCTGAACTGTCCTCATTGCAGAAAAGATGTGATAATAGTTAACCCCAACACTTCCAGTGCGTCTTCTGTATTCTACAATTCCACATCTGGTGCCAATATTGCACTAGTCAGTTTGAAAGAAAAGAGACTGGTATTTCTTACAAACTTCAAGTCTTTTTTTGAGACAGACAACTTGCTTTGCCCTTAACATCTAATTTTCCATAGCGATACATTTTGGCTTTAGGCTAACTCAAGCTCCTCATTATTACTGAGACCACGAACTTAGGAGTCCATACCTTTCTTCTTCAGAAATGCTCTTCTAGTTGCAATAGGACTTTGGCGGACTCGTGGATTCTGTAAAAACTTCACCGCTGTCACAATCTGACGAGGGCAGGAGGATTGGAGAAAGAGAGAAAAGAGTCAAGTTAGGAATGGTCAAACTCGTATTTTATATTATGCATTCTGTACTGCAAAGTAAGGCAGCGCATCCAACATATGGAGACAGTCTGGAGCTGACACTGATCCAACTTTCAGAAATGGTTCAACAAGCATCTGAGTTTGTGGCTCAACTCTAATCAGACAGCACAATTATGGCATTTCAACCTAGAAGCTTCTTGTTGAATTACTCTTGGAGTAGCTCAACCTGTACGAAAAACTCCATTAAGATTCTTACAGGTTTATGTCATTTATATTGTAATCTTCTTACCTAAATAGGCCCCTATAGTTGAGGGCAACCTGGAGACAATGTGTGTGATCTGGAACAGTACGTTTACCAGTACGAATGCTTCCTTTCTATATGACGTGAAGCTCACTGCAAATTCTAAGACATTAAGGCCTTTTCTGACCTCATTCTAATTTCCTGAAAGCAATAATTAAACCTCAGCTTGTCATGACTGGAAAACGAGCAACTTCACGTTTTGGATCACATAACAAAAATCTTTTTAAAAGACACTTTTCACGACATAAATGGGTAGGTGAGTAGTTAAATTTATGTTCCACACTGGCAGAAATCACAGATTACTTTTGTCTACAGACTGACTTCCACATCCTTCTTTAAGGTGACAAAGCACTTAAAACAAGCCTTTTACTCCAAGGGTAAAGTATGGGATAATACTCAATGGCATCAATGACAACGGCACTAGTTTTTTATGTCTCCACTTAGTGCCAACAAAAGGTATTTTATTTTTTTCTTCATATGGTAGGTGAACTTTCCACATACTCTCCTATGCTATTAGACATATTAATACATGGTGCTGCACTAGTGAAAAACACCTGATTGACCTTCCTTACATACAAAGACATCTGTTCAATTGTGGCATCAGGGGAATAATGTACCTGAAGCTACCAGCACTTAAGAAATGGGCACATCCATGTGAACTAGTGGAAGAGATTACTTCCTTCCTCTAGAGGTAAAAATAACCATGCATGTGCACGGAAGAGGTTTTTCCTCCTCAAACAGCGGCATAAACCTTCTCCTAAAACGGTGGTATATGCCAGACCTATGTCAGGTAGGTCTTGAAGAGTTAATCTTAAAATACGGTTTCTGGAATTCAGTTCCAAAAAGGTTTTCAAAACTTCTCACAGCACAAAAAGAAGGAAAAAAATAGCATCGCCACTGAAATCACTAAGTTTCACTTTGTGTTTGAATCACACCCTTCAAATATGCATTTCTGGTCAGAGAGCAAAGTTCTGATGGGTTTAATGGCACTTTCAATGTACTCCTCAGTGCATTCCATCAATGTTTTTTTTCTTTTAAATTGCATCTCTTATTTCTTTAAATACATTAATCAGGCTAGTGTAGGCAAAACGGATCCATTGGACAATGCAATAAACATGAATTATCATCTATCCAACACGCATAATGGCTTAAAAATACATAATAGCAGGTGTAGTTTAAATGATTAGTTATTACACCTGTGGTGGGTCTGATTCAATTGGGGAAAATCATCTTTAATAGGTTAAAAGGTTTAGATCACCAGGCTTCCCTTAAAGTGGCTGTAGAGAGGGTATGATGGAGTACGCTGTCATTACTAATTCATTTAAGAAAAACATGGGGGATACAGCAAAGAACAGCATAAACGAGTGAATCCAATTTAAACATCAGGTAAAGCAGAAAACACCTTTTAAAAAAGCATGATAAATGAATTTGGAAGAGAGATGAAATTGACATATTTATTTTAACGGGAATTTGACAAAGTCCCAGCACACTTCAAAGTTGGGAGGATAAAATGAATGAGGTATTTTTAATTCTTTTCCTTTTCTTATTTTCCTTCATTTTTCCCACTAAGTTTACATTCAGTAATTTTGAGCCATAAAATCCTATAGTAAAATACCCCATATAAAGTACACTTCGGTTTCATTTATGTGCACTTGATCTGTCTCCAGCTGAAATGCAGGTGACAGGCAAATCACAGATTTAAACTGTGCTGATATTGCTATGCCAGATGCAGAAATATAAAGCGCCCAAACTAATAACCTTAAGATAATATGCTGAATAAGAAGGATGCCCAAATGAGCAGACCAACAGATATGCGAACATATCAAAACCACTTTCCTTCTAAGAATAATTACTTGTTTGTTTCTTCAGAAACTCCTCAGCGCTCCCTCCCACATCCAGAGAGCCAGAGACACAAGCGGCCTGCAGACCTGAAATTCTGCGAGCTCTCATATTTAATTATCAGTTCTTAAGCACTAAAAAACCTTTAAGAAATAAGCAGTATTTTTTCATTGTGTGATTTCAATCACAACCATGTGAGCATTTTATTGATTCTAACTCTTTATTAGAACTTATTTTTGCCTTGTAAAAATGTAAACATTTCAGTAATCAATTTCACTCCAAAATAAACTTCTACTTTATCTCTTCCCTGCATCACTTCCTCTAACATTCACAAAGTTTTTAATCTTAAACCAAAATACAATTACAAACAACAACAAACTTCATAAAAAGGAACCCTGGACGTGCATTCCTCCTCCCAATAATCCCATGTTTCTCATATTTGTGTTTGCATTTACCTCTGAACATTCCTCCCATAGGCTGAGCTGAAACATCTTCACTTTTATAATTCATCTTGTATATGTGAGCAACTTATGAAGCAATTTTTGCCATGTCAAAATGCCAATATTTTCAACAAACGCACACAAGAACTTTCCTACCTTCTATGGATCATTTTCTTTGCACAAACAAGGGCAACTGCAGTCCATAATTTAAACAACAGAACCAGGAGGCGGAAGATTCTGTGTGCAGTTCTGTGTATAGCCAAAAAACTCATGCAGCAAATAGCACCCTGACTCAGCTATTAAGATTGTTCCATACTACTTCTATATCACTTGTAACACTTCTGCAAATTTTTATATTAGGACACTGTCAAGTAATGCGCATTGTATCACAACTCTGATTCTTAGATTGCCAGCACACACTGGCCAGCAAACTAGTTTTATCTAGTGGATCGGGTACATATTTCTCTTAATGAAAGGCAATGTATTTGGCTTTTAAAAGCAAGTCCAATTCCATGAACTTGCTATCCCACCATGACTTCTCCTGCCGTGATATGATACACAAAGACACATTTCTGAGTGGTGGTGGTGGTGGGTGGAATCCTGAAGCAGGTCTTGTCCTACAGCTGGATTTTCTAATTAGAAAATGAACGTGAATATTCATGCATTATATTTTGTGTCTGGCCAAATTACATAAATTCAGGCCAAATATTGTGCTTCAATGTCAAAGATATAAACAGAGACAGGAACTTTATTGCAGATGTTGTGGGAGTGCAGCAGGCTGGTGGAACTCTGGGCCCAAGCACAGCATTTGGGTGTTACAGCCAAGCTCCCTCATTCCTAATTTCCCTCCCTTTCGTTTAATGGGGAAGGTAAAACCAGCCTTATTTCTTATTATGCTCAAATCTGCAGGGTTTCCAATGAAGCAATCTAAGCTACTTCATCAGTTACTAGCAGTAGAAAAATAAACCATGAAATTTAAAATACTGTGGCAAATACTCACTTTCTACCATCTTGGGAAAAAAAAAAACAAAACCACAAACTACTAACAAAAATGTAAAACAAAATCACCTCCATCAATGAAAGTTCCGAAGGATTCAGTAACAAAGTTCTACGTGGAAAACAGAATCAAAAGCCACCAGGAGCGCAGCCCGTAAGAGCTCTAATAGATTTCCTAATACTGGGAACTCTCTGTAGGTTATTACTAAACAGCATTTGTTGATAGACTGAGACTTTGAGATGACCTGTGATGTAAAGGTTGGGTCTGAATTATACGTTGCAAGGGATGGTATTTTGTCTTTCTGAGTGGATCTGTATCTGTTTAAATGCAACACTTCTTTTCATTAAGCAGAGGCGGCACAGGCCATGAACTATGCACAGACAGTTTACATTACATGTGCGGAAGCAATCAACACTGGCAATATACATGACGTATGTAAAAGAAGTTGGAATTAATTTTTTCCAGTGTATTAAAAAATAATAATATGGCAGTATCAACAAACACTCAACCTATTTCAGCCAGAGCAGAAGGCCACAGCTATAGGGCAAATGGAACTGATCAATATATTAGCCTACAGCAACACCCCCTCAGTGTACGGCTGTATGTTTGCAAGGCTCAGAAGATTAAATTGTCTGTGAAAGGTTTCTGCACTCCTACTCTAAAGGAGATACCCAGAATCCTGTTAACAAGCAGCAGGCTAAAGCCAACTTACGTTTTAACAAGGGCTGACTTAAAAGCCTGGCACTGCGACGAGCAAGAAAACCCCTTCAAACAGAAATGCTGCATTTTAGTAAGAAATCAGCGCTCTGCCAGGACTAACTTGACAAATATGGTTATCGGTGGCACACGGAAATAGTTGCAAAGCAGCTGTTAATCAGGGAAACACATCATAGAACGCTGATGCTAGCACTCATGAAAAAATGCAAGGGGCTAATTATGAAGCCGTATATCTCACTAAAGAGGCACTGTTCCTGGAGATTCCAGGCAGAGCTCCCTGCCAGTCGGGGTCCTGGGACACCAACACACAATGTTCTCTAACACCAGCCTCCTTCTCCCAGGACAAACCTTTTCCCAATTCAGTGTTCTGGGCCCCAGAATTCCCGCGAAATTCATACTTCACAGAAACTGCTCCTTATTTCTAAAGAAATTATCTGCAGGCTGGCCAGGAGAGAGGAAACACTTTAAAGCTCCTACAATTTCACTGAAATTTTTAGGAAACTACACAGAACCAGAGGAATTTTTTTCTGTTGTGAGAGAACCAAGAGATGTACAAAGTTTGGCTGATCTCAAAGTCATAGCAAGAAAAGTTTAAAAATGCAACAACGACAATAAAAAACCCCTCATGTAAAACAGAGCAAAGGAAAAAAAAAATACCATTTAAAGCAACATTCACAGGAGGCAGAAAAGAACAAAGGGAAGAAACAAGCTTCAAACCGTGTCTGTGATTAAGAACGCAGAACTAAAAGAACATGGAATAGTAACCAAAAATCGGCGATCAAAGCTCAAAGGGAAAACTCTGAGGCACCCGGACGACTGAGAGTGCGACGGATGGAGGCGAAGGGAGGCTCAGCGGGCAGAGGAAAGGTGAGGACGCCGGTTCCCGCGCTGCCTGCGGAGCGGCCGGGTCTGCGCGGGGCGCGCGTCGCCAGCGCTCCCCCTGGCGGCGGCGGGGGGCACCGCGCGCGGGGCGGGCGGCAGCGCCGGCGGGGCCCGAATGAAGTGTTTTCACTCAGTGGAAATGAAATGTTTTGCAAGATGAAACAGAAAGAAAATTGAGGTTTTAGGTAATTACTAGTTGGCATTTACATATCACAGGCTGGTTCAACACCTATTCATTTTCCTCTTTTATTTTCAATTTTTTAAAATTGCTCATTAAAATGAACACATGACAGGGACGGGGGGGGGGAAAAATTACTCTTCCTCTTTTTCCTGAGGACTACAAAATCCAGATCTACTTTAAATACATTTATCTATAATTATCACATACAAAAAAGCCTTACTTAATTTACATTAACAGGGTGACCAAAAAAAAAAAAAAAGGGATAAAAGCCAGCAAAAATCTAAGCGGAGCTGTGTTGGTGTCAGGGTGTTGTGCCTGCTCGGCGCAGGACCAGCCTCCCGGAGCCAGGACCCCCCGCGCACGCTGGAACCAGCAAAATGAAGCAGCTGGAGAATCTTCGGTGTGCACTGCTCTCCTATTCCCATCAATTCCACCCACCAGTTCAGCTTTCAGATGCCGTCTTGTACTTTCCCCTCATTTCTTCTACTATTCTCACTACAAAGAAGTGACTCCTCATAGTCGGTGTTCTCAAGTTCTTTGTTCAGGAGCCACCTCTCGCTTCCTCCAGCTGTTCAGCAAGGCGTGACCTTTCCACCTGCTTTATTCGCACAGAACCAGCCTTTCCTCACATAACCTCACCATTTCCAGGGATCCTGAGCTTTCAGGCTCTCTTAGCTCGGTGGCCTCTCCATCCAGATGCACATTGTTCAGTAAAATAAATATTTCCTATGCAAAGCCCTTAATTTTCCTGTGCCCTTCAGATTTTTTTAATTTTAACCTTGTGAAAGTCTTATTTAACCCCACAATGCATACTAGGATACAATTTGTATGAAAAATACAATATAAAATAAAGTTTTATTGTATCATACGTTAAGGACATAAAACATCCCTGATAGAAGTGTACAGGAGCTGACATGATAGACTAATATATTTTAGGGTCTATTGTGTAAATATGTATTTAGGGAATTCTAAAGCATGGTATTATTGACCCAAGTCTCTCTTAAAACACATTGATATATGGAGTAAAAGCCCTTATGAAAAGTAGCAACTTCGTCTGTGTAGTAGTCACCTTTCAAAGTGAAATATCTCTGCCATCTTCAGTTTTTTCTGATTCGATGTAAAACATAGCGGACATCTTGACAAAATTCCTCATTTTAAAAGGAATTATATTCAAGTAACACATGCATAAAACTAAAGAGAACAAGAAACTTTTACACAGACTTTAGAAGAAACCTACAATAACTGTTTCTATACACGGAGAAAATGTGTTATGTATGTATTTTTTTATTTCAGAAAGAAATTCAGCTCCAAATGAGACTTCATAACAACAGGTTTAATACAATACAAACTGTTACGAGGAAGTGATACATGGTGCAAAAATGTAAGAAATAAAAGCAGAAAGGCAAACTAAATGTATTAAACTGATAATGCAGCCATAACAAATTTTAACCAATGAGTAGCATGAACCCTTTTTCTAGGGTTGAAACATTTTAACTTTTCTTTGAAAAGATACAATCTCACTTTCAGAGGGAAATAAACTTAAAAAATCTCCTTTTTGTACTCTCCCCCAGCTTTAAATTGCAAGTTTCCTATAATCGCTAGTACCACCAAAGAAGGTATTGCAGCAAGATGAATGAGGTGGGGTGGGTGCAGTTGGGGGGGAATAACGCTTGCAATCCAACAAGCAGCAAATTATTTGAAGTTCTGTTTACATAAAACCAGCAATAACCTCAGCACTGAATGTACTGGATCTTTGTGAATAATGTATGGACTAGAAGGTCAGCATCTCATACAAGTAGGTTCCAAGTGCGGGTGAAGCCAGTGTGCCATGATAAAGTTAACAAGCTGATTCAACAGGACCTCAGAAAGATGCCAGAGGGAAGGCAGAAGGTCAAAACTGATTAAAGTGAATCTGATTTTTATAACTTTTCCTGACAGTATCCGATTTATACATCTCGCTTCTCCCTTCTTACAGAAGGAAGCTTAGAGATCACCAAGGCTCTGTGCTGTAAAATTAATGCAAGTGTCAAGCTGTTGAGCTGAATCACTCCAAAGGAACGTAATGACTCAGTGTCCAAGATGCTCACTACAGCAGAACTAAGATCATTCCGTGGCTCCAGAACTAAATAAAATGCATGATACAGCTTTCAGCGGAGTGGATGGCAGCACCCTCTCCATATCGCCGTTACTAAAGAGTTCAAATACAACAGCTTTTGAAAGAAATGTCTTTTACCCTATTATCTTCACATATGCGGAATGTAAAAAAACAATGAAGCTGTAATTTATTACATTTTCATTCTTTTAACTACAGGGCAGACAAGGACTGCTGGAGGTTCATTCTAGCCAGGGAGCTAGAAGATGACATAAGGATAGGACATCCGTGTCATGTCTAACGATTGTGCCCAAGTACTTCAAATCGCTATTGAATGGTAGACTCTAGAAGGCTAAATCAATCAGAGATGCACCAGAACAGGATCATTGTTCAGACACAGATCCTTCTAATTCCATAGTCAAGGGACTGGAAAATACTAGTAATACAATGGTTTAGATTTAGTGCAAGAGGACTGCAAGTAGAACCCATCTGTGGAAGATGCTATGAAGATGTTTTAGACTGCAATGACTCAAATGGACAGGAAAAATCAGCAAGCTATTATTCCCTGAACCTGCTATTTCAAGAATCCCATTTCACAGAATTCTTAATCCACGGGAAAACTAGATTAGAAACTGAGTGTCTTCCTTGCAGCAATAAAACCCCAAACAATTTGGCAATGATGGCATTATCACCTGGAAGATCTGAATGACAGAATGAATAACATACTGGAGGAATCTACTTGGATCACCAGAATCTAAAAACCAAAAGGTTTCATGTAGGAAACATTAAAGAAGCTGGAAATTGTGACAAGTGTACAATAAATCATGCAAACCACAACAGTTAGGAAGTAACAGCAAAAGCAGAAGAACTTAAAACACTGGAAGACCTTTATGTAAAGTTAGTATCTCACTTAAGAGTTCTTTGGGACAAGAATCATTCTTCTACTCTGCATTTGCACAGTGCTTGGTGCTGGTCTGCAACTGGCCTCCTACACATTTATTAGAACACAAATAATAATAAAGACTGAGCAGACCATGCACTTCGTTCCTGCTGTTAATTGCCCCATTAAGGGAAAAACTAAGTAAGGGGCAAGAAATCCGATTGGCCAGAGCTGCCTAGTCTACGGGGATTGCAAGTGGAATAATTTTATAGATTCGAAAAGCAGCTGCGTCCCTTGTCTTTGTCCAGTTCTCAACAGAAAGCTCATATCACAGAATTTCTCCTTCATATGTAGGAACTTGCATGAGCAGCCACAAAAGCAACTGAGCTTCCCTGTCAACCCTTAGGATGCTTGCTCTACAACAGGAGTGAAACAAAATAGAAGGGCAAACATGAGGAACATTTCCACTGTAGCTGTCCATGCCATAAATATTCTGCAAACAACGGGTCCACTTCATTTTCCCCTGGGGTCAATTTGGCATTTTTCATGGATGTTACACTCACTATTTAAAGAAACAAAGCATATATGGCGAATTCAGGATGCTGCTCAACCAATACAGCACTGTATATACAAAAAAAAATCATGTGTATTGATCACCAGCTCCTCTCTCTTGAAACACTTGAGTAAGACCCCACCATGCTAAAGTAAGTTAAAATGTCCAAGCTAATCAGTTCTACAGAGAACTGTACTCAACCCAGGGTGCTCCTGCCGAGTTTCTACACAGAAATTTAGGTCCAAACCATGAAGGCCTACAAAATCAGAGAAGGTTCAAGATGGCACTTCTACAGTTTTTTGTTTCCCTTAAACCTTGGCAAAGCCAGTACATGTCAGAAGCTATTATAATTATACTCTTTACGTGCTGAAAAATTAATAAACAGTTACTCACTTCAGGAAAAAATAAAACAGCCATTTCCTTGACAAATGCTGCAGAAAGCATCAGCAATCTCTCTGCAATCCAGATCCGTACCACAGCAAGGGATTAACACCAGTTTCAGAATGGCCATTGTTGCTACGGAGAACTGGCACAAGGGAAAGCTCGAGCCTGTAACACTGCAGTCTTCTCAAGACTCTGTACCTGGCATATTTCTATCTTTGTAATAGAAGAGACTCAGTCTTTAATGCTGCTTTGGCCCAAGTGCAGGCTGTTCAATCGATTTCTATTAAGCTAAAAAATGCAAAACTGGAGGGGAGTGTTTGAAATGCACTAGTTTCAGTCCTGCTAGGCCAAAAATCCCCTCCACACTGTCTTCATGGATGGAAAGCTCGGCTTGCCAGGAAATAATGAGAATAGTAAAAATTACATCCTTTCCTGAACAAATAGGTGAGACGTCTGGGGCCTTGATAAATTCTTACTGAAATTAATTTGCAGCCTAAATCTTGACTAAAATCTGCCATTCAATTAGTTCTTCCCTACAATATTGGCAAGTTCTATATTAACTTCCTTGAGAGTCCAGAGGGAACTCTGGTGCACTTGCACTGAAAGGCTTCCAATTTTCTTTAAAAAATTAAATAAAGTTAAATAAATCCCACATATCCATTTTTAAGCAGCCCCATGCTACTCAGTCTTCTCCCCTTCTTAAATCAATGGTAACCCAATTCAAATGCCTTACAGCTCTGTCTGAGAACTAGTGGAGAGATCAACGCTTTTTATCTTAAGGATTATGGATGGCTACTGGGCTGACTAACATACCCAGCAGCCCATTAGAAACACCACAAAGGGCACCCTGTTTTTCCTTCCACCCCTCAGACTTGAGAAAGCAGCATATAAAACTTCACCCCTTCACGTTGTAGTTCTTAGTCTGCCTGCCTTATTTCATACTCTAAACATACCAAGATTTATTAACCTTTACAGTAAAAACAAATAAAATAATGATGAAGTAAAAACACAGTGATGTAAGGGCTGCAGCTAGCACCGTTTATCTGTGGAAATCCAATTAGTGCTCAAGTGGCAGAGATACCTGGAAAAGTGCTCACAATCAAATCAAAAAATGATACAAAAACATTAACCTGATGGCTAAAAACTCCACATTTAAACATTTAAAGTAATAAAGGTGCTTTTATTGAGTATTTTCTATATTTCATTAGGTCCCAAATTGACGAGGAGCCTAGAGATGCATTTCCTGTGCTTTTGGATCCTTAGTCCAAATGCTTGACTTTGTTGTTGTAAAACAAAAAAAAGAGCATTTCTTGCTAGAATTGCAAACGTCTTTCTGCAGTAGCAACTACAGCAACGATTGTATATGCAGGAAATGCTGAGAAGTCCATGAAGATATTCTTAGATCTGACACGTTCGTTCTGTACGCACCATGACGTGAGCAGAAATGTTGTTTGAATTACTTTTGCATGTAAGAGTATCTGGATTTACCCCTATTGTTGTGCTCTATGAAAAATTCTTGTCTCAAAGCCATCATCTCACGTCCCTTGGCTGGGAAAGTGACCATATTGATGAGACAGTTGCTAGAAAGACAAGTACCCACTGTACACCTTGACAGTCTCAGAAAAGAAGATGGTCCCTGCTCTATGTTTCTGAGTACTGTGACTCTGCTGCTTTTTGTCAGCATTACATTCACTTAAATTTATTAAAAGAGGAATCAGGAGAGAGTCACTGTCAATGAACAGAAGACCACACTTCTGAGTAACAATTTGCTTCATCTCTCTAAAACCACAGGAGACAATAATACTTCCTAAGTTTGGGAATATCTAATAGAACCTTACCCAACGGTTTGCTTATATAAAAATGTTACATTTGCTTCTGGTATCAATGCATGCTGCTCTAAACTTTACATGGAAGAGGTGAATACATGCATTCAGAAAAGACTGCATTCGATGCAAAATAAAATGCACTTAAATGCCATTCCAAGGTGAATTAACTGAGTTAAAAGAAGCAAACTTCCTTGAATTATACACGAAGTGTATTTAAGTTTATATTTATATTTCAGAAATAATTTGTATTTTGTCCATCCATTTTTAAAAGTCCAAAAGTCTTCACTACTTTTCTAGGGAGAAGATTTTATGACAGATCACTGTCAGGATTTTTACCTAATGCTAATTTTACCTTCCTTTTTTTGTAATACGAATCCACTGCTCAGAAATAAATTTAAGACTTAAGAATATCATAGGAACAGCTTAGATTGTACTGGGTACCAGAAAAATAGTTATTTCCTGACTTTACTGTTTCACTGGGCTGCTACTCACACTCATATGTTCTGAACTGACTGGCCCTATGTGTGGTATTCTCTTTCTACAGAGAATATTCATGAATTAGCTTTTAGATGCCAAAGAGTACAATCTGTCTTCAGGGAGCAATTTCCACGTCTCTCTAACTTTTGTGCTTGGTATGTAGCAAATTATGAAGAGGAATGTGATACCTAGAATTTGCACACTGACATGTAAAATGTTTAAAATAAAAATTTAAGGGAAAAAACCCCAGATCAAACAGATTCAACAATGCAACGTCTAGATTCCCCTCCTCTCCGTCCCCTGTAATCAACATGGATGAGTACTGGGTAAGAATCAGTGGTGAGAGCCCTCCTGCTACTGTCTAGAGTATAAAGAGTCCTGGTTTATTATTCTGCATTTGCATGTGGCAGCAAATGTGTAAATGTTTTAATAATACAAAAATCCCAATAGAATGGAGGAGGAGGATATGAAAGAAAGAAATACAAGGACATTTACTTTCTTGAGAGTGAGACAGAAAGAAAAAGAGAGAAAGAAGATGACACGATAAGGGACAAAGCAAGCTTTCTGGGCTGTATCTGGAAAAAGCTAGAAGAGAAATCATTAGGAAGTCCATAGTGCATCTACAGTGATACAGTGCGGATCAATTCATTTAACACTGCCCTGTACATTTACAGAAAAGTACTTTTGATGTAATAAAGGCTCATAAACACACAGAAATTGGGTTAGACCTGTTTCGAATTCCTGCCAAACAATGGTTCAGAAAAATGAAGCTCTATTTTAATTAGCTCGACTCAAGAGTGATTTGATAACAGCAGATGCTGTCTGGATGCTTTCAGCTTGATGGGCTCCACATACATGAACTTAAGAGTGGCTTTGATGCAATTAGATCTCTCTCTCTCCTCTAACATGTGTTAAGCTGAACCAACGGCTTCTGTCTATTTAACATCTTGAACTAGAAGGATATTGATGCTTTTCCTCATTCTTCTCCAAATGAGTGGAGCTATAGCGAAGAGAACGTGGCTTATTTGAGGCTTACCCGTGCAGTTTCAACAACTTGAGGACAGAAAGGAAAGGACACCAATACACCACCCACAAGGTAATATTAAGGTCTGAACATGAGACCTATTTCTACCACAAACCAGATTTCCTGGCATGTAATTTTTACAAGCTTTGTTAGTCCCAGTTAAAAAAACTGCCCTACCAATTGCTGCTTCAACTTATGTCATTCTCTGTACAAACAAGATGGAGTCAATAATAATTCCGTACATCCCTTTCTGTCCTATATTCCCAGAAGATACTGCACACACAGACTGTACCATTAGAGTAGCTTCTGTCATGGTACAGCTCTTCCATCTACTGCCCACCGTTTTCTTTTAGAGACAACTTCTTCCATTCCTGGAAATATTTGTGCATTCACATATCAGAGAACCCTTTGCCTTTTAAAAGTGATCCCCCTGCCTCACTCTGCAGCCATAAAGTACACGCGTTTGCTAAAGGACACATGCAACATAGGAGCTGCTTTAATGCATCAGGGACAAGGCTAATAGGAGGTCTTGATTTGTTAATTATCTGTCAGTTTGTCACAGCTGGGCTGCAAGGAGTGGGTGAGGGGGAATTTTTCTGCTTGGTTCTTTCTCTAAATGCTGAATTAGGCTGTCAAAACCTTCATCCCACCACAAGAAGCTGTAAAAAGAAGAGCTAGACTATCCTTTTCTTCCTCCTTTTCCCAGCAGGATATGCTGCTTCAGATGTCCTACCCTCCTACCATGTCTCCAGAAATGTATATGGCATATATAAAATGACCTTCACACCATCGCGCCGTGCCCAGTTTAGTCAAGGGACACTGGCAGACCCAAGCATGATAAATCAGAGAGGAAATCCCAGTGCCAGGGGAGCACCCAAGAGGCATTTGCTCTGCAAGGAGTCCTAAAGTTGCTACCTGCTTGAATCAGCAATTTCAGAGCAGAGTTTTGGAAGGCAGAAAGCTTCGCCCCTGTGAGATCAGACAGATAGATATACATGGAGTTATAAAGAGGTGGAACAGTGGCAAGATTCTCTTTTTTCTTACATCTCTGCCCCATGTAATCCTCTAAGTAGGGGAAAAAGTTCAGGCTGTGAAATGGGATGAAGCACAGAATACCCCCATGGAGATAAAACTAGAAGCACAGAAAGCAGGCTCTGGTATAGCAGTAGAATTTACTATAAATGCTTATGCCTCTTAAATCCACTAAATGTGGCCGTTAAGCCATGAGAGCCTAGGGAGATCCCCACCCACTCCTCTGTTTTCCCTGCAGGCCACGTCCAGAGCACCCCATCACTCAAGTCCTCTCCTCAACAGGCTCTGGATTATGAAAAATCCCCTGCAGGAGCTTCCCACATGCAGCAGACACACCCCTTTTCTACCACCAGCGATGCTTCTCCCTTTCAGGTGTGGGAGGCTCAAAATTTATTCCGTGTACGCAAGGGTACTGCCTGCTTGAGATGGGAAAATGGAGGGCATTCAGCTCTGGTTTTATACAGGTGATCAGAAGCCATAAAGCCACCTGAACCAGAAAAAATGACCACGACTGTTCCCCTAGTCCATTACAACATTAAAAAAAAAAAGTGTCTCGAGTTCACATTTGTTTATTTTCCACTCAGTACAGCCAAGGAGCACATACATATAGGCAGTACACAAGTAAAATTCTCAAAGCAATTTTCTTCTGTGGACCACCTTCTCCAATAGTTGGACAAAACTGGTGCTCTTCATCTTTTGAGCTAAGATCCCTTAGAACCAGCGTTTCATTTCCTAGTGTGATCCACTTTAAGGCTGGATTAAGAGCTACAGTTTGCTTGCCTCATCTTTTAGTCCTGAGCACTAAAACAAACGATACATTTTCGCACAGACAGTCCTACGTTCCCCAGATGGGGCTTCCTGAGAAACCCACTGGGGTCAAAACAACTGTATTTATTGATGTTTTTCAGCAAGTAAAGTTAATAGATCCATTCCCTGGAAAATAAAATTTGCTAAAGCACTGCTTCTCAAACTTTATGCAAGCTTGACTCCCTTTAGCACTCATCTGTTGTGGTGGCTCATCCCACATTCCTCAGCTAAAATGGCAGCAAGTTCCTCCAGGAAAATGAGAGTTACTGGAATAAATGCTAACTCTTCAAACTAGGAGGAACCGAACTCTTAGTAGCAATTACAAGTAGAAAGTTGTTTACCGGCTAGTGACTTTGTGACTTCCTTTGAAGTCTCCTGCATCCCTTTGGGGGTTAGAACCTAAGTTTGAGAAACACTGCTTTAAGGACCTGAACTATAAAGAGACATAGCATTGGTGGTGGCAATGTGATGACATAGCATTGCTCCCCACCCACACCTACAGAAGAGTTTAGGAGCTATTTCCCAGCAGGTCCTGGTGGCCTCAGCCCCTTTGCCTTCAAAAGCTCTGCCCTACAGTGATACAACTCATGGGTGTTGAGATGATGCTTGAGATAAAGACCCAGTAGCATCGATAATACAACCAATGCAGCAGTCAGCATTAATTATTTCAGACTACTATAGGGCAAGGCCTGTGTCTCTTAAAACATCTGTCTCTCAATCTTCTGGTCTTTAATAAAATCAACCTCTCAGCCATAGGGTGTAACTGGAATTGTACATACACATGTGCATGCAAAACCATAAATGCATAAGGAGAGATTCAGGTCCTCATTAAAAAATGGAATAAATAAGAATTCACCAAGGAATTCTGCCAGAGTCTGATTTCCAGATCTGGTTTTGCTGCATTCTTGCCCATAGCCTGCAGAGTTCTGGGTGCCTCCCTATCCTTCTCCAGCTGCACAGACCTCTTCAAATTCAGACTTCTTGCACCTATAATTACTAGGTGCCCTGTGCCAGGCTCCTTTAATTAACCAACCCAACTCTTCTCCCTTTGGGATCAGACTAAGCTCTTTTTTATTAGTTCCATCATTAGTTCCACCAGTATCTAGGCCTAAGCAAGATACCTGATACCACTTTGTGAGTGGGGCTGTAGGGTGCAAATGACCTCCAAAGCACCTGCCTGCACAAGAGGCAAAGAAAGCAAGGCTATGAACCAAGGGGAAACAGCATGAGGGGTTGAAGCACCACCTTTCCAACTTAATTACATCAGCAAAATTGACACAGCTCAAAATCCTCAGGAAAATGCCTTGCACGAGGGGCACCTTGATGTGCCAGTCAGGTGCTGCTACAGTGCTGAAGGTGCTTCAATCCAAAGAGTAGAGAGGCAAGAAAAGAAAAAAAAAACCCTTACTCGCCAACTTTGTGATTTTCAGGGCTCTGAGAAAGAGCCAAGCATTCCTGGAGAGCACTATTTCCTCAAGCCTCCCCCTCTCCAACTGACACTGTCTTCCCAACAGCTAGGATGGAGTCTGAATTACAGGTCCATGCAATGTCCTAGAAGAACAGGATCTCCATTTTACTTTTGGTACTTAAGACTCCATGTTCCTGTCTCCCAGGAGAATTGGCAGATCAGAGTCCAGATACTGTCTAAACAGTTCTTGTTCCTACCCTGCACGGTACCACGGAACCTCTTGCATGCAGCTTCTTCAGCATTTACTGGTATTTTACCTTTAGCCAAGATATTTTCATTCTTTGAAGCTCTTTCACCTAATTTCTAGACGAATGGCAGCACACACGCAAAAAGGAAATGCCAAAATCCACACTGGCCATTCCTGAACCAAGAGATATTCTGCACATATGTGTTCATGCATATGGTGGAGAGAGAACGGGAGGCGAAAAGCAAAAGAGCTGGATAATGTCCTGGGATTTCTTAGGACAGACGATCACTCTAGTTGCACAGCTTGACTTCCCCAGAGAGTTTTCTCAAGGAGAAACCAGCCATCGATCTTGGGACACACAACTTCCAGGACCGTTCCTTATCTCAGAGCAGCTTCTGCCACGAATTCCTGAATGCGCTTTAATGTTTAAATTATTAAATGCATTAATGTATTTACATTATTCAAGTCTTATGTGCATTTTTCTAAGATAATTTATGTATAAGAGTTTGAATGTCCATGACTGTTAATGTCTACAACCCTTCCTGTTCATTATTGATTCTGGAAGGGGAAAAAAAAAGGCAGTGTTTTAATGCCTTATTTTTAATGTATTAAGAGTCTGAATAAGTGCATTCTCTTTTTTCTTTTGTAATTTCATAATTTAAGTAGTGCATTTATTAAACTGACACAGTATGAATTGTGGTGAAGTCTGGCACAGGTCCATGCTGCCAACGCAGCCCAACCGACCATCACGCTACTCTGCAAATCAAGTCCAAGCTCAGCTGCTCTTACGCCAGCTTTTACTCCCTACCTGAAGTCAGAAGGGACAGAGACTACAAAGTCGTCTTTTTAAAATACATTTTATTTGGTATTTTCATGGCTTTTCTCTGTCATCTCCATTTTAAGTCAGTGAAAGTCTTTATGCTATTGATGAACTGGTTTAATGCAAACCTATTTTTTCAATGAGCTTTGACACACATACTACAGTTAGAAAATTCCTACAGTACCTTTTAAGCCTTGGAGTTCCGAAGCTCTTAAAAAATCTAAGTTGAATATGATTTTGTTGTTCCTACACCACAGTTGCACTCATGATAAAACTAAAAATTTGCCCATAGCTTAATGTTCACAGGCAAATTATACACGGGAATCAGGTCACTTCCACTGTTGAACCACAGTCACTTCAAGAGCAGGATGTGGCAGCTATTCAGCCATAGCTGGCCATCTTGCATGCCAGTTTGGGACAATAATGCTATAGTAGGCAACAGAAACTGCAAAAAAATTCAGCTAACACACAATGGAGCTACCTCCACTCGCTCCACCCACACATAAATGGTGCTGTATGGACATGCACTTTATATATATAAATTATGTGTAAATGCCTTAGATGTTTATAGCCAAAAATACTACTTGCAAAGTCCAGTTTTTACTGCCAGACAAATCCACTGCCAGCTGAGCCTGCACAGAGCAACAGTGACACCCGATGGCCTTCAGCTTAACCTTCGGACATGCGGTCCTGGGAGAAGAATCCAGGGGCTCCGTGTCCTGGGTCCGCGTGGCAGCCCCAACTCACATCACCTATCAGAACAACCCATCAAGAAGCTGAACTGCAGAGAGATAAAACTTGCTGTACGTAGGCACTGGATGTAATTACAAATGTGTGCATGAGTTTCACAGTACATTCTGCATAATTACAGCCCTGCCTGGCACAGTTGCCAGTGCGAGCATGAACACACATGCACACACATTATGTATGCACAATATTGTGCATATGGACTTGGGAAAAGACACAGAACAGTGAAAGTTGCTGGCTGTTGTTTTAAGAGCTGACTCTGCCATTTCTAAGGTTAAGTTTGTGTTTTTTTGCTACTCATTACCATTCTTTAACTGTTACAATTTATATCAGCATATAATGTTAAATAATTACAGGGAACGGAGCTCACTCTAGCGAGGATATAAATGCGCTGTGGGATTCTACAGATTTAAACAAATAACACTCACAGCAGGGGGTGAGCAGATGAATTAGCATTAATATCCTGCCTGGGAGATCCCAGTGCAGTGTTATGGCTTAAATACAGATCTTTTCTGTAACAGTCAATATGACAGCTACTAGCAATACAGCCTGGCACACTCACTAGTCAATATAGCAGCTGCAGCTAAAAGAATGCCCTTGTAATAATCCATACAGCAGCCAGTTAAAATAAATAACTTCCCTTTAACAGTCTATATCGCAGCCAACTGCATTAAAACCTTCCCTTTTAAGGTCTATACAATAGTCAGCTAAATGGAAAAATTGGCATCCTTCTTGGCAGCTTCAGAGGGTAGGCAAGCATCAAATGGGCTGGAGACTGAATTCTTCTCTCCTCTCTGGGGGACGAGGAGGGTCCCTTCCATACCGTGCTGCTGGGGAATCCTCCAATGCTGCTATCACAGCTCGCAGTTTAAGTTCTGTGAGAAGGTGATTTGAGCCTCCAAAGCCATCACTTCACTATCTTTCACAAGCGATTGCATTCACTTTAAAAAGTAAACACCAAAGCCTATTTCTTTCCTGATCAGAATAACGAATCAGGTAGACCACAGCTGTCCGGGAGTAGCCAGCACATTTGTCCATGCTCCTCAGAGGAACGGTGATACGCTTTTCCTCGCAAATTTACCATTAGAGAGATGCTAATCTCAGTCTAAAAGCAGAACTTGAACTTAAACTCTTTGTTTTAAATCAGTAGCTGTTTTTTTACTCTCTAACAAGAATCAACAGGCTGTGGTAGGCTACGAGTTTACCTCTCTTGGACTATACCACAGCACTTCATTTTGCAATAGCAATTGCAAAAGACCTAATATAAATCATGATAGAAATGGTTACAAAGCACTCAAATCTGAAAATGAACTGCAGGAAAAATCCATGACCATGACAAATTCTGTCATGAGGCCACTACATACAGTTCTTATATTTAGGGTCAAATTCTGTTCTCATATATAGAGGTTTTATACTAGTATACCACCATTCTTCTATGACAGAGTGGCTGTAGATTTACACTGTGAATTAACTGACCTGCAAAACCTGTAGAACTTCAGCAATTTAAATGAAGGCTTCTTGAGACAAATTAGAAAGTAAACCAGAAAAAACTCATAAAGCACTTAATACTGAGCTTGTAGTTTACAAACTGTTGTACAAGCAGTAATAAATCTCTAAAAAATGAAATGTGTACATATCTTCATATTTTCATACTGCTAAGAGATTTTATTGATAGGGAATTCTGCCACTAAATACTACGTTTGCTATTTTCTTATAAAATAAAGGAGATCTATGACAATTTTGTTAGAAATTGGAATGATAAAGCAGGAATGGCATTTATTCTTTAAAACTCCATAAATGAAAAACATCTGCCTGATTTCTTTTTAAGAAACGTGTCCCTTTGGGTATATATTAAAAAACATAAACATAAACCAGGGGCCTACAGTCCCACCAGATGTTTGGCACCTGGAGCTTTTTCAAGTAATTGATCAAGAAAACAAATATTTTTTCAAGTAACAGGAAAAAATAATCTCTAAAATCTTTCACATTGTCAATGCTTTTAATTTTTTTTACCTCAGATTTTAAGGGAAGACTACAGCTACAAACACATTCCAGCTTATAGCCTCCCAAATTAAAAATAAATACACACCAACCCTACTCCAGAAGTCATGGTTTGAAGCTTTGACCATATTTTGCAAAATGACAGTTATTAAAAACAACAAACATGCATCACAGTGAGTCATCTGGTTTCCAACTTCTGAGTCAAAAGGGGCTGATTCCACACAAACTGAAACCTGGCTCTCTGACTACTTGCATGTTTAACGATTTGTATCTCTGCACCACAGTTTCAGAACAGGATGTGGAAGAAAAGAATGAAGAGGAGATGGAAGAAAGGGGAGGGGAAGGGAAGAGAAAAAACACTTCTTTACTGGTCCCAGTGTCACTGCAAATAAAGACCATGTCAAGATTTAAACCATAATAATGGAAAGGCTATAAAGGTCCCTGCTATAATGTTTCCTCTGATATTCCCTTTCATAAATGCTCTCTTTATGTTGCATGCTTTGCAATAATACATGTAATGTTTGTGAACTAGCCCCACCGGGGAAGCTGTATCATATGAAACTTCACAGAATACAACATTAGGAGCTAGACAATTCATTTACCAGTTCCTCAACTTTTGTTAGCTGCACCTATCTTCTTCAAGGGGATGCAACAAACGTGAAGAGACGAGTAACCTAAAGCAACCTCCAAATATGTTTAGCTGGAAACAGATCTGTATGTACCAACACATGGACGTGCAGCACAGAGTTACCTCTTCCTCCAATGCAATATCTTTCTGGGTAAGACTAAAAGCCTCTTCCCAGATCCTACATGTATAAGCAAGAACCCCAACTTGTTCACAGCTATGCCAGTGGGATCGATAGAGTCCTGAGCTTCCTCTTGGCAGAGACAGTGAAGAACGGCAGCGCCAAGAGCATCTGCGCAGCCGATCCCCAGCAGTGCTGGAGCTGTGAGCTGCACACGGACATGCGTGTGGGGTCCTGCTTGCAAAACCTCTGCCATTCTGCGTGTGCACAGTAAGACCCTCTCGCTTCAGGTCACACACACGGCTGCACGGAGCTCAGCTCTGCCTTCCCAGAAGGCATGACCAGCAGCAGCCTGAGGCACCTGCACACCTGGCAGGAGAAGTATAGAGATGCACACCACCTCTGTAAGAATTTAGGAGCAGACTGGAATCCCCTGGGGCTTTAGTACTGAATTTCCCAAGTGACCTGATACCATTGCTTCGAAGCACACTGGGTGCTTGGTAGCTGCCCAGGACAGTGAGAACTAAGTCCACCTTTATGGGTTTGTGGCAACCTGATGTTGAGAAAAGGCTTGTCAAAAATACAGTGTCGGGGGGGGAGCTCGTCTCAGTCTTGACTGTAATTCTCAATCACTGCACAGAAAGTATTTATATCCTGTTGGCAGCATGTGTAACCAATGCGACTCTTCGTGTCAGAGCTGTCAATTACGGGCTTGACTTATGAGGAAAGATTAAATGAGCTAAATATGTAGAGCTTGGCTAAGAGACCAGGATGGGGGTGGGGGAAAGGAGAAATGATGCGATAACTGTCTGCAAACATCTGAAGGGTGCAGATGCTTAAGGAGGAAAGGAATCACTCAGGGCGGCACACTAAACAAGCAGGAGAAGCAAGCTGGAAGGAAGACACAGGAAATTCTCGCTATATAGCAGGGAAACTCCATTCCAGCAAGATGTACTCTGCTGTAGAAATTGTACCCCAAGGAATACCATCACTCAGGCCATTCAGATGCTTGACAAAACACTAGGAAGCTGGCAGGAGAGGAAAATCCTGCTCTGACCAAAAGACAAAACAGATAATGTAAAAATGTGAGGCATATTGTGAGTGTGGCTGATGAGATGAAGTTCCCTCTCTTGCTTCTCTCCAGCCGTAAAATCCTTTTACTAAAAAGCTATGCATGTTTCCATTGTTACTCTTCCAGAAAGGCAATTGTCAAAGGAATAGTGGTGTGTTATGGAATCACAGCTGGGAAGAGGACATGCTCTGTACAATGAAAACAAGGAAAAGAGCTATGTAAACATGCATACAAAACCAAAACAAACAAAAAACCCCCAAACATTAAGATGTTTGGTAGGATTTGCAGTGTAAGTGACACAGGGAGAAATACAAGAAACATGAAAAGCAGGGAAAGTCTCTTCTCCAGTAAGTTGTTTAGGAATCCCAAAGTGGGAAGAAGCCAAAAAGCAAGGGAAGTTATCAAATGTAGGCAGTTGGAATCTTGCAAGAATCGCCAGCTGTCACTAGACTTTTTTTGATTGCAGTAACAATGACACAGGCAGCATCTGGATACAGGCAAAAGGAGTCCAACCGCTCAGTGGTATTAAAGGTAGGAGAGGAATTAAGAATATCTAGCAACACTTTCCAGGTTAGGAGCTTAATAATGTGGAGTCAAGAAGTACTCTGAAGAACAAGTCTCCTGCATGATTTCAAGAAGCTAAAGACAGCCACTCCTGTGAAGTTCTTAAGCTAGTTCTTCCTCTCCCTAGGCAGAAAGAAACGTGGGCAATTGCTGCCCTCTACAAGTTGTTCTGCACATAGCATATTTTCCACACACATGTAGCTGAAATGATACTGTTATCTCACCTTGATCCCATAACCCATCGTGACCAAAGTGCACACTGTGCAGGCACCTCTTTGCTGTGTGTTTGAAATTAACAGGTTTCCTTTCCAACAGCTGGGACGCACACAGCAAAGTGCTTCCAGCCTTTCTGCGCAGGCAGAGAGCTGGGCTGCCAGCTGGTTCAGAACAGCCAGCTGATAGCAGGCCATGATCTGTACAAATTGATTGTAGCTGTAGCATGTTTAGACCTCCAAAACATCACGCAAACATAAACAAAAAAAAATTAAATTCATTTTTCTTAAAGGGAAAATTTCAAGTAATGTTAAGTATTTCCTAACTAGGTGCCGGTGTTTTTCGGCGATGTCACAAAGCACTATAGCTTCCATTTCACCTTCAGTGAGAGATCTGGGATCCTGGAAGTCCAATCATACCTACTGTTAAAAAAGATTCTAACCTAATTCCTAATACTTTAAGTTCCTTGCATGTATTGTAAAGAACAACTTAAGAATATTACAACTATTCAAAAACGATCTTAAAAGCCTTCTGAGCAGTAACATTGGTTTGTCTGAAAAGCAAGCAGGAATTGCTTTCAGAGCTCTCTTCTGCACAAGGGCATAGAGAAGATTATAAGCTGCTAACTCACCACACTGCTAGTAATAGAAGATGACTGTACCTCTGCTGGTTGTTCTGCTGCCTCACCCACTAGCTCTAAAGTGTCGTTCAACCTGTAAGCTCTTAGGGACAGGCAAGGCCATTATTGCATTTTGTACAGTCTGATGGGTCTTAACCTGCTTTGGCCCGTAACTACCGCAAGTTTCTAGCTTTCATACATTAACATATAATGCTACAACAGAAGTTATATCCCAAACTACTATAGTCCACCCTCCTTTAAAATTGGGATTTAAAGGAATTCCAATAAGACTTTCTCATTGACCTCAAACAGGCAATTTAGTTTGACGTGACAATATTCCTTTAACTATGCTCAGTAAGTACATTTGAATCTGCATGTTTTGCGTGTATTAATATATTTCTCTAAATCAAAAGAGTAAAAGGAATTGACAGATTAAGCGAGTACATTTTGCATGAACAACAAAAGAAGTCAATGAACATGCAGAAGTAAGAGGCAAAACCAGGCAAAACCCCAATAATCTCAAACTTATCAGAAGGTCAAACACAAGAGAGGCCCATTTAGTAAACCACAGAATTCTCTTTGCAGCAAACCAAAGGGTGTTGTGTAATGCAGCAGCACGCCTCTGGCTCCCTGTTCCAGGCCCACTAAAACCAAAATCTGCACAGCAATTGCCCTCCACAGCCTGATGGAGTTACTGTCCAGCACTGGGAATCCGCAGCACCAGGCACGGGACCTCCCCAAACAAACCGAAGCATTATCACACCACAAGGGTTGCAGCCTGCACAGGAGGTCACAGAGCTGATAGTCTCTCTCCTGCTGACAGTGGTAAATTATCCTGACTAATGTTTCGCTGGGGGCTGTAAGTTAGTTGCCTACTGACTCTGGCTGTCTGGAAATTCCCTCTGGATAGATTTACTTTTAGAGAATCGTTCAGTGTAGGCCACCACTCTGAAAAACCCATTGTGACAGACAGAAAATTCATACAGTAAACAGGTATACATCTTGTCTTAAACAATAAAGGGTAGGAAAACGGAAAGCAAAAGTGTGACGGGGAGTGTCCCTCCAGTACACTCCAATCCCTCACATCACTTCTGGAAACAAAAGTCCTTCTGAAAAAAATCACATTTTTTCTACAAATCTAGACTAGGATATTTAAACTTTAAAAGAAAGAATAAGGATGCTACATGGTATCCCTTGCATAAGAATGTGTTCCAGAACACAAAGTATGAGTTTTTCAGTGAAAATACCTTTCTTATCTTCATTTCAAATGACAACTTCAGGCAAAGGAGAATCTTCAAACAATTCCCATGTATCTCATTTTCCGTAGGGTATGATAGGGCAGGAAGAGCATCTACTGTTTCATAAGAAAAGGGACATAGATTCTCAATGTGCCCAAAGATTTGTTCACAAGAAGTGGATTCTGAGTACTCTTAACCAACATTAGCCCTAACAAGCTCTCTCAAATGTTATGACACAGTTCTGTAACCTTTCCTCATTCCCGCTCATGGTTTTGCTCACATGGTTAAAGACAACAGTATTGTTAGTGTTAGGCTCCGTCAACTTCTAATTACACTAATTAGAGCTAAAAGCAGTCAAACTCAAAGTCTTGATTGCAAAGCTCCTTCCTCAGAAATCTAAATGAAATTCCCTTCAACCAACAGAACAGATAAGGTTTAAAAGGAGGCAACAAAACAGAAAGGATCTAATAATTCTATTGTTTGTCACTGAATGCTAAGCACACAAATCCAGGCAGCTGAGAAAAGGGTAAGTAACTCTGTCCAATTTCAGTTTCAAAAGTTTTATCCATTATAAACATATATCACAAATTTTACTGGTTTACTTCCAAGGAAATCTAGCAACTGAACACCAAAAATTTAGAGGAACGAAATATGTCTGTAATTAAGCCCAAACACCATGGCTTCAATTTGAGATCTCAACTGGTGGTTTGGGAAATCAAAGATAGATACAAACACCAAAAGTGTTCAGCATGGACATACTGACTTTGTGCCTATGGATATGTGATGGATATAGAAATGTCAAGTCTTTTTTCTGCTCTCCATTTATTCCTCAATCACCAGAGAAGTAGTCAAAACCAGGAGAAGGATGAACTAAAGAAGCAGCAGCATACCACAATCACTTTTAAAAAATGTATTACACATGCAAGGGTAGAGGCTTTTCCAAAGACATAAAAGGGCAGAATGAAGCTCCTGAAATAGAAATTACCTCATTGACCAGGCCAAGAGATGAGGTCTCACACCTACGCCACCAACTTGCTGGGTGAACCTGGCTAAACAATTAACGTGCACATCTCAATTAGCTTTTCTAGAAAATTGAGAGAACATAGACATATTCCCTAAACACGATAATTAATGTCGGCAGTGTACACTACGATGTTTGCACAAAAAGGGTTGTTAAAAGTATTCTGGCCATCATCGTGACTCTTAAAAATTTGAATATCAGTTTAACAAAGTGTGGGGAAAAGCTACGAGGTCTCCAGCACATACCAGCAAACTCTACACTAATTGCTATAGAAGCAGCAGTAATTCTTGTTAGCCTGTATCTTTCGACAGCCTGTAAAAAAGGGAATAAAATGTCCACATTTCAGAGTTAACTGCTATCATCTGCAGCAAGAAACAGAAAGAAACAGCACACGCTAAAAGTAAAAGAAGAAAAGTCAAATAATCCTGCAAAAGAAAATACTCTGCTCCTCATAGAGTGATCCGGGGATTTTGTAACATAGTGAGAAACCAAGAGCGTGTTTTACATTTACAACCAGTACTTTTATATTTACAACTAGTACTTCTTCCAGACACCAAGCACCAGCAAGGGAATGAGGATGTTTTGTGGCAGGAAAAATAAACAAGCAACCAAACAAGCAGCATGTGGAAAAGCCTCACTTATAAGCTCTGCTTCCTTAGGTTTTTCATACAACCCAGGCCCATGTGAGGGGCTCTCGTATGTATAACCTTCATAGCTGCAATTTAGACTGCAGCAGATTCAGCAGAACGCAAAAGCCAATAACAAACATATTCAAGCTTTTGAAAACATCTCAAAAGCAGCACAGTATAGTTAAAAAGCTACAAGACGCTGTCAGAGAGAGACAAAACAAGCTAAAAAGAGAAGCAGAAAAGAGGATTTAATTACACTAAAGAGATAACTTAGACCAAAGAAACAAAGATTCAAGAAGAAAAGGGGATCTTTGAACACTTTAACCTCACAGAAAGAGGGTTTGTCCTATGCAGTTACATCTTCTGCACAGCCCAAGACTTTGCTTAGCATGGCTGCAAAAAGACAAACCTATTCCAATTCCACAAGTGTTCAGAGGATTATCAGAGGTGGCTGCACATACAAGCAGAAGGGGATGCAGCAGTGTTCACTGATAAGCCGGACTCAAGGAGAAGCTGATCCCACACTGACGATGACAAACGTGGCTGTAAACAGCAGCAGAGCGAGATGCTGACACTCTGCTAACACAAGGTTACACTTCCCACTATGGAGCTACACGGCAAATTTTAATGGGCCAAGACTGACAGCTAGGGAAATGAGTGTCCGCTCTCTGCTGCAAAAATTATAGCTTTTCCCATCCCCCTTCAACTCATTCTCCACTGTCAGTTCTATAACACAATGACCTCTTATTAGGGAGCATTTTTCAGTTGGGACATTTTATTGTAAGGACACTGGATAACTCAAGGGATTAATGGCATGGACACGGAGTCCCTTATGTCCAGTCTGGTAGTTCAAAACCTCAAAAGTGGGTTGAAGAAAGAGCAATTAGGAGTGTGGCGTGAGTTTGCAGGGCTCCATTCTGACAGCCTCAGTAAGGCCATAAACCTGAGCAAGGTATGCCCTGAAGACCCAAAATGCCAGACACGGTACGATGTGTCAGACTGCGCTGCCACACGATCTCACAGAACGCTGAAGTCCTCATGCAAAGAACTAGAAATCACTGTTTCGCCTGGATTCCTGCTGAAAGCATCAGGCTGTGGGGTACAGAGCACACGGAAGACAATGCCAGTGAGCACAGAGCAGAAGGTATTTAGCACCTTGCAGGATATAATGCCCATTAGAATCACAAATACAAAACCAGTTTCAGCCTGTAATGACATCTACTGATACGATGCAAGATGTTTTAATTCCATTGCTTTCTCATACTTCTGCGTAACACCGCTGATGTGTTCCAAACAGGTCTCAGTCCTATGAAGCGCTGAGTACTTTCAATTACCAATTAAGTCAAAAAAGGTGAGGGGGTACAGAGCAAAATTTGGTCCTGAGGTGCTTTTCTCCCTTCTCTAGATTCTGTAAGTCTTCTCCAACTGCTTAACACCAGATTTGATGTCAGCAATAATACGCCTGAGCTTTCCCATCCAGAGCCATTTGTTGGATTCACGCCATGGTTTGTTCTGGTGTTTTCGTAAACCTTTTATGACATGGCGCCATGTGCCTACAAGTCTGCTTTACGGACCGACATCTACTGCGTGCAGCAGAAGGCAGCGTGCACGACCCGGGCTGCAGAGAAGCCGCAGTAGTGCGGTGGATGTTCGGTCATCTGGCTCACAGAACTGAACTGCTCGTTTAATAGGGCTTCTATGGATACTCAGCTGGAAGCAATAATGACTCCTAAGCAAACGTGACAAAGGCTGTGAGAGTTTAATATTAAAAAACAAAAAAAACCCCAAACCACAAAAAAACCCCCACCCCCCAAAAAAAATTAATGAAAAAACACAGAGAAAATCTCCACCTTTTGAAGGGCTCTATGTAATGTTGGTGTTCTTTAAATCGATAAATATTTTTATGCGGTAGGAATATACACCTATACAGAAAGACACACAACTGCTATATGCTTCCTCTGAGCAATCCTTCAATTGCATATACAGTAAGAAATTAATTAAATCAAAGGTAATGTTAGAATCTGCCTCGAGAAAGTGAACGAACTGTCAACCAGCACAGGCTGCGATCATCTAGTGCCTGCTATGACCTTCCTAAACGGGGTGAGGGGACACCCCCCACCCTGCAAACGACCAAATCCATCACAAAGTACATGGTGTCAATAACAACTTGAGGTAATCTCATGTACAGATGTCTACACAATTAAGGGATGGCACAGTGTTACTAGACTAGAGAGATTTTCACTGCAGAGCTTAACAGAATTCACTAACAGCCCTTTCATTAGATGCATCTTACTGACCTTTCCCAGTTCAGAGTCTTTACTCCCATCTCCCTCCTTTAAAAATGATCTCCTGGGTTCTCCATATAAGAATTACAAGGTAGAAACAGTTCGATGTGTCCAGGAAGTACTTTCGATATGGAAAGTACTTCAGTCTTCGCACTGCAAACAGCTTGTATTCACTATGATCACCAAATGAAAGCCAGAGAAGAAACTTACAGATTTACATGTTTAGGACAATAACGTGGGCTAAGAATTTTAGCAAGGTTTTGACTAAGTTATAGATGGCTGAAGAGGAAGGAAAAAAAGAAAAGGAAATTTGTAAAAAAAATATAGACTGCAGCTCAAGAGGGTGGTGTCTGACTTCCTACTCTGCATCACCATAAAAACAAAAACAAAACAGGGTTCTCTTAGTTATCCTCACACACGAAAATTCCCAGAGCACCTTCCAAAACGGTTCTAGACTGAAAACACTGGATCACACGCACTGCCAGCTGCCAGGCACTTCTAAGCTCACTCTGAGTGCATATGAAAATAAAGACAGTTTGGATGAGGTCTCCAAGCAGCAGGGTTTTTTTATTAGACAACAGCACTAAGAATCTCAGTTGAAATTACACTGCACAGGTCTTTCTTCAGACTCTTTACTAAGTAAGCACTGATCAAGAACATACATTGTACACCTGTAGGGCCCACAGTCCATGCCCAAGGACTCAGTGGCCCAGATGACCCATGTCTAACCCCAGACAGACAGAGATTATGGCTACAGGTCTGAATTCAGAGGTCAACAGTGGGGCACCATAAGGCAGTTTACACCTTTTTCACAAAGCATCAGCTCCTTACAAAAGCAAAACAAAGGATTCAAAATGATGCAGTAAAGAGAAAAACTCATATATTATATTATCAGCAAAAAAAGTATACGTTGCTTCGTGAAGAACTTACCAATGGCTCCCGAGATGCTGCATTTTCAGTGGCAGGGCAGGAGCCAGCCTGTAAAGCAAAGAGAAGAGTGAGGTTACATTGCCACCTGATGGACACAATTAGAAATACTCGTCTGCTAAAACCGCAGGATTTAGGCAGACACACTTGTTCCTGTTATTACTAGCAGTTCTCTGATGGACTAGAGGCAAAAAGTTCAGAAACACAGAAAAAAAAAAATAGTGCCAGCAGTCTGCATTTCAAACAACAGAATTCATAGAATCTGCAGAACTTGCTTTAGGGAGCCAGCAATTAAGAGCTAGAGGAAAGGGATCCTATTCATTGACTACAGAGAAAGAGAAAACTTTCAAGTGACAGCATAAAGGTCCTTAAGTGACTTTTTGTCCTCCAACTGTATTCATCACTTTTATGCAATATAACACACCTTGGAAGTATCTCAAGAGGTTTTTTTACCCTATTTACAAAATATTAAAAAAAAAAAGTACTTGCCACAAGAGGGTGCCAGCAACTCAAATATACTGCAACTCAAGCTTGTCACTGGCTCCCCATTTTTATATGCATAGTGTATCTGCTCTCAAATCTTTTATAGCTGGATGAAAGAAAAATAATGAACAGTCTGAAGGACCATCCACTCCTCCAAAAACATGGATAATATATGAGAATCAACACAAGAATATGGCTTGCATGATTTATTAATAAGTTAATTGAACCTCTTTAGGTTATAGATAAACTTATTGGGTGCATATGCTCTATTTTATTCCATCAGTCAAATCCCAGGACTAACACAGGTATCTCACTACAGCTAATACTCTAAAATATTGGGGCTCGATTTACAGCACACAAAGACTCTAATGCAGTTAGCACAGGGCCAAAACTGCTTAGAAGAGGCAAACAAAGTCAAGTTCAGCCTCTGACTTTTAACAATTTCAAGCCTTTTATGCCTCACACAGACCAGCCACCTACTGCCTTCCAGGCTATGGGATTCTCAGCTTCTGCACAGAACTGTACAGATAATCAGGCATCATTTTGTGTTCCAAACTAAGTAGCTTAGACAACAACACTACTGCCAATTAATACTAAAGAATCTCAATTTCTCTAACACCATTGGGATTTATGGTCAAATGGAATACCAGAGGACTGGGTTGCTGGTTGCCTGAGCCAAGAAGACTCACCAAATGCCAAAGTATTCAGTATCAAAGAAATACTGACAGGTAAGAAAAATCAAAAATCGGTTTTTCTGTTCACAACCTATACCATCACCTTCCTCTTCCCTCTCTTTAAGGAATAGTGACAGAGGGACAAGATCTTTTCTTCTGTTTATTTTTTAGTAAAGACTTTGCTAAAGGCCCAAGGAACAGGATTTCTAAACAGAATGAAGTATTTTAACATCTCTGGTAGAAATGCTTACTGCCTTTAAAATTTAATTCTATCTACGTAAATGATTCCATTTGAGCTGCAACACTCCCCCCTCCCCACAATGCTTGAGGCAATATGTTAATTCACGAGAATGAGAAAATTAAACTAAGAAAAACAGATAATAAGCCAGAAGATATCTGACACTCCCTTTTCAGCATCTAAACTAACTAGATTTGTAATAGAAAACAAGATAGGACCTAAACATAAACATGTTAAGCAAGGCAGTGCTACTACTCATAGCCTTATGTTGAATGCTTGGCAATAAATAAACATCAGTGGTAGAAAGTAAATATGTTTTTAAATTCTCTAATCCTTTGGTGTGCAAAGGGGACAACTTCTTCCATGCATTGATAACAGTGTCTAAACATTAACGGTTGCGTAAGAGGAGTGGCATTTACATTCTGGCAGATTAATAAAGATATTGTCATTGTTTGGTTTTATTCCAAAGTTGTCCTCTTCAGAATTTCTCTACTGTACTATCTATTAATCAATTACATCCCCTTTTTCCAGCCAAAGATGTGAGATTCTCTCAAATCCCGTCCCAGCCAAGGGAACTTGAGAGCACTGAACACTTCTCAGCATGAGGAGCCAAAAGGGGTGCAACTCATTTGCTGTCGCCTGAGAATGCAGCATTTTCGCGTATGATGTGACAGAATCCATCAGGGGAGCAGTTAATTGACCGTTTTCACCCACAGTGGCTCCAGAGCACCTTCCTCCTCAGAGGAGCTGACAGAAAATAGTCTGTGGTGAAAAGTTACCTGTGCAGCCTGGGTATTCTGCTGGACCTCAAATTATTTCTGATTTAGAAAGCAGCACAAGCATTAACTCCATTGTGCTCTTTACAGACAATGCCTGAAAAACCCTGCACATTACACACAAGGTAAGAGTTACTGTTCACATTTTACACTATGGAGGCAGAGTGACTTTCTTAATGTCTTGAATTTTAAAACTCAGGGGTGCTCTTGCTATATTTATGAGGCCCATTAAAAAGCAAGACTTTTCCATTTCCAAACATCAAGCCTTCTTCTGAAGTAAACCAACACTAAGTGGTTAAAATAACATGGGTGCGATGGGAGAATACTGTATCCAAACTCAAGAAAACTTGAATGTTTCTCAGGCAATCACATTTGCCAGTTAACCAGATTTCTGTCTCAGAAACCTCTAGTCAACTCTAGACTGCCCAAGTGGTTTATGGATCAGTTGCAGGTCGTTTTGGGTTTCCTTGAAGCATGAGGAATGGACCATAGTGCCTGTTCTTCGAACTACAACTGATAAAAGCACATGGCCGATGTGAAACTGCCCAGTACGCCTACGGTGTGATCACTTGGCCCTTCACAACTTAGGAAGAGATTTGTGCTGGTTAGTCAGAGTCTGAATTGTATGTAATTTATTTCTATTCCAGTTTAGTTCAACAATGCTCCCTACAAGCTCTGCCTCCTCGGTCCAAAATAAAGGATCAACAGAAAGGTTCCCAGTGATTTAGTCGAATCCGGCTAGAAGTGATGGATTGCACCTAAAACCGTGTCGGTCGCAGACTTTGCTTTGTTCTCTCCCCTGTTGTTGGAACGGACCTTCCACCTCCCGCCTGCTGCAGGAGGCCCTGCTGCAGCCACCTCAAGGATTTTGCAAAATTCCATTGGGATCACATACTCGGGAGTCTGTCCGAGACACTGGTGAGATGACAGAGCTGCCAAGTCACTAAATGTGAGGTAGAGTTTGCAACGAAATGCAAGTTACCCTGGATTGTGAGCAAGCCAGTGGAAGCAACGAAACCCATGGTGTGTACAACTACATATCACTTCCATTTTTCCCTCTGGTTCCCTCATTTATTTCAGGCCCCTGTTCAAAATATCTTAAGCTTTTCATATGTTTCTTGAGCATGCACTTGAACCAGTGAAATTACATGTCTCTTTTACTCTCCCCATCCGTCTTTGATGATGCTTATAGCACGTCTATCATTGCTTTGCCCTTTTACGCTGTTGGTTGAGGGATGTTTCTCCCTCGCAGTTACAAAGGCAGAAACAACACTGTGTCTAACTGGTTCTCCACCTCCTCTCAAAACCCAGCTGCCACATAAATCGCCTCCTTTCTCTCAGGCTTTGCCCCCCCATTCAAGTGCTTTATGGAGTTTCGCGTACAGACTAAAATGAAAACACGCCTGCTGTCTGGGGGCCTGGCCTGAGCAGCACTGGGCTGCTCGCTGCCCCGCCAGCTCACGCTACCGCAGCGGGCAGGCCGCCAGCTACAAACCCAACTCCCCCGGGAGGCGAAGCTCCGCCGGTGCCAGCGGGCACAGGGGCTGGAAGCGACGCGCGGAGCCCCTCGGGGGCAGGCAGGAGGCGGGGGCGGGCGCACCTCGGGGAGCCGCTGTCACCGGCCGCTGCCGGTGCCGCCGCTCCCGTCAGGGGGTCCCGTGGCGGCGGGGGCTGAGGCGGCGCGAGCCGCCCCCTCACGGCAGCGCCCTCAGCGACAGGCGCGCGGGCGGCGGTTGGGGGCGCGCGGGCGGCGGTTGGGGGCGCGCGAGCCGCGCGCGCGGGGGGTGCGGAGCGGAGCGGAGCGGGCCGGGCGCCGCCACGCGCGCGCCCCCACGGCCGGAGGCGGCGGGTGCGGAGGGGCGCGGAGCCGCGGCGCCCTCCCCTCGCCCGGCTCCCCCCCCGCCCCGGGAGGCGGCGGTGGCGGCCTCGCCCCACTCCGCCCCGCCCGTGCCCTGCCAGCCCCTGCCCGAGCCGAGCGGGCAGAGCGCCGGCCCCGTTTACCTGGCTGGGCTGCTCCGCTTGCTCCGAGGAGGCCATCTTCCCAGGCCCGGCTAATCCATCCCCGCCCAACCGATGTTACGCCCTCGGCGCCGTTCCCCCCTCCCGCGCGGCCTCACCGGCGCGTGCTGCAGGCAGAACGAGTCGAGCGCCGGGACGCCGATGCGCCCGGGGGAACCGGCCGCTCCCGCCGGGACCGGAGCAGCGGGGGGGCCGTTCCGGTGCAGGCCTGGGGAGAGCGAGCCCCAGACCGCGGGGCTGTGCGGGCTGCACGGTCCTGCCTTGCCTGGCAGAAGTGTTCTCCGTGTCTGGAAAAGCCCGTCCGGCCATTGACAAAGCGCTGGTGCAGCAGAGCCGCCCTGCTGCATGGTCAGCTCGCAGGTGACCATGGGTGTCATTCATTGCTATTTTACAGCCCCCAGAAACCTGCTCAGAGGCATAAAGAACGAGTCCAATTTGGTACGGGCAGCAGGAACTCCCAGGAGGAGCGTCCTTGGCTTGGGCAGCCCCAGGGGCTCCCACCCGCCAGAGCTGCTCAGACAGCTTTATTGCATGCCTGTATTTTTTCTCTTTATGTCATCATTTCACAACCAGCACGTCTGCCTGTAGGGGAATGTATTATTTTAATATACCGAGGCACACTCGTCCTATTACTTCGTTTTACAAGTAATTAAATTGCTGCCAAAAGTTTTTAGTAGGCACCCTTTATAGCGGCTTTCTAGGACATCAAAGTCCTGCCGTTCAGACGGAAGAGCATCACCCGCGCGGTAACTGCGCAAGGAGCGCTGGCGGGGCCGGGCCTCGCCAAAACCGGCACCGAGCAGCAAACTCTTATTTTCACCCGCAAAGCCACCGGCTCCGCGATGGCGCCCGGCGGGACTCGAACCCCCGAACCCCGGGCCTGAACTCCGCGTCCCGGCGCGCCCCGCCGCCTATCCCAGCATGCACCGCGGCCCGTCCCAGCACTCCCCGCGGCCCCGGGCGATGGCGGCGCCGCTGAAGCGCTGCCTGGTGCGGCGGCGGGACGGGCGGGAGCAGCACGGCCTGGCCGCCTCCTGCCTGCGGGAGCTGCGCGACAAGGGTGAGGGGCGGCCGCCCGGCCACCGCGGGCTTGGACGGGCCGCCGTGTGCGGGCGGGGAAGGCAGCGGCTCCCGCCGGTGTGAGGCCTCGCTCCCCGGCCCGCCCGCGGCCTGGGGGAGGTGGCGGGGCCGGGCCCGATCCGTGGAACAGAGGAGAGCGGGTCCCCGGGTGTCGGTTCCGAACGGGGAAGGCGAAGGGAGGTGGGAATACGCATCTGGAATGACAGTAGTTTCGCTGAAATGCACCTTCTCCTACGTACATGTCAAGGTTTGCATCAATAATATTAATTTCTGGAGGGGAAGCTCGTGAGTGTGTGCTAAAAAAGAGCTGATGTGCAGAGCCGTGTGGAGACAGGTCCTGGTCACTGGCCTAAATTCAGTTGCTTGTCCCTTGTGATGGGTGTAATAAAAGGGCAGTGCGTATGTCACTTCTTTTATTTCATTAATTATCTTTTCTGTTCTGCAGCTAGTGGCATTCTGGCTATTGACAAGGCCAAGGAGCCCATCACCTTAGTCCTGGCAGAAGACGGCACCATTGTGGATGATGAAGATTACTTCTTGTGTCTGCCATCTGACACCAAGTTTGTGGCACTGGCCAAGAACGAGAAATGGTCCGGCAAAAGCTTAGGTACCGCCTGGGAGCGTGGGAGGGGTGTTCGGAACACACCTTGTGGAATGAGGCTGTCGCGGGTGGGTCGGGAATGACCCGTGAAACCGATGGCTCTTGTGTCAGACAGCAGCACAGCCCGGCTCTCGGAGGCCGGGGATGAGGTGGACAGCGGTGCAGAGAGGTGGAAGCAGCTGGCCAGGCAACTGAAGGATGACCTGTCCAACATCATCTTGATGTCTGAAGAAGACCTCCAGGTACAAGAGGGGAACCTGTAATTCCTGTCCTTGGCTCTGCCCATCATCCGTTTATCTCTATAGATGGCGGAGAACTGAATAAGTAAACAAGACCTCAAGCTGAATTTAGCTGCTGTTGTTTGGTGGTGGTGCTGGAGTCAAATTTATTTCTGAGGGGAAACAGTGCAGGTGTCTGAGGAGGATGCTCTTAATCACCAATTGTCCCTCACAGCGTGTCTTTCCAGTTCTGGCAGTGGGAGGGCAAAAAGTCTAGATTTGGCCAAAAGGCAGCTGAGGTGGGTTTCTTCCTTAAAACCAGACACCCGTGTAGCATGTCAGAGGGGAAGGCCGAGCAGCATGGCAGGCCTGGCTGCTCACAGAACAGTCCATGTAACAGGAGCACTCTCGTTGTTTTAAGGTGCTTATTGATGTGCCACGTTCAGACCTGGCGGAAGAACTTGCCCAAAGTCAAACCCAAACCCAAGTATTGCAGGACACTCTGCAGCAGGTGCTGGACAGACGAGAAGAAGAACGGCAGTCAAGACAGCTCCTGGAACTCTACCTCGAGGCCTTGAAAAATGAAGACAGTATCTTAAGCAAAGTAGCAGGTAGGGAACATTAAGATGCTGGAGAGGAGCTTTTCGGAGATGCCTGAACTAGTTAAATGGAGTAAATAAGCAGAGTGAAGGACTGGAGTGAGTCGCTTAGCAGCTCTTAATGTGGTGGATTTAACAGCTGGTATAGTGTAAGAATTCTCTGGGTGAGACCAGGAGTCCTGCTGTGTCACATTTCTCACAATGCCTGAAAATAGAATACTGGGAGAAAAGCTTAAATCGTGTAGTCATCCTTAACATGACGGATTTCTTAAGTCAGAGGATGCAACTGCATGGAATGCATATTTTATTAATCTCAAAACCATAAGAGCAGTCCAGGCCACTTTTCCTGTCCTGTGTTTATGATGGGCTATAACAATTCTGCTACTTTTCAGAATCTGAGGCTGTACGAAGAAAGGAGATGGATGTGGTCGACGCAGGCATCAGCAGTGCAGGCACTTCAGCCAAAACAGCGCTCGGTGACCAGATCCTTGCTGCTCTGAAAGAGAAACCTGCGCCAGAGCTCTCCTTGGACAGTCAAGATCTAGAGGTGGGTGAGAATAGCATAACCATATTCTGGTCAGAGGAGAAGCTGTCCTTGCTTCTGGAGGCTCTAATCTCAATATATCTGTTTCAAAGTGGTGAGGTTTAATCTATTTCTCTTCCTCAGTAACACACTTGACACTACTCCAAGTACTCTGGTCTGTTCCTCTGAAAAGCCACAAAATAATTTTGGGTTTGATCTCTGCCAAATCACAGTCAGCCAGTGCTTCAGCTGTCTTAACAGCAAGTGTTATTTGTATGCAGATGCAGCTAGATATATTTCTTTTATACATCCCAAATAAAACAATAACTCCTTATTTTGGAAAACAGTGTAAATAAAGCCACAGCTTGCAAAGGAAAGTCTAGGTAAACTTTAACCATCAGAAATCATGTTCTAATGGTATGAATTTGCTCCTGGTGCTTTTCCCTGCTGTAGAAACTAAGTCCCTGCATTCTGTTCCTTTGAACATCTGAATATAGCTTCAAGCTCCAAGTGTTGGTAGAACATTGAAAATGCACTAGCCCAGGGGATAGATGATGAAAGCTGAGAACATCTGCAATACGAAAGCGCCGGTATTGAACAGGTGTCTCGTTGCTGCTGTTCTTAACGTGGGCAGAGGGGGTAGCGGTGGAGGAGCATCTGTAGAAAAGACTCTTACAGATCTGTCTTGCTACAGCTGGTCGTGAAAGAGGACACAGAAGCCCTGGCCTCAGCCCTGGGATGGGACAAGCAGAAATCCGAAGCTCTGCAGCAAGCCTGTGATCAGGAGCTCTCCAAGCGTCTCCAGCAAGTGCAGACTTTGCATTCCCTAAGGAGCATGTCAAAGGGCAAGAAAACACTCCCCTTGGAAGACTGGCTTAGTTCAAAACGCAAAAAATAAGACTGTACTGCCACTCATGGGTTTCGGGTGGGTTTTTTTGCATTAGAATCAATACAAGCAAAGATAGATCCTGGGAGCCATGGTTTGCTGGTCGTACTGTGGTCAGGCTGTAGACAACTAAAACCTGGACATTGTCCTGAGGCTTAAAATCCTGCGATGATTCAGATCATGTGTAACCAAAGGGATTGTGGCTTTTTGCAGAATACTAGAACAATGGTATTGCTAAACACAGCATGTAAGGGTTCAGCGTTGAGTATCTGGTCAGGAGCCAGAAGCTTCCATCCCATAATGATGGATCCAGCTTCTGAAGCCCTAGGCAGCTCCTTCCTGCCTCCTGGGTGCAGTGTGAGCACCAACTTGTCAAACACAGCAGAGGTGAAAGCACTTGCTTTGTAAGGCTGTGGGACAGCAGACTGATATTTGGCCTGTCTGTATTACTTTCCTAATCATTCGTGTAGTATCATGATGCTTTAATATTAATGGGCTTATTTTTAAATTGGTTGAAGTATTTTTTTTCTAATATTAAAACCTTTTAACCTTACTGTTGGACCAGTTTTGATATACCCACCAGCTGCTATGATTAAAGAATGCGCTGATAAATACAATATTAACTTAAGGATACAGGAAGAAGAAATTAAATACAGAAGGACTCTGTACTGAGTCTGTCCAAAGTATTTAGGTAAAATGTGAGAACTGACTGGACTTTGGGGGAAAGCTCGCAGTCAGCTTTTGGTCAGTCTGCTTTGCCAAGGCATGTAATTGCTTCTTACGATGTACATGTCTGCGCTGTAACGTTACAGGCCATGACAGTTTAAAAGGTTTCCTGCTGCTTTAAATAGCTGCAAGCTTTTTATGTCCAAGTCTTTCTGAAATAGCACGTAAGGCTGTGCGTTAACAGCTAATTGCACTGGCTACCAATTAAAACATTATGCGGGGAGTGACTAGCTGTCAGCAAGCTTTTCCTGTGTGCTTACCTCTCAGCTTCTGATTGCCACTCTCCATTATAAAGCACTTTTTCAGTCTTGCTCAAAGCTGCAGTGCTTTTGCCTTTTTCAAGCTCAGCTTGGGAATGTTTTAATTGTCAAGTCAACAAGTGGGAGATATGGCTATTAAAACAAAAATAACATACTCAAAATACCCAAGCAAAAGTATCAAAAGTGGAAGCAAGGAGGAGGTAAAACAATTACTGGAGAAACCAAGGAGCAGCATGAAAGGAGTTGCACATACTAAGGTATTATGGTCAGTGAGACTGTTCTGCTTTAACCTCTTTATTTAAAGGATTTTCTTTTTAATAACAGGAAGATACCTTTTTGTGAGCAATTAAGGCATTTTGGCTGTAAACTTTACTGGATTCTGACCTTTCATTTTTGGAACAAAAAAATCCAACTAATCATGTTCACCTAAAAACCTAAGAATTCATAACTATTGCTAACTTTGGTTCCTCCAGGGTAATAAGAGAAGATTACCAGAGACATTACTTGAAAGGTACGTTATGCCATGTTGGAATCTTCACTTTCAGTCACAGCTGTTTCTTGTTCCCCAGATGTTCTCCCTCCCTTAGCTGCACCGGACTTCTTTTTCTTCTTCTCCTTTTGCTCCATGTTACTTGATGCGAGCTCTTCACTCTTCTGGGTGATGTACTTTAGCTGAGAACAATAAACTAATCTGTCATCTACTGAAGAACACAACATCGAGAAAAAACCCAAGTGATTTACTTCTGAGATTGACAATGCTGTAATGTGTCTGTTTATTGCACTTTTGTACTTGCAGCCTCAGCAGCCCTGTTGCAACCAGAACATTGCGGCTTGAATTGCAATCAGATCTGTGTTCCCACAGTGAGGCACAGTGTCATGAGGGAACATGAGATGAAAATTAGAAAAATCACTGGATTGTGCCCATCCATCAACTATAAGCCACTGAAATTGCTTAAGCAACAGTTGCTTCATCATCTGTAGCCTTCACACAACTGCTCCTAGGAATTAACCAGTTGGTTTAAGTATGTTGTGAGACAGAAAATACAGTGAATCTCACCAGAGAATTGCTCCTTCTAGCCAAGAGCTTCACATCTTCTGTAGTGACTGTGCTTCGTTTTGCATGCCTGCATAAAACATGAAAATATCGCTTAATGTGTTTGCCACCATTGGTTTGAAGAGGCCATACAGCATCTAATTCAGATGATAATAAGCATCTGTCACTCCCAAACCTTCCAGTGCCGTTATGTATTAATACATTTGACAATTCTATACTAGAGTCATTAATATGAACAATCACTTATACCACATAAATGAACTTCCAAGATCAGGAAGAACCTACAGGGGAATATCTATTTCCTAACGTCCCAGCCACTATTTAATAAGCCAACAGAATCCTTTAAAATTAAATTACACGACACATTTTAAAGTTACTATACCTATTGGAGCTGAACACAAAAAAGCAAGCCTTTGTGATGGTCAAGTGTTCCAGTACCCACCTGGCAAACATTTCGAGGTCTTTTGCAAAGTTCTCTGGAGAAAACAAAGACACCACATATTTTAAACCAGTAACTGAGTCAGAAGAGATGTACAATAGAGTTCTAGCTGTTACAACGGTGAAACTAGAGATAATCCAAGTTAGTCATGAGAAGTGACCATAACTCTCTTCTATGTGCCACTCCGTTGCACAGGCAGGTGGCCCACACGGTATTTCCACATGCCTTTAAATGCATTTTCCAGCTCTGAAAATCAGAATCACTATTTCTTGTACTTTTAAAAATGTAATGCAAGAAACAATGCACCAGTGACACTTAGTTCCAGTGCTTTTTTTTTTTTTTAAGATATTGTTTCTCCAGCAATAGCTCTTGAACAAACAGATAACATGCAAACTTCTGTACCACACTGCCTGAAGGTGATCTCTGAAATAGCTGCGATGGTTTGTTTGCTGAATTGCACGTCTTTATCTTCCGCAACCTCCTCACACAGGCAGCCAACCGTGTAGTGAACCGCGGCCTTCAGCCTCTGCAAGAATCCAAGGCGGAGATGGGTCAGCTCTCTGCACGTACTCTTGTGCAAATTATTTAAGAAGACGCAACATAAACGACCGCTTACAGTCCCACACACCCCCCGCCCGGGCTCCATCTCGTCCCGGCCGGGCCCTCCCCGGGCGGCGCTGGGGACCGGCCCCGGCTCGGTGGGAGCGGGGCCGGGGCTGCGGGGCCGCGGGGCCGGGCAGGAGGCGGGGGCGACAGCCCCGTCGTACCTGGGTGAGCAGCAGCCGCTCCTCGTCCTCCGCCGCCGCCATGGCGCGGCCCTCAGCGGCCCGCCCGCGTTTCCCGCCCAGCGCGGCGGGGCGGGGCTGAAGCGGGGCCGGGGCAGGCGCAGCGCGGGGAGCGCCGGTACGTCAGCCCCAGGCCTCCCCGCGGCCCCGGGAGCGCCGGTTCCTCACCCCGAGGCCTCCCCGCGGCCCCGGGAGCGCCGGTACGTCAGCCCCAGGCCTTCCCGGGAGCGCCGGTTCCTCACCCCGAGGCCTCCGCGCGGCCCCGGGAGCGCCCGTTCCTCAGCCCCAGGCCTCCCCGCGGCCCCGGGAGCGCCGGTACGTCAGCCCCAGGCCTTCCCGCGGCCCCGGGAGCGCCGGTTCCTCAGCCCGAGGCCTCCCCGCGGCCCCGGGAGCGCCGGTTCCTCAGCCCGAGGCCTCCCCGCGGCCCCGGGAGCGCCGGTTCCTCAGCCCGAGGCCTCCCCGCGGCCCCAGCCCCGCTCCCCCGCCTTGTTGCCGAACGGGGCTTGTGAAGCTGCTTTTGTACCCGTCAGGAAAACAAAGGGCTTTGCCGTGTGAGGACACCCGGGAATTCATCCGAGAGAACCAAGCTACTGCCTGTTAGAAATAAACAATGATGACAAAAAAAAAAGGCCTTTACCTCCCTGGAACCCTGTGTAGCGCTACTGTGCTGTGTGCCATTCTCCAGCAATTACTGAAATGCAGCCACCTCTATCTTGATCCCTATGAGTTTATGCACTATAACACAACAAAAATATTATAGTTTTAAAGTGTATTCTATCGAACACTGCACAAAGACATTTTACCCAGTTTTGGCTTAAGCAGCGGAAAGAAAACCCCTCAATGCCTTCATAAGCAAGTTTATTTAGCTTTCTTACATGAGATATATATATATATATATGAAATATACCCACAAGTTATTACAAAAGTGTCCAAACACAAATTCTAACACAGTACAGTAAAAAGTGGTATTCTAGGAGGAGTATCTGAGATCTACAGTATCTTGGCTTCCAGAGGAAATACTTCCATTAGACGTTGTAGGCAGAAGAGGACACGTTTCCTCCATGGCCTGTCCAGTTTGTATGGATAAACACACCTGGCTTCGATAATAACTCATATGTATGTGCACCAAAGTAATCACGCTGAGCCTAGAATAAGAACACACACACAAAACAGACACGTGAATGTCACAGTCGCACAAGTACTAGAAGGTGCACCTGCTGATACTTGGTTATAGGAACACTAGAAATAAGATCTGACTCCAGTATTCTAACATTCAAAGTTATTTTTTCATTATCAACAAAATCACCACAATGAAACATTTTCTAATATCTAGTAATTGATAGTTCTGTAGAAAGACAAGGGTATTATTTCTGCTAGGCACTAATCTAAAAAACAAGCACCTACATACCTCCAAACGTTCAAAGATACTTCTTTATAAAGTGTTTTGATTCAAAGACATAATTACTCTTGGTTCACAGATGGAACACGAACACATGCTGGGCACCATTACATCTCTGGTGTTCTTTATCCAGACATGTCATAGTATTTTGTTGCCATGAATTTCAGGTTTAACATAATTATATTAGGCAATCTGTGCCTTTATCTTCACATTGCTGGAGGGATTAGGACATAGTGCCATCACAGCCTCTAGACCAGTGTTTAAATAACAACATGATGATATTTCAATAGCCAGATCTGCTGCACTATTTCAGGCACCTACCTGAATCAGGTTAGCTGGTAATACTTCATGCCTGTATCCGTCGTAAAAAGAAAGTGCTGTGGTGAAGCAGGGCATAGGGATCCCAATCTGTACTCCAGTGCTGATTACACGTCGCCAGGAGTCCTGGGAGAGAGAAAAAAAGGCAAGGAGAAAAAGAAAAAAGAAAGAAACTAATCGGTGCTTGCTCAGAGGTATGTGCAGGCATATGAATTATTCTAGTATAACCGCATGTGCTGTTTCATGTTATAGGAAATCTAATGACCAAGCCTGAGCAAACGTAGCAGGAGATTCCTGATTTTACATAAAGAAGGTTGATCCAAATTACTGGCGGGTAAGATAGTTAGCAAACGGAACAATAAAAGTGCAGACATACACTTCACACGCAATCAACCCCCAGCCTCCAGCAAGGAGGCTGTTGTTTCACATCATCTGTGCATCCCAAAAGCGCACACACAGCGGGGGACATACTGAGCAAACACTGAGGCACTTTCAGGACCTCTAACCAAGCACAGTATAATGCCTGCCCAAGGGAGTACCGGGTCAGCACAACACTGCAAACAGATGTGGATAATCCTCACGTCAACTCTACAGCTGATTTTGTAACCTGCATGGAATATTCAGCTGCAGTTAAAAGAATTATTAATGATAATATGACTTCTTTGTTGGTCATATAATCTGGTTTTAGTTCTGCCTGTCAACTCCATCCAAATCAAGATGCTGTTTGGACAGACGTAGGTCCAACGAATGAACACTGTTATTTTGGTGCTACTGCAAACAATGGTAACAGAGCTTTACACTCTGTGCAACTGAAATCCAAGTGCACAGCAGGCACAAGACACAGGGCAGGGATGAAAATGTTCACACAGGCCAGACATTTTTTCCTGATACAGTGTTTTGTCTCAACTGCTACATTTCTGACCAAGGCTCTTTTGTAAAATGGAAACCAATGGAATAGTAAAATGGAGACCATAAGTTTCTAAGAGTAGCTTTGCTAGTGTCAAAGAGCCATGACACAACGAGGACTGTATGTTTCTTTGCTCCTGTATTATCTTTATGTTGATGGTACAAATACACCTTGCAACATTACATAACACCTTTGGGATTAAGGATGCTGTATAAATAGGTTTCAAGGATGTTCTCTACCTTTTCATTTTTCAGTCTGAATATACTTGTGAGGTAACTCCTGGGAAAGAAGCTAAAGCAAGTCCAGACTATAAACTGTTGTTTTTATGCTCTTCCTTCCTTGGAAACTCACCTGACAGTTTTCAACAGCTGTCTTAAAGAAATCATCCAACAGCAAATTCTGGAGGTCAGGGTTTCGATCGAAAGCATCTTTGATCTTTCCCAGGAACACACTAGGCAGAACACATGTAAAGCAAGAATAAAATTTCACAGCTTCCACCAAAGGCCCAGAATCCAAAACTTACAGTGCCAAAATTTGCCTCAGCAGGACTCAAATTCCAAACATTGAGAAAGATGCAAACAAAACAAAGACTGAAGAAAATCTGCAGGAGTTAAGCCACCAGAAAACTGGCTTAATCTGGTAATGTGTAGTGCCATCTGCAGAAACAGCCTTTCAGTATCTTATCGGCAGATTAACTCCATGGATTTTCCAATAAAATCTCTAGGCTTGTCAGCCTAGCACCACATATATCAAATTGCCTGCTCTTCTCCCCTCAGCAACGAAATTACCTCCTCATCTCAATTACCTTCTGATGATGCAGCCTCCCCGCCACATCAGTGCGATGCCACCATAATTCAGTGTCCAGCCAAATTCTTTGGCTGCTTGTCTCAGCAGCATGAAGCCTTGAGCATAAGAGATAATCTTGGAAGCATACAGGGCCTAAAAAAAAAAAAATAAATCACATTCCAAGTGAAGTCCCACAAAGTTGAACGAGAAACTTCACAATCTACATGCTCTGTTTAGTCCACATCTCATCAGGGTTGAGTAGAGTAGCCACATTCCAGCTATCTGAGAACTAAAATTCCAATTCCAGTTGTTGGAAAATTTGTTCTCAGAGAGAGATCAAGAGCTATTATCCCAATTGTAAAGATGGGAATGTTGAGGGATGAAAAAGCAAGCTCCTGTGCATGAATTATGTCCTCTGCACCCCAGCTATAGTTGTCACTGCCCACTGTGGCTTAGACTTGAATTCCTTCAGGACTGTTCTTTGGTCAGGAAAGGAATTGATGCCGTTATGCTTTGTGGACACCACTAGACAACGCACAACGGGATGGCTGAAAGCAGGCAACGTCGCACAAAAGCCCCTTGCCAGGGTTTACAGCATCCAAACCCTGCTCTGCTGTGCACTCTGGCAAGCACAAAGACTCACCTTACGTATGTCCTCCAGAAATGCCTTCTTATTCCCACCAAATGGAGTCACTTCGGGGCCACTCAGCAGCTTACTGGCCTGTACTCTCTCCTCCTTGAGAGACGACAGGCACCGTGCAAACACGGCTTCACCTTTCAGTAGGGTAGGAACAGGCAGAAGATTAGAGAGTTCAGCATCACTGTTAAGGTCTGAGATACCCGTCCTCAAGCACAGTGAGTGTGTCACTGAATGCTGAGCCACACACACAGTGGAACAGTCACACGGGAAGAGAGAGGTCTACAAATGAATTATTTCAACAGCATTACTGAGGGACCAAAGTGCCAGTCAGTGTAACCAGGGGGCAAATACTGACTGATACAGCTTTCAAATGTTAAAGAAAAAAAAGCCACAAGTCATCTGCATGAAAATTTATCCTCGGGAACTATCACCAGCTCTTAGTTTTGGAACCTAGTTTTAAGAACCTACTTTAAAATTTCTTCCTATCTATAAAAGACAGACGGTGTTGCACTGCAGTCCAGGGACAGGCAAGGATGAAGACTTCACTAATTACTGTATCATGCTTTGAAGATAAAAAGCTGTTGCATAAATGCCAACTCACATTAACTAGATGTGCTTTGAAATACATGCAAAATAAGAGCAATTAAAATCAAGAATAAATCAGCAGGTCAACTTATAAGGAGAAATAAGTTTTACAAATCTGGTAGCCCCACAACACTAGTATTCAGAAGCCCACAAGAAAGTTTTATAACATCACTAAGCAGGTTACTAAATGTTATTTGCCAGGGCTAAGGACTTAGCCCAGCAATATCTTCAGCTCCTAAAGACGAAGCCTGAATGCCAATCTCTTGATCTGGCTCAGGCAATTCTTAATCATGTTGTTTTAAGCTGTACTTATTTGCAATTGAAGATGATATTGTTAAATGGTGAAAAAAAAATCCTTTCTGAGGTCTGACAGAATGAAAGCAATCAAGTTTATTTTAGTCTTTGTACTGAACTTTTCTTCCACTTTTAAAGTGAGTCATGAATTAAAAAAAAAAAAAAAAAGATTAATCAGTAATGCATTCACAAGATTCTGGATCCTCCCTGCAGCAGGATTAACAGACCACATCAAACTCAGAACTGGCTCCTCTCCATTTCTGCAAAAACTTCCTTCTACACTGGGTAGGAAAAGTGTGGGGGAAAAAATCAGAGAAAAGCAGGAGTAGCATGACTCTGCTTTTACAAGCAGAAGTCTGCAGGTCACACTCACGCTGTAAAACCACCCCCACACTGCCCTGAGAAGGACCATGTTTGCACAAGGGCTATTGCACACACTTCCCTATCAACTCCTCGTTACCTAACAGTGCTCCCCTGGGCACTGCAGAGACTAATTAGGGAGTGTCTCCTTCACCCTTGATCTTTGCAAGAACCCCAAACAGGAGAATATTAACAGCTGAAGCGAGAAACACTCTTTCAAGCCTACAAGAGGCCAGATGGAAGAAGCAGTTACCTATGAGCGTGACGGGGACTCCATATTCCAGGGCAGAAATGGCCGTCCACTTCCCTGTGCCCTTCTGGCCTGCACTGTCCTTGATCTTTGGGAGGAGGTGTTTGCCATCGCTGTCTTTGAATTTGAGAATATTGGCTGTGATTTCAATCAGGAAAGAGTCCAGTTCTGTCTTATTCCATTCCTGAAATACCTGGAAGAGGAGAAAAAAAGTGTACACACATATATATACACACACATTGATTTACTTTCTATATGCTATATCAACAGATTAATTGATTTTTGTATACATAGACATATATATACATACAGGACGGGGTCATGAGCTGCCCATTCAAGACACATCATACTTATTGACTTGCTTCAACAAGGTCTCTGCAAGATTTGCCTGCTTGATTATAATGCTCAATGTTTTACTGGCTTTGTTCAGGCCAGGTAATTCAGATCTCTGCAGAAGAAGGTGCTTCCTGAGGAGAAATCAACTGTAGAACGGGAGAGTTTAGACAACTTCTGTAACTGTTCAGGTGTATGTGCTTGCTGCTCCCTATCGCACTTGATGCTCAGGAATATTGTGCATGTCCCCCAGCAGAAGACATGTCAGAAAAATTAACTTCACGTACATACAGGAGCTTTACCCAGCCCGGCTGCCTCCATCAGCACCAGACAAACACCATGGCCCAAGAGGGCAAGAGACAAAAAACTACAGATCACCTGGGACATCTCGTCGTGCTCCATGCCCAGCACGTCTTTCATCAGGTGATAGGCCTCACAGATCAGCTGCATGTCTCCATATTCAATCCCGTTGTGCACCATCTTCACAAAGTGTCCAGCGCCCTCATCTCCCACCTGGCAGGAGAAATCAAAAAATGCCATCAGCAACAGCGCTGTCACCACTTGCAGTGTTTAATGCCTGCCCACGGCTTCCTTCTGCCTAAAGGAAGGATGGAATCCCAGTGCTAACTGAAAACATATGGGTCACAGATCCATTTAGCTCCCCCAGCACACAAACCAGCCATAAAACTTTGTCTTTCCACTGAATGGGATAAGTTCTCAGTGATGGTAGATTTGAATAGAAGGCAGTCAGCCAGAAAATCAACCACTAATGTTTCTGGTTTTATCAAGGAAAAACACGCATGAGATTCAGCAACCAAACTACCTGAGCATGGATCGAACCACAGGGTCAGTATCAAATAAATATTTACCCAGTCACAACAAGGTTCCCCAGAGCCCACTTTAGCAGCAATGCTTTGAAATATGGTCTTGATGTGGGGCCTGTGGGGAGAAATAATATGCCTCAGCAGACAGGCAGAGGACACAAACACCGCAAGAAAAAAATAAATCCATCTGTACGATGCAGCCTTCTGTAACCCGCCAAAAGGCAGCCTGGGGTGAAGGAGGGCAGGCACCAAGTCCAAGTAAGACGGCAGACAGAAGCTGTCTTTACTGAGCTGTTCATGGCAAAAAGATGATCAGACAGCAGACCACTGTTACGCTGTTTCTCACTTTGTGCCATCAAATTTGAACAGGCTGATATTGGTATGAAACGCCAATGCAAACGCACAGGGACTGACAAGATTCTAAGGCTCAAGTAAAGCCCGGACACACCTTTTCTTTCTACATCTACAGAGAGAAGGGGCAACCAGGGATAAAGTCTAATATGAACATTGATGTCCAGTCCTTTACACTAACGTAAGTACAAAACAGCAGGGCAGCATGGCAGAAACTTGAAAAAAAATAATGTATTCAGTACAAACACGTACTGAAGCCTCCTTTTATAACACCTGTCACTGCAGGGATGTTTGCTGCTGCTGCTGCCCATTTCATGGTTAACAGCCTTCCAAGCGCATGGGACGCCAAAAGAAAAATCATAATCAAGACAAGTTCTTTTTTAAAATGTAAGCAAAATTCTTTCCTCCCCTAGCACGCATTTCTCCTTCAGATTTCTATAAGTACTACTTTTGCCTGTGAATTCCTTGAAGAAAAACCTGCCTTTGTTTTGCCTGCCATGAAAGCCCAGCACTGCCCCATGACCCCAGCTAGGTTGAGAAATCTTGAGCCTTGAGGAAGTGAAATGGCAACATATCTTGTTCTCTCCACACCCACGCCCTCCTCCTTCCCTCCCTCGGCTCTCACTGTGAACAGAAGACGATTGTTGCAGACCATTCTGAAGAAGAATATACCAGCTCATGCTTACCAGGCTTCTTTGGCTCCTCCTGGCATGAGTGAAGGACCATATCTGGCACCCTCCTCTCCACCGCTAACACCGCTTCCAACAAATAAGATGCCCTTTTCCTTTAGTTCCTTACAACGCCTCTGGAACAAAAAACAGAGCAGCATTATTTAATTTCTTTCAATGCCAGAGCCTTACAAACAAAGGTTAGCAATTCAGACACAAAAATAGGTTTTAAATTCTGCTTTAGACATGCTAGAAGACAACCTTAGAGAAAGCTTGTACATAAAACAGCACAATGAACATTAGGAAACTTCCTGTTGCTTTGACATAGATCCTTGCAAAAGAAACGTGCTGAGAAAACAAAGTCCTTATAAGCACTGGATAGAAAAGGGCAGCACTGAGGCTGGAAAAGGCTCAGAATTAAGTGTCAGGTGATACACGCTGTGTGCAAAGATGGGGGGGGAGGCAGATCAGGCCCAGGTGGAGCTGCTGAGGTCACTGCAGTGAAGGTGCAAGCATGGACAACCATAAGGGAAACTGATTCCCTCTGACTGGGAGAGAAGCACAGGCTGAGATCCCTAAGGGAAGCTGCAAGCTCCCCAAGTATTAATCCTCATTTAGTACCTGTTTTTCACTCTGGCGTGGCTAATTCACTTATCCAAGATCAGGATGCCAAAGCAGAACGACTAATACCAGCACCCCATCTAAGATTCAGAAGTACCAATGTGAATGTGATATTTTAACATAAGCATCCCAGATATGCTAACGTAACTCCTACAGTTACAGCCTGCTCACAAGCAGGTTTTGTTTTCTTTTCTTTTAAAAGAAGAATCATATGTATTTTGTTCACCCACTTCAGGCAGAAAACAGGCTTACCGTGGTATCTCTATACTCAGAATTCCCACCATCAATTATAATGTCTCCAGTCTCCAACAACGGTACCTGCCAGAAATAAATCAGCATTTTGGTTTTCTCCATGCATTCAAAACCTCAATAATGACAAATAATTGAGATCTTCTAGAGGAAACTTCTCCAAAAGACAGCAAGAAGCCGCAGGTAGAAAGAATGTTTCCCTCACCAATTTATTGATGAAGTCATCCACTGCAGCTCCAGCCTTCACCAGCAAGATAATGCGACGGGGCTTCTTTAACTTGGAGACCATCTCTTCCAGGCTGTGAGCACCGATCACTTTGGTTCCCTTGGCCTCATTGGCCAGAAAATCATCCACTTTGGAAACTGTCCTGTTAAATGCACAGACCTGGGGGAGCAAGAAAACATGTTAATAAAAGCTACCAACAGAACAGTTACTTTAGCTCAAACCACAAATTATATACACAAGGTTCAACGTCTCATGCTCTTCCGCTTCCACCTTCCCTAAAGACACAGAGCAGGGATGAACCTGCAGCGTGTCTTTGCAAGTGCCTTGGGAACCCACAGTTAATGGCCAAGCGCAAAGCAAACTTCAGGGAAAAATCATACATAGCTAACACATGAGGTGGCTTGCTGAGTACAGGCACGTACTGCTGGTCTTCTCTGGAAACGGGATAAAGGGCAGCCTGTGTTATAACTACATGGAGGAAAGAACACCCGTTAGACCATCGCAAGGGAAAAACCCCACAAAATACTAAATATACAAAATGCTCAGCTCCAATCCCAAGTGCTGACAAGTCAGCCTTTCTGAACGTTTTCTCTCACTTACCACAAAACCATGGTCGTTCATGTTCAAAATAAGGTTTTGGCCCATCACAGCCAGTCCAATCAAAGCAATATCAGCTCTGGAATGCGGAAGAAGAGAAGCACCAGGTAAGTCTCATTAACACCAGTATCCGTGCTCCCTGTCAGGCTGTTCTGTTCTTGTCAACTGCTGGGCCAGCCCAACCCCTTCCAACAAGTGCCGTAGCACAAGCTCTGGGTTTATTCGGCAGGTTATGACAGCAGGAGACCCTCCTGGCTCCCAGGCAGCCCAGCAGACTGAGGGGAGACCGACGCGTCACCAAGATTTGCTCCAACTAGATGAGTAAGAAAAGTCAGATACGCAACACGCTGCACTGGGATGCAGGGAGTAAAGCGAGCGGTTCTGTCGCTGACGGATCCAGCTCTGTCACAGCTCCGTACGAACAGATGCTGAGCTACGACATCACGTCTGAACACTCACTACACTTTTTTTTTTTGGTCCTGTAACACAAACTGTCTCAGATTTGGGGCGGGCAAAGGAGAAGAGGGAAAGGGGAAATTCTGCTGGCGGCTCAGCCCAGCGTGCGGGGGGCGCACGGAGAAACCCAGGCTGTTAATGTTTCTATTCAGGAACAAGTTTCCTGCTTCACAATCCTAACTCCAGGACTGCCTGCTCCCGGATTTTCTCACAAAGTCTCTCAGCAAACCGGCTCATTCTCCTCACCGGCCCCTCAGCCGGCGAAGCCGCGGCCCCGCCAGGCCCGTCCGCTCCCTCCTCATCCTCCCGGACACACCCGCAGCGGGGACCGCACGGAAACACCCGCTTCCCCCTCATCAACCCGCCCAAAAGCCGCGTTTGGCAGGAAATCACTCGGCAGAGACGAGAGGCTCGAAAGGCTTCCCCCCCCTCACACCGCTAACGGTCTGTGAGGCCTCTCCCGTGCGCGGGGGCACCCCCGGCTCTCACACCACCGCGAAACGGTTCCGGCGCTGCCCCCCACCCCCGGAGGCGGCCATGCCGAGGCCTGGCCCGCTCAGGTCCCGCCCGCGCTCACTGGGCCATGGCGGAGGCGGCGGAGGGCGCGGCGCCGGCGGCGTCTCCCGGGGCTGGGGGCTGCGGGCCGCGCGCGGCCGGCCCTCAGCCGCCCCTCAGCCGCGCGGGCGGGGCGCGGCGCGCCCATTGGCTCTCCCGGCAAGCCCCGCCTCCCGCCCATGGGCCGATGGTCGGGACGCCCCGCCCCCTTAAAGGGGCAGCGCAGGGCAGGGCGCAGCCCCCGAACAGCGTTTTTTTCGTTTGATTTAATTCATCGCCTTAAATGCAGCTGTTGAAACATCTTCAGCTCGGGGATCACTGCTATCAGTTCATCCTCGAGGCGTCCTAGAATTCGGGTGAAGGAAAACTCAGGAAAGCTGTCCGTCTGTCAGCACTGAGATTAAAATGAAGGTTTAAGAAAGCTGGGTTCGTACCTTTGCTCCATGACAGTCACACGCATCATCAAGAAAAACTGACATTCTAAGCATGCTCACTTTCTATTGAAGTCACATTTTAAACGTGAAGACTGGCAGCAAACAGACCCATCAAACTTTCAGTCCTTATTTTTGGGCATTGAGACTGAATGAATCTGAAATCAGTGAAACAGCTCGCGGCATCTCCGAAGCATTAAATAAGCTGCCAGAAGAGCAACCAGAAAAAGTTAAGAGGCTACTCCAGGGCCTAACTCAAAAAAAATAAGGACTCTGCAACATCAAGCAGCAAAACACCCATGATAACTTTTACAGATAAAGAGCAGATCTCACCCACAGCCTGATAAAACTATTTCGCCATCATGCAGCTTTTTTACAGTTACAAAAGGTGTTCGACAGCAAGTGGTGGCTCATTTCTGCGAGGCTTAAATGCTCTGCGAATGCCCTGTCCAGTTTCCTCATCACGACTTTTAAAAGCTACAAAGAACTTTGCACTTTCAAACCCAGACAAGAAGGATTCCCAGGGATTTGCCAGCACATCTTTGTCCGCAGAGCTGGTGCCTTAGTCTTTGCTGTTACATTTCAGCAGCTTCATTTCATGTGCTTCCTGTAATTTTTAAGTCAGCCCCAGATAAGCAAGTACGGCAGCACTATGACGCCCTGATTTTATCTTTCAAGCAAAAGAATCTTTCGAAAGCTTAAAAAATCTACTTTAAAATGCTGCGTAACGTATCAAAGGAAAAAGGATGAGGAAGGATGAGAAGGGCCTCTCATCTTTCTCAAGAATAGTCAAGACAAATTTCTTTTCACAAAAGCGTAAGCTTGTTCAGGACAGGTTTTGAAAACAAGTAATCAATATAAGATGCTAGTAATTAAACCATAAGAAACAGAGCACACATTATATCTGCTAATGCACTGGTTGTACCTTTATTGTTTCACCTCGTTCACTAACAATTCAGTGGTGCAAGGTTACCATACACAGTTAGATATCTGCATTGCACACCTAAGGCTATACAGCAAATGGATCAGAATTAGTACAAATACATGAACTATATTTACATTTTGTATACTCAAGCTCCAAATATCAGATATATTTACAAAATAAAATAAGAAAATGAAAACCTGAAATTAATGTACAGTGTTGCTGATACACTCCTTCGCTGGGATGAAATCAGTTTGCAGAGATTTGTTCAAGAAGGCCACTTATACTGCATATACCTTGTATACCTTGTGTACAGAGAGATTAAACAGGGAAATGGGGACCGCAATTAAAAAAAAAAATGTATTTCAGTGCAACAGCATGTCTAATGTCCAAATTCAAGAACCTTAATCAACTGCACATGAAGTATGAACAAGCAGAGTGGAAAATTAAGAACTGATCCTGGGAAGTGCTGATGGTTCAATGCTCCCTCTGCTCCCAGTCCCTGGATTCAAGGCAAGCAGGAGGCACGTCAGTGCTGCTCAGGATCAGCATTCACTTGGCAACAATAAGAATTCAAGACTTACGACCTCCATACCCTCAGTTTTCTGAATACACAGCTGGTCCTGTTAATTTAAAAACCATTACAAATAACATTGGACACAACTGTCTGGTTAGTGTTGGACTAGTTTTGATTTCAAATACTTAGAACGCATAAATGGCCTTCTGAACAACAAAAAAAAGAGTCAATCCTGTCCTTGAACGGCTGATTTTTTAAACAAGGAAGCACAAAATTAATACATTCCTGCTACATACAGTACAGTTCAGACCACACATCGGGGTTATTAACCACAACAGAGAGATGCAACACACACGTTAGAGACCCATTTTAAAGTACATTCAGCAAACCGTTCCAGAGCAGCGTTAGAATCCTTCCTCTGAGCAGCAGGTTAACAGCTGCATCTGCAACAAAAACACCCACCACAGTAGAAACTACCACGAACTAAGGTTGTGCAAGAGAACCAGAAAGATGCAGATGCATAGGCAGTGTTAGTTGATTGTATAGTACCAATGGGTGTTATACCAAAGCTAATCCTCTTTCTTATCTAATGTGCAATTAATTACAGATGTATAAATATACAATACATTACATAAAATTAAATCCCTGTAAATTAGATAACAAGCAGCAGAAAGTCTTTGCTTTGAAATACCTTGCTTATCAGTTATAAGGAATATGAGACACTGACCAATAAAAAACCCTTTCTCAGTGGTCTGGAAATAATATTCCCTTCCCTTCTGCATCCCGGAATAGAGGAATCTTCTTTAAAAAGGTACTTAAAGTGCATTTCTAAAATACAGTATAGGAGGTTTAGTTTAGCTTTAAAATATCCAGGAGGCTCCAATACCAACGACATGAGTTTCGATGGACAAAAATGATAATTTTCTCCTTCCTTCTAGTGGGGAATGTAAAAACTCAAACCAGAGCGCAGTTTCCCAGCCGTTCTCTCCCAGGAACGCCTGTCAGGTTCCCCACGAGTGGTTATGCTCAGTGGGCTGGCAGACCCACCGCAGGACACCCCGTGTCCCGTAGCCGCATCCCCAGAGCTGCCCGACCCCAGGACTCTGCACACGGCAGGAACCGGCAGCGGGTTCGTCAACCTCAAGACAAGGCAGCTTAGCGCATTTCCCCCCTTCTTGCTCTGTTTCTGAAAAGAAATTTCTAACGTCTTGGGCTAGATCAAAAAAGCTTTAAAGTGAATGGAAATCCTATTTTTTTTTCTTTTTTGTCCTTTTAAAGAAAACTTGATTTCAGTCCAGTTTTAAGTAGAGAAACTGATGTCTCGAAGTAGGCTTCAATAATTGTTGAAAAACTGCAACTGTATGACTTTATGCCACACCTCAAAATAGTAATGCCCATTTGAACTCCACACAAGAATCTATTTTGTCAAGGATTATGCAGCTTTAAGAGATACTGATGCTTAAAAATAGAATTTTGCTCTTCTGATGATCTGTTACCCACATAGACATCAAGTCACCAGAAGCTGCTTGGAGTCTTTAGATAGAAGAGTAACATTTACGCAACAGAGCTTCCAGCTCTGTAAAATAAGCCCGTCTCTTCCTGCTTTTAAAGGAAGATCCCTTAATCGTGTTCCTATGCAACGCCTACATCCCCTTAGTTCATTCTCTGGCTTATCCAAAGCAAAGACTTAGCAAACTAGTTTTCTTCTAGTTAAAAAAAGAAAAAGATAAAAATTAAAATGCTGTCAGTGTGTCAAAGTGCCACCACCTGAATTGCTACACCTCCTCAAGCTGGTTCCGCTTTGATTATAAACAGTGGTGATGGCAACAAAAACTTACTGCTTAAAATGAACTTAATTCTTGAGCCTGGCTTAGCTCCAGCTTGAGGAGCCCTCTGGCAGCACGAGCAGCCTGTCTGATCCGCACACTGCAAGTGCTTTATCATCCATTGCATAACAAAGGAATATCGTCGCTGTATTAAGAGTCACACACAATTAAAGACGACAAAACCAAAAGTAAAAAAAAAAAATAGTCATCCCTATTATGCTCCTGGGTCCCCAGGATGCTCCCTCACTCTGGCTTCCAGTTCCGAAATAAATCTGAGGACCATAGGAGATAACAATTTAGCTTGAGTACTATCTTGAAATATATAAAGACAGGTCGTGGCAAGTGTCAGACTCCATCTCCCCGCTCCTTTGCCAGCCATGCTTTTAGGAGGTCTCCTTATGCATTGCACTTCACTGAAGAATGAAACCCCCATAACGCTAAACAATTGCTCAGCTGATGCCAGTTCCACGTACACTTTTGGCCACAGAATTTCCAACGCATGGCATGACCTGCTGATGAGCGAGCTGAATCAAAAGGACCTTCTCGAGCTGGAGCTTCCCTAGATGTGTAATAGTGGAACAAAACCCTTTCCCCTCTCCCTTGAGAGGTCAGAACCTCAGGATGAAATTCCTGTACGTTTCCCAGGATCACAGCTAGCCCTACCAGTGCCCAAGGGAAGTCAAGAAAATATAGAACAGCAGTCTGACACACAGGAAAAGAAAACAAACACACGCCCAAACTCCCTGAAAACCTAAGAAAGATGACTTCACCTCTCAGAAAGGAAGTTCCTTCTGCTTTCCTTTCTTGAGGCAAGGACCAAAACTTTGGCCACCAGAACTTACACTGTAGGTCAAGAACAACCACCACCCAGCTGATCTCCAAGAAGCCAATCACTGCACCCCACTGACCAGGACCAGAGTCTGCTTGATTCATCCTCCAGGAAGGATTAATTCCGAAGTTAAAAACTAGGGTGTTTTAGCTTATGAAAATTGTAGCAGGGAAATTAGGAGACATTCAACAGTTATTCCAAAAGGAAGTGAAAGTGTCCTGCTGTTCCCTGGAGAATACTGCAAGCGCTGGGTCTACAAAGTATTTTGTAGACAGAGGATGCTTTCCCCATGAACAGATTGGATGTCATCGCGGTATTACGGACAAGGGAAGCCTTTCAGAATGATGCCGTAGTCTGTCCTAACACACCAATGATGACCATAAATATCTTCCAAGAGGTAAGAACTGTTGTTGCTCCAGAAACTGAGGAGTCAGGCCCAGCAGCAGAGGTGCTGCCCTCCTGAGAGCACTCCAGGGAACCAGCGCACTGCTCTGCTTTCCGTTAACACTCTCCATCTGTCAAATACGAGGCTGAGCATCTGAAACTTTAGAGATTATATCTAATATTTCAGTGATGTCGTTTTATTTTTGTTCACATCAGCACAAGTTCCATCTCCTCAGCCCAGTTCAGAGGCAGAGGAGCGAGTGGTAATGTTTTGGGAAAGAGTTAAAGCCAAGCGCTGTTCACCTGCAACCCCACAGCAAGAGTTCAAAGGCAGATCATTCTAGCCAGCGCCTCTTGGTTTGTTCCCTGTCTTTTTCCAGCTTATGCCTCTTGGACCCTGGAAACTCAAGAACTTGCACCAAGTCCAAAATCCAGTCTGCCCAGATAGATTTGTCCAATGTCAGCTTTCAACAGAGTTTACATTAGCGGCTGGATCCAGAAAGCCTGAGGAGCTATTGCAATTCCTGGCTGGGTAATGTCTATGAAGAAGAATTTATCTTTCCCTGGCATTAGAACTTTGCCCTGAGGGAACCAACGACTACTGCCAAGTCACAAATTGAATGAAAAACCTGCAGCAGTCTAGACAGACAACAATGGACAGTGGGACAGATACCAAAAGGTCAGTTGGAATGGGAAAACAATTGTTATAAGAAAAAAAATAACTTTTTTTTTTCTTTTTAGAGTCGTGCATAATCACTCATTTTTTTGATTTTTCTATTTTTTTTTTCTTTTTTTTTTTTCTTTTCTCTTTTCGTTTGGTCACATGCTACTAGTAGGATTCTCAGCACAAGTGAAAAGAAACAAGGTGGGGTTAGAATACCTAGAAAATGCACCGAAGGGAGGGGATGTTAAGCCACAGGATTACATACAAGAGAAACTGTCAAGAATCACAAAGAGAAAATGAGAGGTAACACTTCATCAGGTGAGTCAGGGAGAACAGATGAGAACATTACATGGACTCAGTACTTCAGCTGGCCCGTGCGTCTTCGAGCCAGTTTTGACCTGTGCAAGAAAGAAGTAAAAAGTTTTTGTTGAATTCAGGAGTTTATTTTAATTCCCTCCCCACAGTTTGTCCACCTTTTTAAAAGCCTTTCGTATAGTCCTATTTACTCCATATGCTTAGAAAGTAAGACATATAAAGGGCTATAATAAGAACTTCTCACTCTTCTGCTGTGCTCCTTTAAAGGAAGACAGTATCTTTTAAGGACTGCACTGTTAAGAAAATATTTGATGCTGTACACTAATAGCATAGTTTTTCTTTTTTTTTTTTTTTTTTTTAACAAAAAGGGAAAGGAAAAGATTCTGTAGCATAGTAAGATCTCCTCACCAAGCTGCAGATGTTTGTCGCCTGTGTTAAAGGGAAGGCTTCTGGAGAAGTTCAAAAAAGGGACAGAAACAAGAATTTCTGCTTTGGCTTACAATCCAGAGAATGAAAAGTCTGTCCAGACCTGCCAGCACAGAGGCAGTAAGAAGCTTTATAAATTTGTAAAATAGCTATGCCAGGAAGCCATTTAGTGGCCTCCAGATGCAGTATTGCACAAAGCATACCACACATGTTCCAACTAGAATGTCACAAGCCAAAGCAACAGCCACTGCACTTCCTGAAATACAAGCCTTGTTTGATTTTTTTTTTTAATTGCTCACCCTCCTCCCTCCCTCAGTTCACCCATCTTGTCAAATTCTCCAGAACAAGATGAAATTGTGTGACAAACCAGCTGCCTACTTGCTTATGACTATCTCACGATCTTCACGCTTTGCAGGATCGGCTGCCCAGGAGCTGCCTCTTACCGTATTGTGCCGGCCAGGAGCGGGTTGAAGGCGTATAACCAGTCGTTCATGTCTTTGTCGTTGATGGCCTGGAGCAGGACCCCACGATGCTTTGTGCACACACCAAACGTGTTTGGCGTCTGGAATGTTAAGGACAATTTAAATACTGACGTCCACAAGCACAGAAGCAGATGCACACTCCCTCTCTGAGGACAAGTTTGCTATGTCATTTCTAAGGTCTTTCATTTAAGTTTCACTGGTCATTTCCAGGATTTTATTAGTCAGTCAAATGGGGCAAAACATGGTTTTACAACACAGTTTTAACTCATGAGGGTGGACTTGAAGAGCTGCTGACACGGACCAATAAAGTTAATTTGATTCCTTGCAGGATGTTTGTGTGTTTTAAAACAAAACCCCAAAACACACAAATGAAACTACAAAAACCAAGCAAACAGGGTCACGGTACCAACGCATGCTCATAAAAGCAAATATGATGCGTAACAGCAGTCAGTTTCTTGTAGAACTGTGTCTAAAACACAAGAAACCAGGAACAAACTGGGAACTTTGAGTGCAGAATCATCAGATGCCAAACATTTCTCCAAAACACAGATGCATTTTCCTCAGACTAGAGATGTCACACAGGATGGAATGGATGCACTATCATCTGTAACGTTCCTGCTCTATGGGGAAATAAACAACAGTGCTCAGACTGACCTTTACCATTGCCTGTTGATCCTCACTGTATTCCACCTGAGCTGTGGATAAGTTGATGAGTCCTCTTTCAACAGGATCTTTGTCACTGTTGTAAATAAAAACATAGGGACGGCGAACCACCACAAAGTGTTTGGCCCAGGAGCTGGAGAGAGGCTCCTTGAAGTGGAGGTATCCTTTCTTCGAGACCACAGAGCTGGGGAAAAAAATTTAAAAAAAAATCAAACCAAACCCACAGATAAACAGGAATACTTTTTCCCCTAAATAAGGCACCTACTGAGCATCCCTGTGAACTGCAAAACACTGTGTAAGACACTTGTCCTTAGTATGTTTTGTCTACAGCAGTATTATGAAAAAGTTCTTCTACAGCAAGCTGAATTTTGTCTTCAAGAACTCCGCAAGTGTCTGACAAATAAATGGACCCACAAAGATCTGTCCTTCAGTGAACTTCATGGTTTTGATGATAATAAACATCATATTTGAGTCACTGGAAATCCTGTTCATCAAGTAGATGCAGGGAATGAAAGCTGCAGAGATCAAATATCAACACAACCCTCATCAGTCCTGCCTCCATCATACAGAACTCTGCAGTTCTGCTATCACCTGTTTAATTTACCTTCCTTAAATGGGGCAAAGAAACTACAAACCTCAGAAAGTCCTTGTGACAGCTCTCAGGAGGCCATGGTCACACTACATAGAAAACCTACCCTGGTCTGATTTCCTCGATATCAGGAACGAGGTTTAAGAATTCATTCTTTCCTGCTCTGGCAAGGTAGGAAGTTTCCACAGCAGGAATTAGCTGGAACTGTTCCACCTCGTGACAGGGACTGGAGGCACGAGAATTTGCCTCTGGTGTCCTTTAAAAAAAAGTAAGAAAAGAAAGAAAAGTAAATCACAACAAACCAACTGGATGTTACAGTGGAATTTAAAGTGCATCTACAGCCTAGATTGTCTTACAAGTTCCATCCTTCAGTCCAGACTTTTTGTATGCCAGAAAGCACAGCAAACACAGATTTGTGAAGCACTGAGATGTAATGTTTATCCATTAATACCCTATACTTACTTCTGATCAACTGAATTGCATCTTGAATCCACCAGAGAAGGGCAGGTAGATGAAGGTGTGAGGGTGGCACTGCTGAAACTCGACACCGATGGGTCCCGCCCAATGGGAGAAATATCCGACAGCTACAAGGACAAATACAGGTAAAATATTACAGAGGAGGTTTTCTTGTAGCTGGAGTTCAGTCCAAAATCAATATGAAAATCAGTATGAAGTGTTTTGTCTCTTTGTAATATCAACAGATTCCACAAACTACAAGTATGTTGCTATTGTACTACACATATAGTGTACCGTATTGCATGAAATATTTACCTTACAATCGCTGATGCTGTTGTACACCTGGTTGAATTCCCGATTGAAAGTGTGAGTAAGAAGTTGCAGACACTAAGGTGGGAGGGAATAAACAAACACCACACAGAAAATAATTTTACCTTTAGATTTTCAGAGAAATCTGAACACAAGAGGCAATTTGCCAAGACACATTTGGCAGCTCATGAAAGAATAAACCAATTTTAAACTGCTGTGAAAAATACGAGAAGAAGAGGGGAATAATCACTTCCCTTGATAAAATTAGAAAGCTTCATTTACAGAGCTACTAACGAAGGGGAATGAGGTACAGCCATAGCACAAACCTGGCCACCAGCACTGGCAGGTGACAACAGATTGTTACACTAAAGAGCATATTGAAATCAATCTCACAAAATACTGGATGTTCACCATGCTATCCGAGAAGCTCATCATTAATCTTTAATTATCTTTCACACCTCAATTTAGATGCAGGGTGCTTTTCTCACATTACACACCTTGGTGGCCAGCTCCTTCTCCCGATCCACCAGGCTCTCTATATCAGCCGAGTCGTAGCCGCTGCTCTCGCTGGGTGTCACAGCGCTCTCAAACGTTGTAGTCGAAATTTGTGAGGAAATGCTGGTGGAGGTACTGAGGGTTCCGCTGCTCAGACTGGGAGACAATGAGTCACTCAGGGACTTGGGGACGCTGTCACCAAGCTTTTCACGAAGCAAGAGGAAATGTCGGGTTTTTTCCACCTTTTAAGAAGAGAAATCACTATCATCTGCTCCAGGATGTTGATTTTACAGGCACTGAATTCTTATGCATTCTTTTAGGATTCACACCAGTAAACATTTTCCCCAAGGAGGGGAGTTTACAATGGCACTAGAAGTCGAATCTGCCTTTGTTGAATACATTGAGATTCTGAGCTGAAGATTCTACTCTGCAGCCAGTCCCACAGTTTCCGTCTTCTCTGTTGTAGAGTTCACTTAAATCTTGACTTTGAGAACAAACTCCCATTTGGGAAACTGTTCAGCTCAATGGTCTCACAGTGGGCAGACTAAAGGCAAATTCAAAAGGTACAATCGTGGGGTTTTTTTCCCCTTTCAGCTTTCCCTATCTCTTTACTCACCTCATGCAGCAGTTCCAGTTTCTCCAGCTCCCACTGATGCTCTAGAATGAGGCTGTCGCCCCTGGGCCTCCAACCTGCCAGGTTCTCTTCTCCTCGCACATAGGCCACAGATGTATCCAGGACTTTCCTCCTTCTCCTCTGCATTCCTGAGCAGCAAACAACAACATAAGACAGGTTAAAAACATAGCCAGAGGGATGCAACTAAGAAACATTTACCAACTAGAAAATGTAAAGTTTTCAGTGAATCCTCCATTCACTAATGGTAATCACAGCCCCAAGCTGAAACTAAAAGCCTACATAAGTTTTTTTAGGGAACGGCAATGTTCCATTGCTCCTGTGAAACACAGGAACTGATTCCAATCAGGACAGAAGTGTTTATTCTGCCTATGAAATTTTCTGCAATATTTCAGTTTACAGCATCACTATCCCCTGCCAGTCCCTGCTTACCTGGACTTCCCGTATCTGACATTTTGCATAAACTTAGTTCATAGATCCCAGTCACTCGATTGCTGTTCACAAGAAACCAGAGGGAAGGAAAAACAAAACAAAACAAACTATTATCTTCAGAAATAAAGTTCATTAGCTTTAGTTAAGTGGTCCCTAAAGCAGAAGTTTAAGCATAGTTGCTAGTTAGAACTATATCTGAATTCTAATCTTGACATAAAACAGCCAGGACAGACTGCAAGGTCACTAAAAATAGCATTACCCCCACATTCCCCTCCACCCCCCAACCGACTCAGAGAGCAGCTGCTGCAGTAAATTCCAGGTCAGGATCAGGGTCATCTACGTGCAAGTTTGAAAAATGTCTCTCTCTTCCCAGCCGATCAGTCAGAAGGCTGGAAAAGGGGTCAGTAAAGAGAGAAGCCCTCAGTGTTTCACTGAAATGAATGCAAGAAATGTTCAAAACCAGACTGGAGAGCTATAACTATGCAGACTTTCGAGGAAGAAATAAAGAAAACTAAGCTACATTCTCCTCATGCTCTGCAAGAGAAAAAGTATATGCTGATGTAAAACATCAATACCAAAATTTGTAACTGAACTTACGAGTCTGGAGATTTGGAGTAGCCACTGCCAAAGAGATTGCGCAGTGATCGCGGTGGGGAGATCTTGGCATCTCGTGAGTAAAAGACCATACAAACATCCTTTGTTATAACGGCAGGCTGGATGCAGTGGTCAAGCTAAGAGAAAAAACAGTAATGAATGAGTGACTGCAGACAATTACGCCAAGTTATACCACTTCCCTCTTTCAGTGGGACAGCTTTTTGAAATTTATTCTACTTTGGGTTTTTGGTGACTGGTTTTCTGATGTGTTTCTGTGAAAGAACTGTCAAATTTCTCGATGTATCTTATGGGTGAAATAATTGTACTACACAAAACAGTGTCTTGCACACAAAGCCAAGACCTAGGCCAGCATTTGATACTAGCAGTACTTACATAGCAACACTCTCCAATTTAAATGGATTTTCAGATACAAAGATAAAATGAGGCACAGAAAGGTAAGGAGATCACCAGTTCCACTTCACATGTGTTGTGAGGCAGTAATATCTTGATATCAAGATGTTAACTTTGGAAAAAATTTTCCACCTGTTCTCAGAAAATGAATAAGGATTTTCACTGGCTTCAGGATTCAGAAGCACTCAGTCCAGTAAGGATTTATCTCGGGTACACACTGTCTGCTGTCTCAGATAGTTACACTTGAGTCACAAGCAAAAAGGAAGGCAGAGGTGTCTAACCTCCAGGTAAGCAGAAAGGGTCATATAGATCTTCTCTCCATATGGTGTCACTCGATTGAGGAGAAGGGAGTTATGCAAGGAGCTATCCCAAACTGCTTCAAACCGATAGAAAGTCCTGGAAAAAAGTACAGTAAAAGCTCAGTAGTAAGAGTTGCTCTGCATCCCTCCCACCAGTGTAAAGCATCTCTTCCTTTACGACATCCACTATGACTCTCGGTGGCTTAGGTAACAAATACCTGAAGCAAAGACCTTTTTTCCTAAGATTGATTACTTCTCCCTCAAATAGTGTGGCAAAAGAGACCATTGCCTGTTATGAAACAGACTCATCTAAAAGAGAAAAGAGGGAATATAGAAGAGAACAAAAGCTGTTGTAACACTCCAGTGTTTCTAACCAGACAGAATTCCTTTATTGCTTCAGGTGCAATTCAGCCCAGCTGCACCTCCAAAGTACGTGGGAGGATTTTTTTTTTTCTAAGTAACACTAATTCTACACCGTAGTTTAGGACTAACATAGAGCAACAGAAGAGATCCGTCTTATACTTATTCATATAAACCCAGCAGCTTCTGATATCAAATCACAATGATAGGTAGGGATAAGTCCTATATTCAAGTGATAGAGATTTCTTTCTATGTCCCTACCAGCTTCAAGTAAAAACTTGCAGATCTGACAAAACTTTTGTAAGAAGTTTAATCGGTTTGGTACGTGGAAAGAAAGGAGCTGAAGGCTCCCACAGTTCTACTCCAGCAATCAGGAAAGTTCCATCTATTCAAGTAAAAAGAGACAGACTCATACACAGGACAGCTAAATCATCAGGTCTAGAGTCACCATTACACTCTCTCCTCTCTAACGAGGGTTCAGGGAAATGAGCTTCCTCCTTTCTCACAGGTACAGACTGATTTCATGTAGGTTTGTTTGGCACGAAGTCCTGTGCCCTTATTCATGAATACAGCACAGTTTTCTACACTGGTAACAGAAAAAGAAGGTATTAATTCTTCATCATTTCCATATAGGTTCCCTCCCAAATCCCCTTGCCATTGAGGTCTTCCATTCCATTTTGAGTCCAAATGACGTGGTACTAAAATGAAAGCAAGAAAGTGCTTCATGTATGGGTTTTTTTTTTTTTTTAAAAAAGTTATACCTCTAAAGAGCTTCTATACCAATGCCCAAGGCCAACTCAGAAAAACAGAAAATGAAACTAAAGACAAACAACAAAAAGCAGGCAACAAGAACTAAATCACCCTCTTCAGCAAAATGATGATTTTTGGATAAACACCAAGTTGAAATCAAACGTAGCTTTGAGACAGTTACTCTGTTGGATTTTGTCTAGCCAGGAAGTTAAATATACACAGCCCTGCCTGTCCAAACCAGAACTTGCTAGAACAGTTACAGAGGGAGACAGAGAACAGAAGTGACCCAACTTCTTTCAGCACAGCCAACGGTGCGAGGAAGAAAATAGAGCACAGAACAAGCCAAGCATAGAAAACAGGAGAAACAGGTTAAACGCACCAACGTATAGCTACAACTGATTTTTAAGTGGATCTTAGCATTAGTGAGAGGTGGTGAACTGAGAGCATTGAACATTTAAGTCTTCTATTTTTCAAAGAGGCAGAACATAGAAAGCAGAGTGCAAATGGTCCCAGACGGCGCAGGCAGCACGTCTGGCTGGGATCCCGCCTGGAATCCAGTTCGAGCAGCTACTACATGTCGCGCTTCTCTGCCAACTGGTAAACTAAGAGGTAGCAACCACATGGTTAAATTTCAGATGCAAATCCAACCTAAGAAAAGAGGTTGAATGTCAGTCCCATGGCAGCTACTGCTTTTTGTTCAGTGCAATTCTGAGCTGGAATTTCAAGTAACCTGATCATTCAGCCCTTGACTTGGTACTTCAAACACGGAGTCAGAGACAGCAAGAAATTCCAAATTTGGTTCTTTGATACAGAACAAAGGAAGAAAATAGCAAGGACTACAAATAGGGACTATATTCTGATTGCACATTTGGAAAATCAAAAAGGCTGAATGAAGGAAGTCGTTACATGGGAAGGAAAGTTCACCCTCACGAGAGTCCCACTGAATTGTAACTGAATAAACGCCTGACACGAAGGAGGAGAAGATATTCTACTTCTGGAAGAGCTAAGAGGCGTGCTAATAGGATTCCGTAAAAGCTAAAAGGGAAGTGGCAGCAATACAAATGGGACATAAAGCATTCTATTTTTAAGAATCTTTATGTACAAAGGAAGCAAACAGAAAATACCTAGGCATATCCTTATCAAGAAAGAGCCTGTAAAAACATAGAAAGAGCTTCAGTTAGTGCAGCCAAGAGCACAATGGAAAAGCAACAGCTGAGAGGAACAGACCAAGTGGACATAAAAACCCACGAAAACAAACACACACCAAAAACACACACTATGAACCAGAAAACAAGTCTGCAGACGAATGAGCGAACACAAGACATTTGCCTTCCCAGGGCTTCAGTCCCACTCCACCACTCGTCCCACAACTTAAGCCTTGGCATTTTGGTAAGAGATAGATGGTCAACAGCTTCACTCACACTCATCCTTCATCCCTGCAGCCCACCTCATAGAAAACTACTGAGCTATACAGGAATTTCTCAAAATTACTAGTGGACAAAAAGTATAGGGCTTTCCAACTGCAAATCCAGTAGTATCAGACTAGCAACAGGCTCCTAACATTCCAGTTACACTGATCCAATAATTCAAATACACGTCTCAGGCAGAGCCTAACTGCTAACAACCCTGGCGCTGTGTGCGTTCACAGACAGGAGGTGGCAGGAAGACATTCCGTTGGTAGGAGCGGTGTCCTGAACCACCTCTAATATCGCAGGGGGATTTACAAGTCCAGGCCTCTAGCGGGGAAGGAAGAAGCCGTTTCAGCACAAAGCAGGATGCCACCTCCAGGGTTCATCAGCTGCAGCAGAGAGGGGCTCCAAAACAGCCCCTTCGCCTCCCGAAACACTCGGAGTTACAGAGATATTCCTGCTTTGCACCAGCTAAGCAGAGGCAGGAGCGGTCAAGTGACTTGGCTGATGTCAGAGCAGGGAGCAGCTGTGCCACGATGCAGCTTCTGCTTCCCTGCCCTTTGTTGCAGACACTGAAGCAAAACAATGTGGAGCCTGATGGATCTTTACAGTAACACATCCTAATGAGGAGACACCGCAGCCACAACCCTCGCAGACAGGCCCTGCTGTCACCCAAATGGCCGCAGGTACATGGAACAGACATTCACTTTTTAGAACTGGAGTCAATTTCTGATACCTCTGTATAAATGCACAAATTAGGAAGTTAAATTCACAAAGCATGGCTCTTGCTTAACTGTCACATGCTCGTTCCAGGAATAACATAGGTATGTACACATCCACAAATATGTTCCCTGAGATTGCTCTTGTACTTCAATGCTGCATTCTAGCAACAAACAATGTCAGTTTAAAAGTTCTGGGTTAAACTGCGAGACTCCCTTAAGCTCTTCCTTTCCATCTTCCCTTTATGGTGTTTACACACAGAAACTAATTCAAATGCATTATCAAGAAATTAACCTCCATGTAGACTAATGGACTTCAGCTTTAGCAAGAATTCATGGTCATGTTCATACTCTATCTGTATGCCCTGTACCCATGGAGTTCTACATTTAATAATTAGCAACATTCCCAGCTTTCCAAACATCCTGCCAATACCTCAGAGGTCAAAGAAATTTTAAATTCCTGCTAGCGTGCTCACTTTATTCACTTACCTATTGGAGCTGTGCGAGGATTTCAGGTATTTTGCAGAGATAATATTCAAAGACAGAATAGCATCCACAGCAGCTTCATCTACCTCTGCTTTATTTCTTATACGCCCTGAAAATAGTAGGAGCAAGAATCAATTAAAACTAAACCAGGAACATGGAAGGAATTTGTTCTCTCAAATACAAATTCAGACTATGTAATTAACAAGCAGCTGTAAGTGGAAGTTGCAAAACTTATGTTTTTTCTCCATATCTTTTTCAAAATCCTCCTCTCACAGCCAATACTCATAAAGATAACAGAATCTGATACAAAGAGAAATTACCATTGGTACTTTTTCTTCCTTGCATAGTAACATGCAAAACAATATACTCACCTACGACCAGTTCTCGCACATCTTTCCAGTGCAACTCACTGCCCTTCTCATGGATAATGGTGACAGTGATTCTACGCTGGATTCCCTGGTAGAGTTCAGAAACAACATACTGGTGAAGTATTCCCACATGCCCCCCAAAACATCACCTATTTTGCACTTATACTGCAAAAATGAAGCAAATAAGATAATAAACAACATAAACCTGTAAACAATATTTAACTAGGATTATCTTTAGAATCTGGCTAAAGACAAATTATTATTAAGGATTATAACAGGCATTTAAAATGCACTGAGACATGGTCATTTTGTGGATCCGTCTCACAGCCACACGCAGTGAGAAAGAACCAGCAAAAGTTGAGTCCACATGATCCTCCTGTACCCTTAGTAGAGGTGGTGGCAAACACGGGAGGCACAAATCTGGTCCCAAAGTTTGCTGTTTTTTAAAAGACTTTAATCTTTCACGAATGGAGTGCACACTGATAAGCAAAGGAAGCAGCAACATGTGAGGGGCCAAACATTCCCCTTGTAGCCCAAAGCTACGAGACTAAGTACAGACTGAAGAGCGACTGACCCTACAGCTGTCATTAGCTGTGTGGGAAAGGAGAAGACATGAAAGATGTACAATCCCATCATTAGCATTCTAATCCCTCCGCACAGATAAAACTTGCTGTTCTACAGCCTCCCTCAGTACCTGGTGCAGCAGGAACGTCCCCTGGCAGGGCAGGCCTCCCGTGTGGTCCACGATGGCAGGAATGTACCTGGTGAGACAGTGAAATCAGTCGGCAGGAAAGATACACCAGCACAGCAAGTACCCTCTGTGTTCTGCTGCCAACAGTTACCTCTCCATATAATATGTGAAGAAATAAGAGTGTTTCTGCTGACTCTCAGCATAGTATCAGTGAAATATAGAAGTATCATGTACTGTACTGCCAGAACTTCTGGAAAACTCTGTGGAACTCACATCTCAATCTAATCCCTAAAGATCTGTCAGAGGAAAACCTCCTCTGTAGCAGAGGTGAACATAAAATCACTACAACCCAGCCAGGTACCAGGCTGGCATAAGCAAGGTCACCACCCAACAATGAGTGTTAAGCATCCTCCTGGTCTGAACAGAACAAAGGGTAAAAGATCAAACTCCCACAAACCTCTGTTCTTAAAAATAAAAGGTGAATACTGGACTTACTCCCCTGTTGGCTCCAACTCGCTGATCTCAAACCACACGAGGAGGTCGTATTTGCTCACACTCTGGCCCAAGCTGGGTTTGCTCATAGTATTTAGCTTTGTAGCTGGCACTTAACGAAAGAAGACAGGAAAAAAAAAAAAAGAGAAAAAAAGAATGGTTGACAGTGGTTGACAAGTAAAGCTTACCCTAGGGCTCACAGAAACATGTCATTTCAGTGACCCTGTGTATTCTATGTACCCATGCTGACCACATCGTTTCCCATGAAAATTATGTCACTTACAGGAATCATTATTTCTCAAAGTGTTATTTTTTAAATCTAAGTTACTAGATTAAAAAAAGTTAAATAATGACAAAAGTGTACCCAAAAAGCCTGTAAAAACATGCAGTCTTTCTAGATCCACAGAAGAAGTTTCCTCAAATGTGCATCAGTTACTTTATGGCTTAACAGTTTGTGACCTAGAATTACTTAGGTCTGTTCATTTGCAACACTACTCACCCATAAAGTATATTTCTGCTTTCCCACACAAGAAAAAACATAAATCAAGAACTTAAAACTTCATTCTTCATTTCTTCATATTACAAATTGCTAGTGTCCTGTACCAGTTTAGATAAAATAACCTGTATGTAAGAAGGCTGAACAAGATTTATTCCAGAGCCATAATCTTGCCAAGTATGTTTCTGGGATCTTTATGTTTTGCTATTAGTGATTTCTTCTGGCCAGATCCTCTCTAATTCCTTTCATACAAATATAGGGATAAACCATGTTAAAAAAGTAATGGGCTAACTCAAATTCTAGAAATAACCTGATATTCCTTCATACATACTTACACCACACCTTTTAGGAGAAGTTGCATAATGATAGCTATCTGTTCACTCATTTCATTTTTGTAAATGGGTACATTTTAAAAGCTCAGTTCCTGTGTACTCTGACAGGTATTTTTGTAACTCTGCAAGTGATTTTTAACTTTTTTTTTTTTTTCAAGAATACAACTCCATCATGCCAGGTGGGAAGCTTCAGCATCATCATTGACTCCTCCCATTCATTACTCAGGGTAGTCACTATTACACCCATTGTATCACGTAGCTCCACGTGAACTCATTACAGCCGGACTCTATGCTGTTGATAGCAAGAGGAACATCATACACACAAGTCACTCAAGTTTACTGCTAAGCAGAGAAACTCGAAAGCATCAGAAGAGAAAAACAACAGAAAGACACATTTAACTAAACAGGAAAGCCAGTTCTAGAAGTTCTCAGGGACTTGCTCTGGCACAATTAATAATCAGAGTGTTTTGTTTTTTAAGTAAAAGAAAATACAAATGTAAGTGAGGAACAGTATTGTTAGTGGCAACAAAAAAGATGATGAGCAGAAAGGAAACCTATATATAAAATGCTGCAGAACATCTCGTATACGAGTAGCTGGTTTTTCATATGCAGCACCTCTCATCCTAGTATGACAAAACTATGTACAGAACACAAACCAAAAAAAAAAAAAAAAAAAAAATCAGAGGCCCAGGAGGCTTCAGGGAATCGATCCAGTGACACAGAAGAATCTGATACCTAGCACCCCAGAGTTTATAGACTCTCTCTATGGTTTTATCTAGAATAACCCCAAACTTCTGCACAGCATCATCCTTCCATGGCCACAACCACGGCAGGTTCTAGTCCCAAGAATACTACATGATAACAGTAAGGGAAAAGGAATTTTGAAGCACGTTTTGGAACTACTTCTACATCTACCATAGATCAAGTTTGGCTACTAACCATCTCGTTTAGGAGCCCGCTCACTCTGACAATTGGGAACAGGCAGAAAGAGAAAAGGTGGCAGCTGGTCAGCTCCATCCTGGAAAGCAGCCACAGCAGAGGACGCAAGCACGTTGGCATGCTCGGACAGCGCGTTCAGCACATGCACGTTTACATAGCCAGACATAAGATACCTAATCAACTCAATTTTTCTTTCATGGTCTGCGAAGGGAATGGAACACACACAAAAGAAAGAGGATGGTAGAAACATGCAGGTGAGAAAAAAGCTGGAGAAGGAGGAAATTAAAAGGTGAAACGGAAAAAAAAACAACACAAAAGAGTTCAGCATGCATTATTACAATTAAGCAAAGAAAACCAAGGACTGACTCACTGAACAATAATGTTAGAGAGCAAAAAGATGAAGTGGTTAATGAATAAGCCAATCTCCAGTCATGTGCTCAGTAAGCACCTGAAGAGCCACAGCCAGATCTCATCACCTCAGGAAGGAAATTCTACCTACTAAAGAACCAAGAAGCACCTGCAACCTGCAAGAGAAGGTTGAAAAGAGCACAGGGAAAGGAAAACAGCCAGCAAAGACAGATCTAATGCCCTTTGCAACATTCACTTCATTACATTTCTTGGTGCGCTGAACAGCTTAGGACAACGCTATGACCTTCATTTTCAGTAGCAGATATGATATACGGAATTAGAGAACTGTTCTCACCTGGCTTTGAGAGCGGCATAGCGGGAGGAAAGAATCTTCGGGAAGGCTGTGGAGGGCTATAGAGAAATGAAAAGTTATCAATATAGAGGCAGCCAAACATAAAAAAATGTATAAAAATACACACACACACACGCATGTAAGCATACACATACACCCGGTACAGTCCTTCTACCCATCTTTGTCTCTAAAAATATCCTCACAATCCCATTAACAAAATATCACCTGTCAGGAAAACAAGTGTACTCGGCACACTTTTCAAACTAACCTCTGTCCTTTTCCTGTTCTAACTTAATTAATCCTAGCTGTCAGTAAAAAAAACAACCCAAAACTGCTCTACCCACATTCTGCACTGAAAATTTGAGTAGGTAACAGGGATTTCCCAAAATAGCCCAAAGAAAAGGAACAAGCCTCATCTGGCATTTCCTCTTAAAACCAGCATGTGCTTCCTCTTTGCAGCTGCTGCCTTCAGCAGGAGGACGAATCAGGCCACGCAATCCAGACAACAGCTTCTTCACTGTCGTCTTCATAGTTTCTGACAGGGGTCCTACCCTTATGCGTCCTGACACTTGTCCTGAGTGAACACTTCTAGGCCTTTAGGCCAGAATAGCAAACGATACCTGTTGAGATCCTGTCCTTGCAGATGGAGAGGATGCTGCTGATAATGGCCAAAGACTTCAAACACAATAGGCTTTGTTTTGATGTACTCCACAAACGATTCCGTCACTTCCACAGCAATCTGTCAGGCAAAGCAAGGAAAGAAAATGAGACATACAAAAGGAAACCTTATAAGTGCAGATTTTAGGAATTTGTATTTTTCATATGGTTTAGCACCACTCACAGTAAAAACAATTGCATTCCTTTTCAGTTTAGGCATTAATTCTACTCTCTGATAAAGGAGAAAATGAAAGCCTCAATATCAGGCATTTTAAGTAGAAGAGGAGGCTACATGTAACCAAAGGATGACACAATTCATAAAAATAGTTATAATCAGTTCATTTGAGATCATGAGCACTGCTGTTCACACATATTTTATTTCCTGAATTCTAGACTGTTTTCATTGAACATCCTGGAAAGGAAACAGGGAATTCAAACACAGGAAGCACAGGTGAAACAGAAGGATTAAATCATTCTGTTTTGTTATTACATCGTTCAGCTGATCACTCTTTCTACTGTCTATTCTTAATAATTCCTCTTGCCCCAGTTTCCCATACACCTGTCATGAGTTTAACATGAAGGATACACACAACTCCCAGTGCTCAAACAGGCACGTACTATCCAGGTAAAGTTTTACTTACATTCTGAACATGGTAAAACCCAAGGGGAGTCCCTCTACCGTTGTTTTTGAGAGGTTCTGTTGAGAAAGCTTCATCATGCCGATGTAAAAAGCTTTGAAAAACAAAGGAACAAAAATAAACCACAACAGAACAGTTTAGCGAGAATTGCTCTGCTGTGAACCCAACACTGGAAGGAAACCCATCAATTTATTCTGCTAGAACTTTACAGGGAGCTAAGCAATGGCCTGAAGTTAGGAATACCCTAGTCTTTGGGACCACAATTCCCATACTTGTTCTGTGTCTTTATTACTCCCATTTTCCTTTCTCTTTCTTAAGAAACTCAGCCAAAGAACACTTCCACTTGAGAGCTACTGATTTACTTAAGGGCCACACAGCTTTCATTCCAATTGAACATATGTACAATCTAATATTGAATTCTTCACATTAAAAGCCATTATCAAGCAAAAACTTAAGATTATCTATGACTAGTCACTTAAAGAGTCCACTCCGATTCTTAATTCCTTTCTGCAAAACCTTATTTCTTAAAACCATGCTAACACAAAGCAAGAGCTGCTCGTCACAGGAATGCCAGTAACCCACAGTGTTTTTCTCTGCTCTCCCACACTGTCACTGATTTGAAAAGCTCTCTCTGTGAAAGTAATGTAAATAAGGACAGATTCTTACTTGAACTGGCAGAAAATGTCTGCATATTCAGGAAGGATGCCGCTGGCCTGTAGCACGGTCACACGGAAGGTGAACACACTGCCCAGTTTCAAGTGGTCACCAATTTCCTCCGTGAATCCCTCCATAGTCATCTTTCCATCCAAAGTGGCTGACTTCAAGTCTTAGGGAGACACAAACATACCACATGAAACAACTTTTTTTTTCCCTCCTTTTCTTAAAATGTTCATTCAGACAACGCTTTATTCCTATCAAACTTTGTTTTTCTTTTGAGCCCAAATTATTTGATGATAATCAAAAGATGCAAATACCTGGGAACAGTTTTTCTGCACAGTTCTTCAAATGAAGAACTCCAGCATCTATCATATGCAACCCATCGGTTACACCTCTCGCTACCTGTCATATTCTTGAAGGACAGTCAGAATCCCTTTCTATCACTGACTGAAAGTATCCCAGATTTCCACTAAGTTCTCCAAAACCACTCCATCTTTCTTGCTTACCTAGCTCATTCATTCTGTTGATCTCCTCTGGGGGAGTGGTAACATCTGAATTCTGTCCTTGTCCTTCCACAATTCTTAATTCTTCCAATGACAGTCCAGACCGAGTCATTGCAACCGAAGAAAAATCACTCTGAAAAATTAAATGCAGTGCCATGTAACAGACTCCTGCAGCTTCTCGTTTTGCCACCCCCTTCTTCCCCCACAATACTTATTCTTTATTTAGAAGCACAAACTACTGCGAGGAAACCTAACTCAATTTTAAGACTTCTTACCTTATCAAAATATTCATTGTCAAATGAAATTTTAGCTGTGCCAGACTGTCGAATACCAGATCCATAATCTGGGGCTTCTTCATCAGCTAAAATAAAGAAAAGAATATAAAAAAATGATGGGGAGGAAAGTGAAAAACCCCCAGAGTTATTGAAATGGAAATTCTCATTACAATGGAAACCAGCCTGTAAAGCATAAGAGGCCTTGTTCCAGTCATCCAATAACATATTAGAATAGTGCTGGAAAAAAAATCACAGCAGAAATCTACCCATCCTGAACTCAAGTGTGGGAAAACAACAAGACAAGCTATGAAGTTTCATCATTAATACACTTAACTTCAGAGAATTTTGAAAGCAAAACAACTTTAATACTCATTGTGTTTATTTATTTACTTCTGATTATTATACCTGAGGTAAATTAACAAATTGTAATACAATGACCCACATGGGAATCTATACTTACACTGATTTAAACTGCCATCTAACATTCTGTAGCCATAACCCAAGCAGTAACACCAGCAAACACTAGCTTCACCAGTTCGCGCTGCGAGTTTGAGAGGCAGCACCATCCGTACAATCTGTCCATTTAATCTCTTGGTGGAGAGTAACAACGAGGTCTAGTTAAACGCCAGCTATTTTTCCCCCCAGAAAAACACGTTTGCAGAAGAAATCCCAAGATTAAGAATGTGTTCCGAAGCCTCTCGTAGGGACCAAGTAATACCATGGGCCTTTTTCAAGAGGTGTCTCTGGTTCAATTTCTATTAGCCATGACTCTATTTATTTGGATGGATAAATAGAGTACTTATTTGGAAATATTTGATAAATGCTAAGGAGACCAAACCAAACTAGAAACGAGACATTTGTACACACTAAAATAGATTTTATTTCACTTGCTGTTTTAGTCCCTGCCAGAGTGATTCTTACACATCTTCAGAGTTTGAGATTTCATTATACGTTCCCATGGAGAGTGAAACTTCCAGGGTTACACTACCTAAACAATAAAGAAACGCTGGCAGTTAGCCACTGCTGGGAAGGACGTATTATGGGAAGCATCTGTGCTCTCACCAGCATGAATAAGACATGGTTATCTACCAACAATAAAACTCGACTAGCTCACCTCACAGGAAAGGATAAAATATTGGCCGCTGACTAGTGCACTGCAGTTAAGCTCTGGCACACATGTATCTACCCTTCTCTTCTGAAAAGCTGATAAGTCTTGGTGATTAAACTGTATGTTAAAGCAGATAGTAAGTCTCAACACATTTTAGTGAGGCAACAAAATGGAAAACTGCTGCTGATTCCTGTTTATACTGTGCTGAAAGCCATCAGTTCAGGAACTTCTTCATGTGCTATTCAGTCAGAGAACGGTATAAATGGTATAAACTTCAGCGATCAACACCATCATTTTAAAAGCCTCTAATATGAAGCATTTCAAGAGTTATTCATGCTTGGTCCATGTGATTCACACCAATGAAAAAGTTTCAAAAGCAAGTTAATAATAAAGAACAAATGTTCTTTGCATCACTAAAACTATTCAGGTTTCATAGTGTACCAAGGAGTTGCAATGTAAAGCTGTCAGAGTTTCTCACCTGCTATAGCTTGCACTGCTACTCGCAGAAATCCTCGGACTTCTCCTTTCTCACTAACAACAGCTACTCTGTGAATCAGAGGCACGGGGTACAGTAGGTTGCTCAGGTACACAAACGCTCTGGTAAGAGGAAGGAAAGAAAATACAAAGAGTGTCAGGCAACCATCCACAAACCCTGCCCGCGGGGTTTGCTTGGCTGGTGGGACACTCAAATCCTCAGAACCTACTTTACTGCAGCTACTCGACCTGCAGCGTGGCCACAGATGCGAATTGTGCACGAAGGGCCTGCGGCAGCGGCACCACCAACTGACGCCACAAAACGCTCTAAACCGGAGCGTACTGGAGACACAGGTTTGTATTAGTGAGTTACAAAACGTACGAAGGAGACAATTTAAGATGACGCCTTTGTAAAATTTAATTTTAAACGTGCCACAGTTGGAGCTGTTAGCAGGATGGTAAAGTCTATTAAGGAACTACTGATTATAAAGAATTGTTGGAGTTTTCTACCCCATGAGTGTAATTTGAAGTGATAGATTAGAAGGGTATTGATCTACTGTGCCCACACAGACTTAAATATTTTACCAAACGTATAAAAACACTCTTCGAAAGATACTGACTGAATGTTTTCTCTCCTGTGTAGATTTGCTAACACTGCATACAGAGTAATCAGAAATCCCTAATAAACCGTAAGTCATCTCTTACTGTCTGGGAAGATTCACTGAGTGTACGGATAGGGGAAGACTGAGAGTCTTAATAGCTAAATAGATTTTGGACTATTACATTTATATCTTTAAAAACTATACAAACAACAAACCACCACAACAGTACTCTGGAGCAATCGCTAAGAAATTACAGTTTACAATAGGAAAAGCAGTATTTAGGCTGCCATACGCTAACTTGTAAAGTTACATACAAGCAGGGTCTATTTTGGAACAGTAAGTTAACACGTTTTATTGTACGGATTTTTAATTAAAAGTTAGACTAACGCTATTAAGTTATGTTTCTGATATGATTGCAAAAGTTCTGAAGAACACGCTTCAGTGTGACGAGCTTGAGCAAAACTTTCAATGTTGAGAAGCCTAAGAAGTCAGAAACCGAACGGCTCTCAACAATTGGAAAAAATAGAAGGATTTAAGTGAGCTGTTTGAGTTCAGAAGAATACTGAAATGCATAGAAGTTTAACTAATAATCTTACCAGTCCTTAAAGTGACTAATCAATTATCTATCTAATTATTATGAATTTATGCATATTAAATTATACTAAAGACCAGTCATTTGTTTAACTGGATTTGCTTCTTGCAGTCCTTTTTATTAGTCTTTATTATGAAGTATAATTAAAGCCTCAAATTTTAACTGTTATTGTTTGATATTCATAGGGAAAAGTCCTGCATGACAAGAGAGGACAGAGAAATAAACATGTTCACTGCCTCTCTCTGGAGACATCAGCTGTAGAATTTATTCTGTGAACACAGCAAGACTAATCCAAACTCAATTCCTTGTGCCACAACGCTCAGGACCAAAGGTAGAAAGGGTACGTGTTTCTCCTTGGGTTCAGGTGCCCACTCCCATGACTTGTCTTGAAATGACAAGGCAGTCAAGTGTCAGTTGTGAACCAAAGAGACAAATATGACACTACTATAAAACAAGGTGGTGACAAAATGCAATAGAGAAGAAAATGATTAATGCACTATAAAAGTAGCGAAACAAAAAATGAAGAAAACTATACAACAACAAAAAACAACTGCAACGTAACACTTGACTAAGATTAGGATCTAATTCCTTTTCAGTCTGCTCCGAAGTGAGGTAGGCACTGATAAAGCAGCGGAAGGCAGAAAAGACTAAATTTAAAGTAAGAAAACGGGAAGTTTAATTTTCTTTCTCTAAGAAAACATTTTATGGATGGAGTTCAGGAAGGTCTGTAGTTATATGGTCAACACAAAAAACCACATTTGAAGCTAAGGAGAATGGACATTTTTCCCCAACAGAAAGGAATCTAAATAGCCTCACATTGATCTGTATACAGCAAGAGACAGTTTCACTAACTAATAGAGGCAAGTCATTATAGAAACCTTCCTGCTTCAAAGCCAAAGTAGTGGAAAGTGAAAGCATTAACTGCATGAAAAATAAAAATATTTTTTTACTTGCATGGCTGAAGTTCTGAAGCTGCTGTCCAACACATGACAGCCAAAGCAATCAGCTTTGTTAGCAATTACAATTTGGTCACCTCCGTAAAATGACAATCGCAAAGGAAAAGAAAATATTTCTCATCTTCCTTAACCTCCTTCCATCCAGTCATCTGGCTCACTGGAAGCGTTTTCACTTAGAGAAAGAAAAGGACATAATACAAAAAGTTTTAAGCTTCCCGTGTGGTGATGAAAACGCTGGATCTCTTCTGTAGACCGGAGAGCAATAGCACGTTTGCTGTGCAGAGAAAAGAGTTGCTTTATGCAGCAATATTGCTTTCCAGTGCCTTGCCATCTGCTCCATCACAAGACAGTACCAAGTTAAGAGTGAATTAAATCTTAACGTTCTCCTCCTCCTCTTCCCACGTTTGGGAGGACCCCGACTCTCCAAACATCCTATATTTGAGTGTCCCCTGCACCTGAGCCCAGCAGACTGAAAGGGGGGAGCTGTATTAGCAGAAAGATTGGTGAGGTAAAATGGCATACGACAAAACCAGAAATGAAATTTAACAAACACAATTTGGAAAAAAAAAAATAGAAACAAAAGCAACAGAACTCAGAATGATGATGGATTTTTTTCAAAATAAACACGTCAATTCAAGATTTAAATAAAATATCCCATAGTCCTCTCCCACCTCCCTTAAAAACATAGCAAATGCTTGATATGTCACAGTATTAAATAAATCAGTCTTAATGACAGCCCAGCATGCCAGAAGAGATGTCTAAAGGGACCAGCTCTTTTTTCCTTTTCTTTAATCGTTATAGTACAAACCAAAGATAGTCACAGCACAGAGAGAGAAGAAAAACACTGAGATGCCCAGGGAGTCAGAGAACTACGTGACCTATTTCTCCTTCTCCTCCTCTCCTTTGTGACCTGGACTCATTATTGCTGATTACCCCCTCTCCAAAATACTAGAAATATTATTTTTGTCCTACACATTCCACAACATATAAAACAGCACACACTTAAAAGCGTTCAGGAAATTTGGTTTTGTTATAAATTGAACGCGACCTGGTGCTAAACAGTCCGACAGCTTTCTGCTGGCAAAACAGAACAGGAATAGAAACAGAAAATAGAAACCAACAACTGGGAAAAAGCCATTCAGCTGTCTGCTCAGAGATAATACAAACTAAGCATCACTCCTCAGTACAATTTCCAAGCCAAGCAGAGCTCCCATTATGTGCAGCACACACGCTTCAGGCCAGTACCCGTAACCGCCTATAGAGACAGGGCTCCGTATTCTCTTTAACACACAGCAATGGGAAGCAACTTGTGTCATTGCCAGGAAGCATGACTGTCTTCATTATCCACTGTATTTGCTCAGCTGGTGCTGTGCTTCCTGAAGAGTTTGTGAAATGAAGGTGAATAGCTCGACTTTTTCCCAAGCACTGCAGGTCGTGCTCTGAAAGCCCATGCACCACGGGAGAACGCGCCGAGCCTGCCAGCGCTGCCACAAAAAAGCCGTCCCAGCCATGGCCAGCGGCGTGCGGCACTTTAACTCGCTGACTTGAACCACTTCCGAGCCAGTTAAGGTGCCTTTCCCAAACTGACTCTTGTGGATCAGATTACCCTGAAAGAATTCAATCTTGTAACACACATTATCAGACAGGGCAGCTAAGGGCACAAATTCACAGAGATCAAAGAGGAGTAATGCAATTTCTTGCATCTTTAGTAACTGTGATTTTTGTTTCAAAGACTAGATTAAGGAAGTTCCAAGTTTTAGTCACAACTTGTAAATACTTCCACTAAAGACAAAGAATGAGGTTCAACAATACAGCTAAGCTGATCTAAAAGCTTGATAGAAGACTGACAACCGCAGTCCTTCATTTTTACAAATAATACAGTCAAGCTTCTTGCATTCAAGGAAACTGCAAAAAGATCCTGCCTTCCTGACCATCCCTGCTTACGGTCACAGAAAAGGACGAAGCCAAGCTCTGGTCCCTTCTTTGTTCCGTCTTTCTGCCAGCCATGGAGTCTTACTCCCCTTGTACAGCGCTGTGGTAACCACCTCCTTTACTGTTTTAACACGTAGATTGGCTTACAGAGTGGTCAAATAAGCAAAAAAAACATAAATGAGGGAGTGGGAGCAGAAGAGAGGGGAGCAGTCTCTTGCATTGTTGCACCTAAGGGTTTTTTTCTCCATTATTATTTAGGTTTCATGGCCTCTGACATGGGAATTTAAAACAACGTTACACTACACTCATTCTCTGGCAATTCCAATTCACGTGTATAGGTATTTTGGCTGGCTTGACAGACACTCTATGCAGCACACGGAAAGCCATTGCAGCCTACAGCAAGAGCTGGTCCCTTTTGGCCATTCTCACAGTAACCTCACCAACCTTCCCACTAAAATGAACCAAGGGGATCGGTCGTAAAACGGGTCGCGCCCATCATTGAAGAGGTCTGATCCCTCCTCGGTTCCAGCGTCGGAGCCGGTATCATCCACAAAGGCCTCATCATCAAAGTCCTCCATCTCATCCTGCTGCTCATCAGCCAGTTCAGTGATGTCGGAGTCGGCCGTGGAGAAAGTGGGGGAGGGCGTGCGATCGGCAAGGCGCTCGTTCACGCAGCCGTGGAATATGGGGGAGCTAGATATCAGTTAATGGAATAGCAATTAACAGAGTGAGGGGAGAGAAGAATGCTTCATTTAACAGCCGTCTGTTGCCATGAACACAGAGACCACCTGAACAACAAGAAAAGGCTTCACACCATCTGGACTGCAACAAAACGTAAGGGAAGGGATTGCTAAACAAAATGAAGAAAAAAAGCATCCTTGAACTGAGCAGAAAGCAAATGAAAAATGAATATAAACACAGCCAGACAGAGATATTGAGAGCGCATCTACTTCTCAGAGCTACAATTCTTATTTCCAACATGTAGCATTTTTGTAAATAAAAATATTGTGAAGGTGCAGCCGACATCAGCAAATATTAAAGAATCCCATTGGGTATTAGGTATTTCTAAAGAGTATGACCAAACCATTTGAACCACACAGGTAAGTAAGACCCTGGGCCACTTTTCCCCTCAGCTTCCAGTGTTCTCCATATTCCCACAGCTCTGCTCCAGTGACTTTAGACAGAATTAGCTAGCTACCTTGTCTTAAAACTAAACTTATAACTTACGAAGGGATCAGTCAAATCAGATCCTACAAGGTTACACCAGAACTGGCAACATTCTGAAGAGCATTTTCTGTTCTTCACTATATTCTAAGTCAGAAATCCCTGAAAGACACCACACACAACTAATGGTAGCGGCCACAGGGTTTATAACCACATCCTAAGTTCATCCAGAACTGACCAGAGTTATCAGTGAACCAGCAGTTGAGATGATCGTCACATACCTTCCAACCAGCTTAAACCAATGAAACCGATCATAAAAGGGGTCGCTGCCTGTCATTGTGCTTTCACCGTCATCCTGCGCGTTCGACGCCATTTCCCCAGCCCTGTCGTACATCTCGCGCATCAGGTCCAACCTCTGCCTGCACAGAAGAATGCAGGATTAAAAAATTGATAGAGAGTGAATAACAAAAGCAGAGAACACAACGTGGAGTAAGCTGACATAAGGAAGTTCCCCAGTAATATTTGCATACTTGAGTTTTTCCAGGGACCAGTAATGCGTTGCTCCGTTCTTCAGATCCTGGACTTCCACAGCTACCACTGTACGGGGGAAAAGTCTGTTGTCCCGGGTCTTCTCCAGCTCAGGGGGCAAAAGCTCTGGTGGCAGCGGTGAGTAGAGGGTGTCTGTCAGCAGGACAAACTGAAACTGCACCTGGATGGAAACAGAAAAATTACTTTCACTCTGAGAAGTCAGATATCAGCATCACAAAGGGGACAGAGACCTAACCCAAGGCAACATATGAAGCCAGTTCAACTTTCATCTCTGTGAATAAATTCAGGGGGGGGTTTTAATGCCTTCCCCCCCCCGCCTCAAAATGGCATAAGACATTTTACAGGTGAGAACACGCATCTTGCCTTCCTTGCCACAGCTGGCAGAGGTCTGGAAAACTATAGACCTAGCGGATTCTGCAGCACCCACTTCTCTTGATAAGATGAATGACTACATGAAGTTAAAAGCAAAAAGGAAAAGACAGGGCCCTGGAGAGATGTACACGCGTTTATGATATTCACAGGAACAGCATAAGGGAAATGAAGAAGAGGAGAATATATCAACCAGATTTGCGTGGGATGTTCATTCAGAAGTCTGAGTCAGAGACTCACAATTTTCTGAACGCTTTTAAAGTCCAAACTAATAAACAAGAGACACATAACTTTAGAGACTGCAAGTAACTCTGTTTGAAGCACAGTTATACAGCCAAAACTGATGAGTCAGAAAATTCAAACAGCTACTCTGTACGTCCCTACCTTTTTCTTTAACTCTACACTGATCGCATTGGCTTCTTTCAGATATACCGCATTTCCCCAGAGCTGGTCCCTCAGTGAAGTAAACTGGTGAAATTTCCACTTCCTGAACGCCCATTGTGCGAGTTCGTACTCATGTCGTGTCCAGGGCACTAGGACAAAGAAACAGAGAAATCAAACACTGTGGCTTCTTCTCTAAACCACCCCATGCAGTACCTAATACTGCTGCTGTGTCGCCAGGTTCTCAAAACCTTTTCTGGAAGAGAACAGAAACCAAAAACTTGATTTTTTTATTATTCAGTGAGGAAAAACTGGATCCAAACATCCTCACCACTGTCAGAGATATAATGATCAACTAGGGAGATTTGGAACAGAGAAAACAAAATAAATTCTATTCCTATGACTTTAAATTAGTTAATTATTACAGCCAAACGCTGAGACAGCGGAATGAAAGCAAGTATTACGGGAATAATAAGCTCTATAATAAACTCTATCCACTGTCCAGAAATGGGGTTATCCAGACATGTCACAGCATGAATTCTAAGAATTCCTACCAAGAAAAGAAAAGAAACTGCAAAGTCAAAACAAGGCAACAAAGGCAACAGCTGTATTTTGGTTTGACATTCGAACTCCGTTAGTGCCAAGAAAAGACAGATTCCTTCCAATTCAGGACCACCAAATCAAAGACTGTAGTTAAACTAACATATTTCATGCATCAATTGAATTTGGGGATTTATATCGACTGTTTATGTGGAATTTATTCTATTAATAGGTACTTTACATCTCTGTGCTGTGAGGATTACAGATAAGAAGTTATTGTTTCACAGCTTTCCAAAGTGAGTTTTCTATCTGTTGCGAAGATATTAGAGCAATTATTCCTTTAGGCTTGGCTATAGCCAAATTATTTTTAGCTTCAAACTCACCTTCTTCTTCCTCCTCCTCTTCCTCCTCCGTTGTTTCAGCTGCCAAGGATCGTGTCTCTACCTGCTTCTGTAAGGCCTGAAGTTTACTCTCATAGTCCTGCGGGGAGAGAGGAGATACCGTGTAGGAGGACAGACAAAAGCCAGGAGAACAGCAAAGAGAGACTAACACCTCAGGAGGAGTGACAGACAGAGAACAAACACAAAGACAATTCCATTAACGCTCAGAGGTCACACACCAACATCTGCCCTTGAAAAGAGAGACGACAGAGGCTGATACGATTAAGATAGCAGCGTTGCTTTTTAAAATCATCACATGTACACGCTCATAGTGTCTGTAAGATGGAAAGGTTTAGGACTTTTTTTTTTTTTTGGCTAAAGATTGGAAAAAAGGGATTTTTGGGGGGACCTGCTTGCTGCTTTTAGGGAAGTAGAAAAGAGGCAGAAATAGAGAAAATACAGAAATAAATTTAAAAGAGGATGATTATTCACCTTCATTTTCTCAAACAGAAGTATTAACAGCACCACTGATTTGCCTTTCGATACAAAAAAATTTTTAAACTTTAAAAACTCTCTCACACGTGTATTTCATATGTCAGAAGATGAACAAAATAGCACCGCCTTGGCAAGTGGGCAGAGAAGCCTGTGCAGAGGCTTCCCCACAAGGAGCACTTCAACACCACCTTCTGCTGTTGGAGCATTTTCTTCCTGTTCAGCATAATCGTGCCTTGAAAGAAATGCTGCTAAGACCTAAAGACCCTTTTATTATTTGCTGGTAAAACAAATACAAATTCAAGATATTTAGAACAGACACAGTCACTGTGCTCCAGGTCTCAAGAGCCGATCTCACTACTGTATTTGATTTTTTGAAGATAATCCTTTTGCATAGATTACACAAATTAAACTGGCTTCCTTCTCTCTTCCACAGTTCCAAATCCTAAAATTCTTCTCCAGGAATGCATTCAGAACTCAGCCCTACCAGGAAAGCTTTACGCCTTCCTCCCATCCTATTTAAGCATCCCATCTAAACAGCTACATGACTTTGTTTTCATACAGCCAAGTATCGTACTTAACACTGCCACAGTGTGATTGTGTCAAATTTAACACAAGTTCAGTCAGGAGAGAAATCTGAAGTATGCTCCTTCAAGTTTATAAGAAAGATTTCCTGGAGGTAGCATTAAAAACCAGTAGCTACGCTCTGAGAAACAACCACCTCAAAGCGCAGAATTTTCAATGCCGTGAATTCAATACCCAGAACCTTTAGGGAGAGAAAACTGAACTATTGAAGATATATGGTCTTTGTATGAGTGCTGCATTTTTGGTTTCCTCTTGAAATTTTATTCAGCTAAAATGTTCCTTCTTTATTTGTGTCTCCTCCATTCACTCTAAAGTGGCTCCATACTGACAGCGTAAGGAAACCTCAGCCCAGCGGCAAAAGAACTACAGATAAAACAAACATATGTGCTTTCTTTTGATATTCCTTCTGAAATTCATGATTCACCAAAAAACTATTCTAGACTCAATGAGGAAGTTTCAGACTTATCTATAGTTTTGAAATACCCAGTGTACTCTTAAAAATTCATTAACATAAAGGCGCACTCTCTGATACTTTCCCCCATCTGTGTAAATAACGCTATTACATTTGAAACCAAAAGATTAAACAGGTCAGATGTGAAGTGACAGAAATAAGCTTCTCTTACTTCCACTGACAGGCAAAAATAACTGATTTTCCTGTAGTCTGAAGAAGATAGTCTCAGGGTGTTATTTTGAGGGGCTAGATTGTAGAAATAAAGAAACGAAAAGCTCTTTGAGTAATGTTGAAGTAGAATCTTTGATCAGATTCTTTTGGAGAAACTGAAAAGCTGCAGAGGGACTAGTCAAAAACCAGGAGTATTCCACCGTGAGAATTCTACTTCCAGCATGAAAACCCAGGCACACTAAAGTCATTCAAAACCAAAGACCTGCTCCTTGTCTTCTCTACTTGTGAGTCAGGTAAGTGTATCTTCTGTACATTTAAATACCTAGATAAAGAAATGTTTAATATAAGCAGACACTTTTTATTGAGTCCACACTAACACCACACACTCAGACTAGGCCAGGCTTTGCATGACCAGACTGGACCAGCGTTTTAAGCAGAACACGGTACCACAACAACTTTGAATCTTTGGTCTACGTGATGTCTGCAAAGGTACTGTAGTGTATGTGATTCCCTCTTGCATTTAAGGTATATTAAAAAGTCAGTTTCCTTTGTCTTCACTGAGCAAACAGAGAACCACCAGCTCTGTATTTTCTTCCAGAATGTAAATAAGAATTTAAATAAACAGTACACGAGATGGTATAGTACTGAAGACAAGTATGGTTTGTGTCCCCTTGCACTATAAAAAGCTTTTTTTTTTTTTAAGAAAAAAACTATGCAACAGTAGACACAAATCTGCATAGGTTGCTTTTCACATTATGTAACAGTAGAAAAAAATCAAGGTGGATGGACTTAAAATGATCAGACTGAGGAACAATTAAAGAAACCTCTTCAACTCTGCTAGAAAAATATCAACCCCAAGACAAAAAATAAAATCAGGACAAGCCTAAAATCAAGTTTCATTTCCATTTCACTGACACAAGTCTGACACTTACAAGAGTATTTCATAGTTTATTGAAAGAGCACTTGTTACAATACAAACCAGTTCTGCTTTTCACAAGGCAGATGCTTGCTCTTAAGACAATCCAAAACTTGTTTTTTCTTTAACAATGTACAGATCTGAAAATCTCACTGAATTCAAAGGCAGCTCACTGCTTTCTTTACAGTACAAATGGGTACACAGCATAGATTTCTCATGTGGCAGCTCCTGAAGTGGTTCAATGGGAAGTATCCGAGGCAAATTCCAACATACAAAGGATCAAGAACAAAGTTCGACATATAAAGGACAAACAGTGAGGGAGATATTGAAACTATGCTGAATGTACTGATAAAAATAGCATCCTCTAATTTGACAGACCCTTCAATTCAGATTGCTCGAGAAAGGACGTTGAAGTCAATCAGAGGAGCCTTAGTGGCACGCGTTCCCCCACCTCCCCAAACCCGCGTGTCCCCGGTGAGTCCCCAAGGCTGTTTGTTAAACCACAGCTAAGGCACAGGTGGACAGAGGCAGCTGGCAAAGCCCACAGCACATGAAAATGGCAATTCAGCTCCCTAGAACAGCACTCCGGTCATGGATGCCACATTCCCATCAACCTGAAAGCCTTTTCACGCCGGCTGCTATAGAAGCAGCAGATCGTTAACTGCTAACTGTTCGTTAGCTCCACGAACACAGAATTTGGAGTGAGAGGTGTGCGTATTTCTGAACATAGTGCAAGGAGATCCTCAAGTTCTCACATTGCTTCCCTTATCAGATGAGACACTGCACTGTAATTAACATTCAGTTCTTAAAGTGGGCAATTATTTTTATAGGACTTTTCCCCCCCCCCGCCAAGTTTCACTTCTGTAATATCCTCCAAAAATGCAGGAAAAAAGCTGCTTCCTCTGAGACTGGGTTCCATTTTGACACTGACTATCCTTTTTCTTTTTTTGTCAAACCAGAATAACTAGGGTTGTTTTTCTAGGGCTGCACTAGAACAGTGGGGTAAGAACCTATTGTCATCATCACCACCACCACCACCCAGGCATTTACAGATATTTCTTCCCGGATTTTTAAGCTGAAATAAGTTGGCAAAAACTTTTTAGTGTCTATCATTAAAATATCAAGTAGCAGGATTTTTTTTAATCTCATGTCAGTATTTGTAGTTGCATGGACATCAAAATTACTCCATGTTCAACCACATGGTGATTTCACACAGGCAGCCAAAATCCTCAACAAAAATGGGACTCAAGATAAAATTGGTTTGGTCTTCTTAGGACCTGTCCCATGCAGTCTGACTCTGGCTCACATACTCCTACAGAATTGAGAGGATTTTCCTGACCATGCTTTAACGGAGTTCAAGCCTTTCTGAGGACATGAAAGAACTCGTTACTCTTGATATGCACAAAGTGCATTGCGCTGCTAAAACAGGATTTTAAAATAAAGGCAAGAGCAAAATATTACTTGCAGTCCAAAACGCATTTTGCAATTCTGACTCAAGCTCAAAGAAAGTATTGCTCATCTACAAGGCTTCTTTAAGAATCAAGGCTTTTTTGGACATGATGCTTTATTTCCTTCATTCAAGTAGGCTAAAGCAGGAGACAAATGCCAGTTACAAAGCCATATTTGGACTCAAAATTAAACCTGCCGCTAAAAAAAAAAAAAAATAAAAGTCCCAAGTGATGGGACTGGCTGATTCTTTTAGGACAGTCAGAGGACTGACTTTCTCTCCTCCAGCAGAGGGCAAGTATCCTATCAGCAACACATGTGCAGAGACTTCAGAATTGACACTCGATTAATCAAGCAGTAAATGGTGCGTGGTTGCCACTTACCACACGTTGCAACCAGCAGCTACACCATGCACAGCCGGGTGGGGGTGAGGGGTGGGCAGGATCAGGACAGGAAACAAAAATAAGATGGAAAGTAAGCTGGAGGCATTTCCTACTCATCTACAGCTATGCTGAAACACGCAGAAGTAACAATTACCAGAAGGGCTTATATTTTAATCAAGAAATAAGCAACCTCAAGTAAATTAAGGATATTTGTGCAAAACGGCACAAATCACGTAACTGTACAGATGCACTGCAAAGTGGACCTATCTTACCAAATGTGGCCAATGTTGGTGGTAGAATTGCATTCAAGTTAAATTTATAAGCAAAATAAGTCCTCAAAGCTTTAGATTGGCTTATACTTAAGTCCACAGATTTTTACAAGGATGATTTTGTTTTGTACTTTAAGAAACTCAGAAAGAATAAAGTGTATAATTAAAATTGGGACTCTCCAAGTGAGATAAACCCCCAAATTCACAAGGCCTATTCCTTTATCAATAGTGTTGCTGTAATTTGTTTGAAACAATCTGAAGTAGGGATTACAAGCATTTGTTTTATACCAAATCACCTGCAACTATAGACCTCTTCAGATCAAAGTAGATATTATAATTTTTAAACTTTCATTTTGAGTGTGGGGAGAAGGAAAAAGAATCTCCCCAAAGTGACCTTCTCCTTTATTAAACAAGTCTTGAAATAAGGGTTTAATCCAAGACCAGAGGCACTAACATGAGGTATCACGTTAAGATGAAACAGTTCAATTCTCCTATCTTGGAGGAGAATTCAGCCAAAGTAGCGATATCTAGATCTTCGTAACTGTTTCAACAACATCTCCCAGGCTCATGCCCAAGAAAGCTGAAAACATAAAATAAGAATTAGCTTTTTGAGGCTTCTTCGTGCACCAGAATGTCAAAAAATCCTAGTTCCTTTCAAACAATCTCTGCATAATAATTAAAACTATTATATTTAGAAATACAATGGGAATTAGAAAAAGCTTATTTCCAAAGTATTGCTTCAGAAATATATATATTTTTGGACATAATATTCCATTCAGGCAGGTTTAGCTGTCACAGCAATTTCATACCAGTAATTATGAACTTAAGCAGAAGGGAAAAAACCCATATCTACTCAGGGAGTAGGACTGTTGTGACCCAATAGCTCTTCTCCACATATCTTGTCAGCCGACAACTTTTGGTTTATCGATTATTACTACTAAAGATTGGAGTTAAGAGTGGAAAATACTGTTCTGAAGAGCCAGATAAATTTAAAGACAGATGGCAAGTTTACTTATTGCTAAGAAAAAGGTCACAAGAAACATTCAATGCTATAAACTAAACTCCTCTTTTGATTGTCTACATAAAACACAGGAGGAAGGTAGCACTTTGTAAGTTCCAGATAATATTTTCAGCATTAGAAAAATACTCCAAGACACACACACAAAAAACCCCTGGTAAATGAGCTGGCAGGGAAGTTCTGCCCTCCACATCCTTCCCTCCCAGACTTCTATCTATGAAAAAAGTTCTTACAATTTTTCAGAGTGTTCTTCCAATCATGTTGTTAAAACTGCAACAATAGCCACATGCAAACAGACCGGGCTGAAGGGCCAAGTACCTTGTGTTTGTATAGTGAATTACTCAAGTTCTACCTGGCCAAACAAACCCCAAGACACAAGCAAAGCCAATCCCGGCTGTTTCTTAACGACAAGCCAGCATTGCCCTCACTGCCCTCCCCCAGACTGCTCTCGGCCAACTCATCATACGGTCGTTTCTCTGCCCGCTTTGAGGTTGGGTGCTGAGAACTGGCGCCTCATCCGTGGGGGCGTCACAAACTGGTTATAGTGGTTAAGCCGGTCAGTCTGTTTTGGGTGGGAGCTGGCGGCGCTGCCTTCTGCGCCGCCTCCGCTGCCGTGGCCGCAGTAGGGCTGGCGGTGCTGGTGGATGTGGCGTTTCTGCTGGAAAGTCTGCAGGTCTGGGTTCTGCTGCCCGCTGTACGAGTGCAACGATTCAGACGAGCCCGACGTCTGACGCCGCAGACTTTTTTGAGAGCCGTTATTGAGAGAATTGCTTCTCCAGCGCAACTGAGGTGATGGCGGCTGCTGGGTGCTTGGCTGTGGCTGAGCGTTTAACTGCTGCCTGTTAATTTGGATATTATCTTGATTCCTCTGCGGGCCATAAAGATTCCAGAGCTGCTGAGGGTCTTTAGAAGCAGCTTTACTTTCTTTTTCTTTGTTTTCATCTTTGTTCTTATCATCTTCTTTTGGAATTCTAACCTCTATAACTTCATCCTCTGTGATAATTATATGGGTGCCTGGACTCCACGAGTTCCTATGTTTGGGATTGCTTTTGAAAGGAAAGCGGGGCTTGCGATTTTCAGGTGGAATAAATCGGTGAGGCATATTTTGCCGACGAAGCTGTTTCGCTATTTCCTGCTGCTGCAGATTTTTAAACCTAATCTGTTCCTGCCTCATCCAACGTAATCGCCCTCGTCTGAAAGCTGGATCACCTGCCATTAGCTGAGAAACACGCTCCTCTTTAGCAAGATCATCATTCTCGCTTCTTTTTAAGTCATCCGCGGGCTTCTTATCCACATCCACCACACCAGCAGAGTTTGGAGACTTAGCATTAGCTGTGGTCGCCTGAGCTTTCTCTGGAGAACCTATCAGAGGTAAAACCTTCTCCATTTTTAGCATCTTATTTCTAAGAACTTTTATTTCTTCATCCTTCATGTTGTTCTGCTTCTTCACTTCTTGCAAAATATCTTCCAATTTGTCTATATGCACCTTAAGGTCATCCACATCAGTTATTCCTTTCCCATTGGCCATAACATCTTCAATTTTCTCATCTCCGACTCCTACTGTATCCCAGACATCCCGAGCAACAGCTCGCCAGGATTCACGCTCATTTGGATCTTTTTTCCCATACATGGCACAAAGCTCTTTCATTTTAACAATGGCCAGAGCCTCAATCTCCTGCCTAGTGTGCCTGAAGTCATTGAGCGCTACCTCATAGCAAATCTCTTTCACAGCCTGAATCTTTAGGTCTGAGATGGTAACCCACTTGGAGTCTTTGCTAAGGCGTCGCCGTTGGGGTATCTGGTACATTTTAATAGGCTCTCGCTTCTTCCCACTGCTGGGGAGGCCACACTTTTTTACAATGGTTTGGAGCTTGCTGGGGGGCAGCTTCTCTCTCAGGGAAGTGATCAGTCTCCAACTCTCCTCACACGATCTCTTGTCCGAATCATCCCCACTATCAGAGTCCGCATCCTTTGGAAAAACAAAAATCAAGAAGTGGCCCCAAAATAACCAAAATTAAAATTGTAAGAAAATGGAAAAGCTAAACAAGAAGTAGCAGGCAAAGAAAACTAAATTAAAAAAAAAAAAAAAATCAATAGAACAAATGATAAGGAAGTCCCTGAAGACTGAGTGTTAGGACATTAAAAAGGTATCTTCAAGAGTCATGGACTGTCAAAATTGGAGCTCTTCACTAAATCAGGATTGACATTATATTTAAAAGTCTTGTCATCTCAAAACAGCAGATAATCTAAATTCTTCCCTCCCAATGTCTTCCAAAAATCTTTAAATAGAGCAACTAAAACCAAGTTCCTGATTAAAAAAAAATTTAAAACCAAGTGTAAACTGCACTTCACACATGCTACAAAGACATGCAAATCCCCGCCACACACATTTGCCTTGGTGACTGCTGTTGCTTCCTTCACAAATCCTCCCCAGGTGGGTGAACACAACAGCCAGAGGAGATGCCATGAGCAGCCAGAGTAAGTCGGGTTAACACTGGTTAGTAACGTTGCACGTGTTGCAGGGATGCTCAAGTTTAGAATCCACTTCACTACAATAGCAGCCAGAGAAGTGTTAGACGATAAGAAAAAAACGAAACAGAAGCAGCCAAAAGGTTCAATGTTAAAAGGACTGTAAGTGCCACTATGACAGGTGAAGACAGCGGTTCATACTCCAAGACTTGCTACAAGCTAAAAGGATTTCCAGAATCAGAGTTTCAGAGGTGGGTTTTGTGGTTCGTTTGTTTTGGTTTTTTCTCCCCATTTGTCACCTTGTTGCTTAGTTTAAAGAAAAAAAAAAAGCATTAACAGTCTTGTCTGTCCGAAGAATGAGTTTCAGAAGAACGTAGCAGTAATGCCTTTTTTTTTTTTTTTTTGCCTCCTGCCAATTGTTTTAATATGAATTTTCTATTTGATATCCTTGATTTGTCTTCTTCTCAAACCCTAGAGCCTGGAGCTTCGACACACTTGCTAAGAGTTATGCATGTTTTGCTTCTTCAAGTTTTCCACCTTTTGCTAAATGATTTTTAATGAGCAGTGCTTCAGGTTCCCATACACTAGGGATGTCTGTCCAGGTGTACTGCCACAGTTAAGGATATCCATTACTGCTTACTGCAACTGGGAATTCAAGTCAGATCACTTTTCTTTAAAGGATTATTAATTTTAAACAGCTCTTTAACAAACAAAATGTCCTATGTACTATTGTGATCCAAACATCTTCAATAAAACAGGGCAGTCGGTCTCTAATGAACCTCTGTCTAATGTCCCTGGTTTTCACATAGAGAATCATAATACATGAGAAATCAGGAACAATAACGGCCAGTTAGTCTAAAACCAAAGGAAACCAAGGTCACTGACTCAGAATCGCAGGTTTCTAGACTTAGGACTTCGGGTGGAAGACCACGAAGAATGGAGAATACAATATCATTTGTTTTTGGAATGATGGAAAGGAGTAAAAGAAATACTGTCCTGCCCTATGGTCAACAAGCTCCACAGCCTAAGATTCACATTATTTGAGCTTTTTGTGATGTTATGTGTTTTTAAATATTGAAGAATAGCACTAGAGAAACAACTTCTCCTAGTTTAGGCCAAAATACAAGCAAAACACTGGTTTGGAAACAGAACAAACTCTTTGTGAGTTTATAGGCGACAATATTTGTGGCCTAAGGAAACGGCATCTAACAAACTGCATATTGCAGTGGAAACCAAAGATGCCCTGGAGGAAGACGCTGTACAATCTACACACTCACGGTTACGTCCAGATTGGCAAAACACAAACTACTCAAACATGAAGTCACAGATTCCACAGGATTATTCTTATAGGTTACAAAGTTACCTTATTACCACTTATGGGTAACGTGTGTCTTGCATATAAAAAGTTGATTAACAGACACTGTCTGGTCATTGCCCCACATGCACTCAGAGGTTAACCAGACCAATTAATAGAGGTTTATACCCACATGCTAATATCAAGTGGTCACTGCAAAGGGATTATGGCCAAGAAAACCAGAAGGATAATTTTAGCGCTATTGAACACATTTCCACATTCAATTTGTAAAACAGAGAGCGATTATTTCTATTCCCTAGTAATACTATCAAGGCAAATATATATATATATATATATTTGTAAATTTGGGGGGATATAAGCTATTCATCTTTTTTGCATAGCACATCTAACAAACATATACCCAAATCGGTTGGAATCTCAGCACAAAACCAAAACAATCTGGTAAGCAGGATTAGCCAGCTTCTTATATCCAAGACTGGACTCCAACTTAGAACAAGAATATTTATCTTCCAATATCAATCTTACATAGCAGTAAATTAGAGAACCTGATACTGCCACTAGATATCACAGCAATGTAAATGCTTTTAAAGTTTACAAGCTGAAATGCATTTCCCGATTTCCCAGTCGCTATTCAACTACCGTTGTACAAATGCATTAATCCTGCCCAGACCCTGCACACAGCGACACAGAAGTGATGGCATGTGTCAAAAAGTTTTGCTGTCCGCTGAAATGTTCTTATTAGACATTGTGATAAGCAGGATACTGCTTAACAAACCAATGAGCTCATTTAATATGACCCCTTAAAACTAGGAAAGGTGTCCTTCAGGAATTATATTGGTAACGCAGGATAGTCTTACACCTTTGTCCACTAACTGAAACCAGCAAAACCAAAACAAGCTGAAAGAAATCAACAACTTTATCATGGTGTTAAACCCACTATCTAAAGAATCTTCCCTTAATCTTGAGTATACAGGGAAACGAATTCCCTTCCCAACACTTTTAGAAATGCAGCCTTATTTGAAGCAGCTCCCCAGACAGCCAATTCTCACATCTTTAATTCATACAATAGTTTAGCTTATGCCTGTCAGCCTAAATTTAAGGGAGTGAATTCCATCACTTGCATCTCCTTTGACACACAGCCAAAACTTGCTTGATACTCAAACTATGTTTCTTTTCATATTGAACTGATTTTTGCCATACTACTTCCAGCTACACAATTTTTAACTCTAAAATTGCAGAGATGAAAAAATTAGTCACGTTAACTTCCTTTCCGAACTCAGTCTTGCTTTGGTTCGAAATCTGCAACCACTCCTCTCCATCCAAGAAATCAGTCCCTTGCAATGAAATAATTAGAGACGCAGAAGTCTTCTAAGTGTATAATATAATTTTTAAAAAAAAATAATGTAGCTTCTACCTATAGAAGCCACAGCACTTTGCTTCATTCTGCTTTTGGGAGAAGGGAAAGAGCTTTAGAGTTTAAAACCCAGTGTGCATTTAACCCACAGTTTTCAGTGGTCTCAAACTAATAGTACAAACAAATGAATCATGATTTCAAAACTTTTATTTAAATTCAGGCACAACTACATTTGTGTTCGGGCAAGACGACAACCCAAAGTAGTTAAAGGAGAACCAGGAGACTCAGGTTTCTTAAGGAAATCTAAATTTCATCTCAGGCTTGGCCTTGTTTTTGAAATTCACAGGGTGCTTGAAGGACTGTGTGCATTTCTATTTGTTATGCACTTCTGGAGGTATTTGTTGTGAGAAGACAGACTTAATTTATCAGACTTCCTATTGAAGAAATAGGTGGAATGGTGGAATTCTCATTGTTCTGAATGAGTTAACGCTCCCTTTGCCCTCTGCTCCCTGTCGCAGCCCCACCATTGGCATGTGGACCATTGAGACCCTTACAAGGAACTCCATGCAGGGGAGGGAGAAGGGTTAAAACATGCACAATGCAGCAACACTTTGAGACATCATTAAAAAAAAAAAAAAATCAACCTAGCGAATCGATTTCTAGGAATCTCTTTGGCAGCACAAAATTAGTATGATCTGGTGATCCAAGACAAAAATAGAGGCAAACGTCCCAAGAAGTAGCTGTTTAGACTATTGAAAAGAAACTTCAGAAAACACAGGGCATAGAAATGCCCTTCTTTCAGGTTAAGTTGCAAGAAATCCAGCCTGTCCCAACAAGAACTGATTAAAGCCACTTCATTGTCAATTACAATCTCTGAATTAACATTAAGGAGCTCACTCGTACTGATAATAATTCATTGTAGACACAAAGTACTTGAAAGCAAAGGGAGAACTGCATTGTGCAGACAACCCAAGCAGGTTTCCTAAACTTTCAGATAAGCAAGGACAGGAATTATTGTTTGCCAAAAGGTATAGTTAATCTAAGTAAGGACACATACCAGCCTTTGCTGCTCCAACAAGAGATCAGCTTCCTCCTTCTCCTTCTTGTACAAAATCTCCATTTCTTGTAATCTGAAGATGAAAAAAAGAACACAAGTGGCCAAAGAGGTCATTATTTTCACGTTGGTGTTACTCTACACGCACAGGCCACTGAACGACTGACAAAAGTCATTCCACTTTAAATCTGTTACTTGTCTATCACAGCACTACAGAAGTGAAGCTTCCCAGCTTTAAGTTTTGCATGGACACCACACAAATAACATACAGCTGACTCCTCTTTGTTTCAGGTAGAAATTAAGAGTGATTTTGTTACCTTTTCTCCATCTCCTGCTTCATGTCAATGCCCTGCTTCTCCAGAAGCTCTCTCTGAGCAAAAGTCCAGTCAACTGGCTCAGAGGGAGTCTCAGCTGACGGTGTTTTCTCTCTTTCTGCACGCGCTTGCTCTGGATGGTTGAATCTGAAGACATGATTTTTACCCATGATGATACGATTTCCTAAAAACAGGAACAGAATTTAAATCCTTCAGGTAAGAATTCCAAAACCATCACTGAATGATTCATGTCATTTATCCTGTTGGCTAACAGCATAAGAAAAGATCACCCTACAAAGATTTCTGTATACATTCAAGTTATCTAGGTGACATGAAAAAAAGAATGTCTGGTTTGTACAGAAGCAGTGCTCAGAGAGGACAACATCATCCTCAGGGGTCTAGTCTAATATCCCGGCAGAGTTTATCAGAAATTAAAGGACATTCCTCTGCTCCAGTGACAGTGCCAAAACATGGGCAAAGCCACTTCAGCAAATCTTCAGCTTGCAAGAGCCTTCAACCCTTCAAACACTGGAATGCATGGTTCTTACTGCTCTTTAAAATGTGATTTACATGTATTGATTCTATTACAGTCCTAGTAAGTGGGATTTACAGAAGGATTTTACAGTTTCTTTTACACTAATGTCAACTAATGTCATCTAATATTGTTCAGTCTTTCAGCTAAATCCTAGAGATATCAGATGTCCACCAAGCCTGAGACACGTGCTTGATGGAAGACAGTAAAACAGCTCTGCTGTTCCAGAGAACATATTCATGTAGCTAAAATTTAAGAAAAGCATTCTAGTAAGTAGACCTCCAAAATTGTCCTTATCGATACATTACTAAAATACAGGCTTTTAAAGATGTTGGAGACCATGTCTATGTTCTAGTAACTGAATTATCTAGATGCAGAAGAAAAAAATACCTACTTTTTAAAAAAATAATTAGTAAATTATAAAGTAATGGTATTCAAAATGAGGTCTACACAGGCACAGGACAGCAAAAACTGTTGTTATTTCATCATCCAGACTTATGCTGAAGTCAGTACACTTAGTTCCATGAAAATACTTTTGGCTGGGTTTGTTGTTGTTGTTGGGTTTTTTTTTTTTTTTTTTTTTTTTTTACCACTGGAAAAATGGGGGAAGGACACAGAAAGCATCAAAGCTTGAAAGACTTAAAACTCATTATTTAGGGACGTCACTCCTTCCTCTCTAATTCTTCCCCACATGCATTTCTAAAGGAATGCAGGAAACTGGGTGGGAAATGGAATAAGAGCAAAGAGAAGCTCTTGTATTCCTGCAGAGGGTCAGATCCCAGCTCTGCCAGGAAACCGTGAATTTTCCATCAGCAGTTGGCAGCCTGTCTGCTCTGTCTCCCTGAGACTGCCAAGGGCAAGAGGCTTGGGCAGGAATGTATTTGAATAATATCAGGGTAAGCAGAAGGACAAGCAGGATGCTATGTGGCAGGGAATATTCAAGTACACTTACAGCTAGTGCAGCAAAGAAAGAAAACTGCTGCCAAGAGAAGAATGGTACCAACTTCTGTTTAAAATTACACATCAAAAAGGTAACACTGCTGTCCTAACTGCACCCAGCATGGCCTACGTATGATGCAAACGTCACATACAGACAATTCTTAGATGGAGAGTCTACCAAAAAAATCCATTCTGACAGTTCTTACCTGAGCGCAGCTGCACAGGCTGTACAACCCTCTTGCCATTAACGTAGGTTTCTGATCGTTCACAAGGCTCCAAAGTAACAATAACTATGAAGAAAACATTTATGAATGAGACTTTAGAGAGCTTTGTATACAAACGGAAGCGTGCAAACCCTAGAGGCCTCTCATTTTCTGCCCATCTTTCTACTAACATTAAAAAAAAAATACCAGTGAATCAGTCCTTGATACCATGCTGGTTAAAAAGAGCAAGAAAGCCCCATGAGAAAAATCAATACTACTGACATCTCCATATTGCAGCTGGAAATTATTATTTTTTCTCTTTGAATTTTCATGTTTAGAGTTATCCAAGATCAGAGCTTAACTCTTACACTGACTGCAGCCTGCAATTTGAAGCTGTTATCACTTAAGTGTTATTTTCTTCCTCTAGGACTCAAGAAAACAGAGTCAAAGTCGATGATTTTCTTGAAGTAAAAGAAGTTTTCACATACCAGTATTCCCTGGCCAACTATCAAGTGAAGAAAGATTCAGCAATACTTTGGTAGGAGAAGTAGGTTTTTTTACCTTCACCATTGTTGTTCCTCTCACTTCGAAAGACACAGTGTTCTTCTTTGATATGAGCCCCGCTCAGTACAATGTCTTGCCTTCGCTCAGCATCAGCTTGGCCAACCCTGGGTCCAACAGAAGATGTTTCAAGAACAGATCAGACACTTCCTACAACCCTGCATAGGACAATACTCTACTTGTTTTGGGATAAAACTTGGTTTAAATTCCAAATCTAGCAATTTAAATTTAATCTCATATATGTGAATGCAGAATACATTAATTGTGCAGAAGCATGGATAACAGTTTATTTAAATAATAAAGTGAGCATATCCACATTCCAGTTGCTTTTATCAATTACTATGCTTTTCAATCCTCCACCTATCAAAATTTCCAAGACAATTTCAGTGAGTTTTATTACTTTTGTTTTCATATATCTTACAAGGCATATCATGCTTTCTTTTACTGCTCAGGTGTTGTAACAAACTTCTTACACAGCTGAGTGACTGCACATATTACTTTTAAAGCACAAAATCAACTTAAAGGAAAGTGCATTTCTGTACTTTTTTCCACCTACAGCAATATCAGGCTTCATTTGTACCTGCAAGTTGAATAGCTCATGGCACAATTATTATTTAAACCCACGGTGTCTCCAGCATAGGGATTTAAGCAAGCAAAGCAGCAGACTTCAGAGCATATTAGCACCAATCCTCACCTAGTAATACCATCTTTGATGTAGTAAAGCAGACATTCAGACATGAGTGGATCTTCATTAAGGTTTACAAGATGAGGAGTCTGAAAGAACAAAAAGAAAAGTTAATTAAGAACTGAGGACCTACTCTCAGGTTTCTTCCCACAGCTGTGTAGGATGTACATTAATCCAGCAGTTTTGCTATGTGTATTAAGGTTATTCCATAATGCATATCTTCCAAGCATAGTCTCTTGCAGTACTGAAGAGCATCATAAAGTAACAGCAGAAATACAGCTCAGATTGCGTATTTATCTGAAATATCAATTGAAGAAATAAAGGCTTCTGCTGGAAAAAAAAGATTCCTTGTAAAGTCTCTGTAAACTTTGATACGGGAAGTCCAACAGCAGAAAAAGTTTCTTCAGTAAAATCTTGAAACTGTATCACCTTTGGCTTTCTTGGGCAGTTCAGGTCAGGTGCTCACTTGGCAAAGTCTGTTGACACCAAAAGAAAATCTAAAACTACCAACAGTCTCTGATACGAACAACTAAATAGCTCTTCATCTAAAGTTCTTCTAAATTTAAATCCACTACGGTTACTAAACCAACCTTCTTTGGTGAAAAAACCCCATTGGAATCAGCAAACAAGTCACAAGGCCTTGGTGTGAAAATCTAGCCAGTGAGATAGCAGTAAGCACAAGTATAAAAGAAAAGGCAAAAATGGTTAAACAGAATTAAAGATGATGATAAAAAGAAAAATAAAACCATTGATAAGCTACTTGTCCCTTTGTCACCCCCAAAATAAATTTAGCAAAAGGAAATTAATTTGGCTCAGACTCCTTGAGAACATTGCTTCCATCAACTCATTCAAGCTGCAAGAAGTTTACTTAACAGAGATGTTAACAGCACTCAGTTCACAGAAGCTCGAAAATTACTGGATGTTCACAATGAAATTTGTGTTCGAATTAAGAAGTCTGACTGTCAATGGCCCAATGGGAGACTTAACTATAAAGGGAGAAAAAACAAGGCAACCTTTTCACCCCTAAAAATACAGAGGCCACCTAAAACCACAGCTAAAGATGTCCCATGCCATCACTGCTGCTCACTGCATTCACATCAACATTTGAAGCTGTATAAAAGGTCTTAAATAAAGAGAAAACTGGACAGACACCAAATTTCAGACACGGTCAACTGCTGTAACACCACTACAGCTTGTACCATTTGGACACTTCGAAAATAAAGCTGTACCCTACACATGCGTGTTTTAGCGTCTGAGTTCATTTACGACACTCAAAGTCTGCAGGGGCCTTTCACAGGCAGAGCGCTTCGTAAGAAATAAAGCTCAACAACGTGAAATATGATGCTAGCAAAACTGACTGTTCACTCATTCTGAGATCTGTTATTCATGCAGCCAGTTATGTCTTCAACGTTCTCCACTACTCAGGCATGAGTTGAAGGATTTTCCCTCCTCCTATCTCTGACAACAGCACAACCAATTTAATTTCCACAATCCATTTCAAGAAGTTTCCTGCCATCAAAGGCGAAACTGGTAGATACAGAAATGATTGCACAATGGGAGACCTTTTAATTAGCGGACAAAATTCACCTAACAAAGTTCAATTTACAGCTCAGCTGGTAAAAACACAGGGCTGTCCTAGTAGCATATGATTAGATCTATACTGGTACCTCGGACGTTTAAAGTCTTTATAAAAAACCCCTTCAATTTTGCCATCTACATCTTCTAAATTTTCACAAGAGCAGCTACAGTTACTAAAAGGAGAACTAATGAAATCGGAGTGCAAGGATAGCAAGGAACAGAAGCAACAGGACTAGCTCAGGAAGCTTACTTCTCCTAATAAATCCTATATGAGTAAACAAATACTATCTATTACCAAAGCAACTACTTAATCCAGGTGGCATTTATACACAAACCTGATCAGCTGAAAATGCACCAAAAGAGTCATCAAAAAGAGATGAGGGCCTCTGAGGGAAAATCTAAAAGGAGACGAGGTTCCATAACATAAGAGAAAGAAACGTAAAGACGACTCAATGAATTAGTGTCTTTACAAACCGCAGGCATGTCCACAGCTCCCTAAAAGCATTAAGTACCGTGTTACATCACTTGCATGAGGAACAGCGTCCAACTTCATTACTATGGGCAAAATAATCCTTAGATGTAGAGTGTTTTGAGGGATTCTAACACTAAAGCTATTTCCAAAAAGATATTGTAAAAGGAAGTTACTACTAAGAGTTCAAACCTCACTTATGTTCTTCTGTATCCTACATGAATACAAGCCCTAGTGTCCGTGGCAGCTCCCTCACCACCCTCTCCTCCCACATTGATCAGGCTTTTGGAGACACAATGTGATAGCTACAAATTTTCTCTACCTTTTTAGGTGAGAAGACTCCCAGTGTTCCTCCATCTTCCCGAATGGCAACTCCCATTTCTGCTAACAACGCCTCCCTGAGAGAGAAAAGCGAGATATTGACCATATTTAGACTTCTGAAACAAAATAAGGTCTAATGAAAGCCATGTAATGAAATACGTGAGACTTTAAACCTGATCCATGACAGTACAGCCAGGACTGTCACTACCTCATAACACAATAGGGCAAGTTTCTAAACTTATTCCCAGAAGTTACAGGCCAGTAGAACAGCACCCACTTTCTGACAATTATTAAGCATCTGTCTTGTTGCTCTAAGACACATTCAAACCACAGCTAGAAAGCTGGAGCTGTTCTGTAATTTTAAATGCTCTGGTACTAAAACCCAAACTTTTCTCCTTAACTTCAGGACCAGAATTTTTAGAATGTAAGAGAATGGTGGAAAGGAAGAAGGAGACGAGGATTCCATCCTGTTTCACAGCAGAAGTCAATGTAGCATCTCGGGATATTACCTAAATTCCAACAGTAAACACTTTAACTGTAGGAGATGCAGGAAGGAATACAGCTTTCTCTCAACATTGCCCCTGCTGTTAGATATAACACAAGAGTCAGCAGAACTATGAAGAAGCAATATTCTGCTGGTCCAGTGCTTTTGAACAGAGTAACATTCTCCATTTTCCACACTCCTCCATTTTCTAGAGACCATCTGCATCTACAGCACTTCTGATTCCTGACCTTTCCATCCTAATGGCTTCCGTTTTCCTCAGCTTCTCTTCCCATGTTTCATTCAGCTCTGCAATGATCTTCTCAGATTCCTGTGTGAAAATCCCAGAAGCTATTAGGCAATTATTCTCAAAGTTCTTTATATAATACACAAAGCAATTAAAGTTTGTGCTCAGTTCTAGACCTCTAATTAATTTTGGTTACAAAAAGTACTCTCAGCACTTCAAAACTCTAAGTTGTCTTTCTTAATTTTTAAAAGGGTAAACAGCCTTGAAGGCAAGCTGAGAAGAAAAGACAACTTCATATTTAACCACAATCAGACTAGTTTGAACCACCTCCATTATTTTTCCTTTTTTCTTTAAATCTGATTTACAGACATCATTCAGTAACTGGATGCCAAGAAAGTGCAGAGACCACACCGTTATTTCCATGGCAACAGCGGGTTTCTAATAGGAAAGGGATCAGCAGTGTGCATTCCAGCCCATTCCGATCCCCGTGGCAGTGTCTCATGGACAAGACATGAGAACGAAGCCCAGATCCAACACAGCCAGCTCTCCCCACTCATCCACCCATGGAGACTGGGGGGACTTTCATAAAAATTAAGAAATACTTCACTGTAATGCACTTTTGATGCGGTTCAATTCGATGCAGAGTTGGGACAAGGCCGCTATTGTCTGGATAAAGCATGCTATTCTGTGTGCTTCACATTTTAATCTGTGGGGGCTGGGCGAATACAACAGTGGCAGGATTATTCTTCCTCCTTTTTTCAACTTGGGAGTAATTCGGTTTTCTGAAAGCTGAGTGCATTTCCTAGTCAGACTTTGTCCACGCTAGTGCTGACCAGGCCTCCTGAAGTCTACACTTAGGAACAAATTTTCCATAATTACCACTGCACTACAGGACCTGTAAACATGAATCAAGATTTTCATTTATAATTTTGCTGTAGCTCCGGGCTACAATTAAACCTAAATAATCTTAACAGGGAAGGCGGTCCATGAACCCAGCTGCTGGCCCACTGCAGTTAAGCGCCCTTTTTAAGGTGCAAGCGGGTTTCAGACAACGTCCTACAGAAACAGCAGCATACTGGATATATTTGTGAAGGAAAATTCTCCCAGGTTCACTCCTATTTAGCCTTGGAAAAGACCAAAATAATAGCCTCCTTAACCTAGAGCGATACCTACCTTCAAACGTTCAATCGCCTCTTCTCCTCCAGGTGTCGACATGATTCTTTCCTGTATACTGGACACAGATGTTAAGCCCACCTGACTACTGAGAGAGCAGGAGGATGGAGATGCAGTGAGGGACCCCATGGAGGCTGTGGAAAAATTGCCAGGACGTTGATTCTCGGAGGCTAGCAAGTATCTATGTTTATTGTTCTGAAAATCTTTCAAATCTGGGAGAGAGACACACAGACAGAGGGAAGGCAGAAAGGTGGGAAAAAGGAAAATAGGAAGAGGGAAGGAAGAGGAAAAGGAAGGAAATACCAGTGTAAGAGGAAAGCATTTAAGCAGCGACAAGACAAGTTTTGTAATTTTTAGATGGCAGTTCTGTTCAGTCTTTTAATATTAAGTATCCAAAACAATAACTCAGTTCAGACCCTGAGGATTACTGGTAAGGACTGTATCATAAACCCTTTTGATCAAAAAAGCTTGAAAAAAATAAATTACATATGTGCTAAAAAATACACCATCCAATTCCTAACTCAACACTAGACTGAGCACCATGGAGCTCAGGCCAGGAGCAGATTCAGTTCCTCATGAGAATACTGACATTTTAGGCTGAAGTCTGAACAGACACCAACCACTTAAACTCAGCAAAATATTATCTTCCAGACTCCTTTAATTAAAAGGATGGTTAAGTAAATTTTTATCGCAGCAGTGGTTCTGCTGCCGAACTACCCAGACCACAAGGACAAAGAACTCTCCTTAAATTCTAATGGGAGAGTATGTAAATCACCTGTCAGTCCATGATGGGGAGAACATGAATTCACAATAATATAATTATGCTACTTCTTGACCCTCCTTACCTAAAAAAGTAAGGGGGGTATCTAAGATAGCTGATCAGTGAAATATCTGATAAGACTCTCATATTACAGAGGCTCCTTTAAAGCTTTTTGGTCTTCGTTTAGATGAGGAAGGCCTCAAAACCCCCACAATTTAATAAGGCACCTTTTGTAGCCCAAACACCTGGGCGCCTGAAATATGCCTCCTTAAAAGACAGAAAACAAGGAAAATGTGCATGAATGATTTAAGAATGAGTATCAGAAGGCAAATTATTTTAATCTTACTTAGCTTCTCGGATATCTCTATAAACCATATCCTCAGAATAATCACACGCACACACACAAAAAAAACTAACATGGAAATAGCAGGCTAAGAAATAGCTCAGTTTTAATAATTTTGATTGATTGAATTCTATTTCAAAACCAAATCCTTTAAAATAAGCATCTTGCGGAAAGAAACCGATCAGGTCAGATCTTGCAATTTATAAACAAGGGCTTCGCGCTTCCAAAAATGGATGCTCACCCAGACATTGCATAAATTTCCATGTCCTCCTACATCTCCTCTACTCTTATCCTGAACAATTCTGCTATTGTCAGCCTCATGCCCTAGTTCAGTCCACATTCAACCTGCAGTTTCAGCCTCATGACACTGTTGATTGCATTGAGTCAGTTTGAAAACCACCATCTGCAAATCCAGGAAGCAGGGGTGGGAGTTTGCCAGAAGAAAAGCAGGTTAAGGGAAGGGAACGCCATGGGGACGAGGGAAGCAGGCATGGCAGAGCAGGGAGGATGAAGCCTCAGAGGCCAATAGACACATGCACCCCTGAAGATAAAGGAAGTGGCACTTGCAATTAGTTTTCGCGACTGCTGTGACCACAGAGAACCAAAACCCTGGACATCATGCACGCTGCTCCTGGAGGCTGCAGCTTTCACACGCTGACATACGCACACGCTGGAAGCAGCATCGGAATGTAAGACAAGGCCAGGATGAGTCTTTACACCACCAGTAGCTTTAGTTGTAGGAAATTTCAGACAGATCTCTTCCAGTTTATATTGTTTGAGGGAGAGTGAAGACGACTGACTGAAAGAGCTTAAAAAGTCTACCAACCCAAAATTTACAGAGAATGCGTTTCTCTTGCAATGGACTACATTTACTTCCCTTTCATAGAAGCAAACACTAGAACAGAAATAAAATACTATTTGCTGACTCTTTAAACCCTATTAAGTTAATCATTTGCAACCAAGTATTTGAGCTCAAATGAGAGTCCTTTATTATTCCAACTTTTTTTTTTCTTTTAAAGAGACTACACAAAATAAATCTCTGCCTCCAGGAGGGACTGATAACATTTCATCTTGAGTTAATTGACACACTTAAAACAAATATTTCTAGGTGGAAAAGAGACACTAAAAGGCCAGGAAGCTAGGTGAGCAGAAGCTGTTTCCACTGAGGAACTTAAAGATTTGAGAAAAAGATTTTCTAGTTCAAATCTAAACTGTTGGCGGGCATGAAAACAGACTAAAGAATTACCGCTTTCCCTTCTATATGCTGGCAGAAAGAAAGCAATGAACATGTGTCGCACTTTAAACTCTGCACTTTTTTTCCTTGACAGTCAACTCAATCTAAGAAACGCTGGTTAAGCCTTGCATTCCACAGCGAGCGTTCTGTCTGGGATTTCCCTGTGAGAAATGCTGGCATGCAAAGCTCAGTTAAAAGCTGACCCAGAGAAAGCAGGTTAAAAAGAGAACCACACAATACACACATTTGCCTCCACTTCCAGAGTATTCATCTCCCATTGGATCAACTGAAAAGGGAAAAGCAGGAGGGAAAATACAAGAAGGATCAAAATTGAAGGTTCACCAGTGACATAGGATGGGAAGAGAATACTACTTTAAGTTTAAAGAAACAAAACACAATTCTCAGTAACGTTATTTTTTTCAGTTTTGATTTAGAACCAGAAAACACAGACTGTGCCAGGCATGAAAACACCTGCATTTCATTGTCTTCTGGCCCCATGCTCTTGAAAACAAGTAAATGAAGAGGTAAATACATGTTACACATCTTTAAGCAGTCTGTGACTAAGTCAGGACTTCTGCTTCACAGGCAAATAAGCTCTGACAAATCAGAAACTGGTGCAACATTCACTTTTTTTGTTTTTTAAGTCAAAGAATCTTTTAATCCAGTGGAATACATTCTGTGTTTTTATGGGCATCTCCACTAGGAATTAAATCATTGTTCATATTACACAAGAATGTAGCAGCTATAATTTTTGTTTATTTGCCTTGTTTGGAATGAGGACAAGGAAATAATTGAGGCACAAGTGTGTTCTGGTGCTTTAAGAGGTTGCTGGCAAAGCAAACCAGTACAATTACTGCTCTGCCAACCTAACTCAAAATCTCGCCCCAGAAGAATTCGTTATTTATTCACAATCAGCTGTTTCATAGCTGGTTATTTTGAGATGACAAATGGTGTGTCACTCAGGACACTGTTTAACAGGAATTAGCCATTGTTTTCTTTTCTGAGCAGGGATGGCACTGAAGCCAGGTATCAACTAATAACCGTAACCCTTTAAAAGGAAGATGCTTGCTTTCTCAGTACAAATTAAGTTTCTCTATCTCAGCTATCCTCCTTTTACGGGCAGCCAGACACAAAGCCCTCACCAGGGCAACTCCCGTGTTTTAAATCCCTTTCTCTCACATGCCCAGCTCTCCCTCCTCCATAAGAGAGACCAACCTGAGGACAGTAAGGTCTGTGTCATCCACTTACTGTCAATAATATCTCCCAGCCCTTGGGCACGCAGGAGATCTTTAAGCCTTGTCACCTCCTCCTTCAGCTCACGCACCAGCTTGGCATTGGGATCTTCATTGATAACAGCATTGCATTTAATCTGTTTTGCACGATCAGCATATCTGAAACCAGACCAAACCAACGAATATGTGAGTGCTCGTCTGCAACACAGGAATGCAGCAATATAGGAGACATTTAGCTTGCAGTTGTATGTCAGAAGAGAACCCTGGATTACATTCAGTCATGTATTTTAATGTATATTTAATACAAGGTATTGCTGCAAAAAAGACACGTATTCCATATGAATTAACAATATATATAGCAGACAAGAGGTTTTTTTACTTATTTCTTGTTCAACCATGAAGTCTGTAGGCTAAACAAGCCAAATGTCACACTTTATTCAGTACTTTGAAGCCTCAGCTTGACTACTATGCTCAATTTTAGGGAAAAAAACCATATGAACACAAGAGGATGAGTTTGATTTTTCAAGTTAAGAGTAGCCAATAAATCCCTAGCTCCCTATTCACACACAATACATTGTCTTTCCTTTTTCAGGGTAATTCAGTTCTTGCCAGTATAAAGTCTTCTTCCCCACAGATTTTCTCAAATTACAATAACCCAAAGGTTTGAGGGATAGCATGTGGCCGTTAGAACTAACAGCTACCCATGTGCATCTCAGATAACAAGAAAGTACCTTAAAGTGCTCAAAGTTTCATCGTAGTTTATGTCTGCCGGACTCAAAGCAGCAACCATCGCAGTTCTGGAGTTACCACCTATAATGAACACGCAAGATTTTAAATGAAACTACAGTGCACA